>NC_034201.2:51844790-52183540 GCF_002021735.2 Oncorhynchus kisutch
TATGTATGTGACAAATAACACTTGATTTAATTTATTATGAAGGTCACTTGTGTGAAAATGTTACTTTTCCCCACTTATCTTTTGAAATTGCTTTTGCATATTCAGTGGCCTGGCTGCTTCCAGACTATGTCAAGACCCATCCTGGTTGATCTGAACCTAATGCAGCGTGGGGTGATCAGATGACAGAAGTCACATTTAGGTGCCAGGTTTAACTGAGGCCATAGATGCTCCATATCCATTACTTTGAGTGTTCTATATAATATGACTAAATGTGTTTCTGTGTTGCAGGGGCAGTCAAGAAATGGAACATGACATAAGCAGAGCTGTGGGAGACCACCTCAAGCCTCTGATAGAGCCGGGGGTGGTGTTTACCACTCCTTCAGCAGGCTGGAAAAGTGGGATCGGATATGGTTTTTCATACTAAGATGGACCAAGAGTCTGTTGATTGGTCGGTCACTGGGTTAATTGGTTTTGCAATATGTTGAAATCAAATCAAGCTTTATTTATACAGCACATTCAGACATGGATGCAACACAATGGATTCACAGGAAAAACAATGAAAATAAACAAAAAATATTTAGAACACAAACATAAGAGTATAAAAAACAGAATAATAACAACTGAAATACTAATGAACATTAAGGAAATTCCATTGATTAAAATATTAATTGGATGCAACATCCCACCCAAAATATAAGCTTGTTTTTTAGGAGGGGTTCTGAAAGACACTATGGGGGTGTCCACTGAAAGTTGACAAGTAAAAACAACTGGGACATAAGACACCCACCATGAGACCCACTAAATCTGCCCAAGAGGGAGGAAACAAAGAAAAACCCTCACCAAACTTATAAACAGGAAGCAAATCAAAAAGGTGGTTAAAATAATTATTACAATCAATACCATTCATACTATTACAAAATCATAATTCTCATTCATTCTTAATTAATTATATTTTACAAAAACATCAAACAAAAACAAACCTCAGGGGAGCATCGTCCCTTCCCCATCATACCTAACCAATACCTAACCCTTTCCCCATCTCCCCTTCCCTAATCTATCACCTTACCAAACTCACTCTAACACTCCCAGCCCTAAACCCCCTTTCCACCTCTCCCGTGCCGCATGCTTCCCCCACTTCCTCTCCTCCCTCTTCATCTTCCCCCTCAATAACTTCCACCCTTCTCACTATCCCTTCCACCCCCCAATCTCTCCCTGTCTTGACTAAATTCTGCCTGGCTTCCCACAGTCCCTTTTTAAAGAGATCCATGAGAAGCCAGAGCAGAAACCTGTCCCTATCCGTTCCCTTTGCTCTCCCTACGCCTCTCTCTAACCTAGCCCATGTCAAAACAAAATCACTCCTAACCACACCTAGCATCACCCCGTGCCCTAGCCCAGACTAGTCCGGCAAAGGCCACAGTCCCAGAAAGGCATAGCGCACAGTCTCCTCCCTGCCACAAGAGGATCTTGGACAGGTGGGGGATTGCAGCAAACTATACCGGTACAAGATGGCACGTACCGGCAAGCACTTATGGAGGCCCAACCAATTCAGGTCCTTGAGCCTGTTGTCCAGGCCCCGCGCCTGCACTCCCTCCCAGACCACTGACGAGATGCCCGCTACAGGCGCAGGACTCCCTGCCCTGCCTGACCTCCTCGTACAGGTGCCTGTGGTCTAAACCTACTCGGGCAACTTCAACCTCGGGGTGCGCACGCAGCCACATGGCCAAAGTGCCACGGCAGCTGTTCCGCCCGAAGACCCGCGTTAGACCACACCATTACGCTTCTCGCCTTATACGAGAAGAACACCCGCAGGAGGTAACCGGACGGGTGTATAAACCGGACGAGCAAGCTCCGTCAACAAGAAAGAAACAAAAATGGCGTCCAGCTTGAGGGGGAAATGTGGTACCCCCCTACCTCCCTCCCCGATGGGACAGATCATGCGTACCCTGGCGACCCACTCGCACCTGCCACTTCCACATAAACTGAAACACAAGCCTCACTAGAGGCCTCCTCAGACAAGCCGGCAATGGGTAGATGTATGCCAAATACAAAAGAGACGGCAACACATCCACCTTTAGGACCAGGACTTTGCCCATAAAAGACAAATACCTAGCCTTCCACATTGCTAGCTTCCTCTGTACACCTGCGATATGCATGTTCCAGTTTAGCGTCGCTGAGCCGGAGGTCTCAAAATGAACCCTGAGAATCCTCAGGGCCCCTTCACGGAGAGATAACCCCCCAGGCACATCCGTTCTACCGCGCCATCTTCCGAAAAACTTGACGGAAGACTTTGCATGGTTCAGAACTGCTCCCGACGCTCGGGTGAAATCCCTCTACCCTGCACGTCTGATCCTCGTGGACGACGTAGGGAAGGGCTGTGCGCAACCGGTCTGCTAAAACCTTTGCAAGAATCTTGTAATCTACGCACAGCATGGTCAATGGCCGCCAGTTGCCAAGGTCAGTTGCTTCCCCCTTCTTATAAAGAAGTGACAGCACACCAACAGCCATTGATCCCCCCGGGACCCCCCGTCTCAAGGATGGCCTTCAAGAACCACTGGTCCAAGTATACCCCAAAACTTGAGGTAAAACTCAGCCGGCAGCCCATCCATCCCAGGCACCTTCCCTTTTCCCATCCTCCTAAGAGCGCTCTCAACCTCTTCTAGTGAGATCTGGGCCTCCATCACGTCTCTAATGTCCTCTGGCAACCGCCGGGACAAGTGTTCTAAAAACACGTTTCCCTGCTCTACATCTATTTCACTTTCCTTAAATAAACCTTGGAAATGATCAGTTGTCACCCTGACCATTTCCTCTGGTTTACTTACTATACTAGCATTTTCTTCCCTAACTCCCTGCATTACCTTCCTACTCTGTCTGGCCCTAACCGACTTAAAGAACATAGCGGAACAAGTCTCATTATGTTCTAGAAAGCCACTATGAGCACGCTCCAGGAAAGCTCGAGCCTTCTGCTCCTGCAGCTCCCTGAGCTGCGCCTTAAGGGCTGCGAATCTCTCCCAGTCAATCGACCCGCCGAGGTTGCCTGCCTCGTACTCGAGTTCAATTAACCTTTGGATACGATCCACCTCCCTCCTTTCCTCCCTTTTTTTCCTTCTACAATATCCTATTATAAAATCCCTTATCCTCCCCTTGACTAAATCCCACCACTCTAACACCCCCTCGCACATGGACCGGAGGCCGTCAAGCCTCCGAAAGAAACAAAAAAATGCGTCAACGAAAGCCTGCTCCTCCAGTATATCCCGATCTAACTTCCAGTACCCCCTACCGAAGAGGCACACTGGCGACCCCACCTGCAGGAACACCCCGTCGTGATCCGTGAAGAAAACAGGCAACAGCCGCCCAGACAACTGACCCAAAGACCTGGATACAAAAATGTAGTCGAGCCTCCGCCATGTAGGACCGACCATTTCCGGAGTAGTGTGCAGGCCACCATCAACCAGACCATGGCAAGCCATTAGCCCAGAGATGGCACCTGCACTGCTATCACCGCCTACCCTTAAATCTATATTAAAGTCTCCTCCCATCACCAAGTGCCTGTTTGTAACACACAGGGGCGCCAGACAGTCCACCATCTCCCTCCTGTCTGCCGCCACCTGTGGCCCATACACCCCAATTAACCTATATCTAGCTTCTCTAAACTTAACATCTATCCCCAAAACTCTACCCTGCATTATTACAAAAGTGTTCTCTATTTTAACCTCTCTATGCCCACACAAAATCCCTACTCCTGTTGAGTGCACCCCTCCTATGCCCCAAAAAGATTTCCCCCTTATCCCACTCCCTCTTAAATCTACACACATCCCCACCATCCCTCAGGTGAACCTCCTGTAAAAAACAGAAATCAAACCCCACACCCTCTAAATAACAAAAAACCGCCCTCCTTTTAACATTATTCCTTAACCCCCTAACATTTAGACTAAAAAAAGAAACAGAACTATTCATTTAATTATTAACAACAAATAAAACCCTCAAAAACCAACAAAAAAACCAGGAGACTCACCCGATGCTCCCCTGGTCCATCTCCACCGGCGGGGACGTCCTCTCCTCTCCTGACGCCCCCCTGTCCTCCATCCCAACCCATGACCCAGGCAGTGTGTTGGGTCCTCCCTCCCCACCCACCATCCCCCCCTCCCTGTTTGCCTCGGGGCTGCATGTAGGGGACCCCATCTCCCCAAACAGGAGTTGGGATTCCCTCTAGCAAACAGCCCACCGACCCCTCACTGGAGTCATCCACTAAAATGCAAGGTGCTGAGGCAAACCGGGAGGACAAATTACCCTCCCCCCCCGCCACTCTCTTAGCCCCCCCCTCCCTCTCACTTCATGCCAAGCTCCCCCTCTTCATCCCTTTCTTCTTTGGTGAAGGAGGTAGCGGGGAGACACAACGTCCCATCCCCGCTAACTCCTCCACCAAATCCCTCATTTCGACCTCGAGGAAGCCTGGCAGGCTGTCCCCCCACTCCTTCCCCCCCCCCCCCCCCCTCCCCCCCCCCCCCCCCCCACTCCTCCCTCACTGTCCCCGTTCCCTCTTCCACTCCTTCTCGCACCACTGTCCCCTTCACCGCTCCTTTACGTTCTTCTGCCTTCTTTTCTTTCTCCTCTTCTTTTCCACTCTTTCCTTCTTCCCGCCTCTTTCTTCTCATTTCTTCCTTCTTTCCATCCTCTTCTCTTGCCTTCTTTTCCCCTGTGCCATCCGTACAATCCGCACGCGTCCTTTCTTTCCTCCCCCCATCCCCCGCTCCCCCCCCAGCTGCAGACGCGTATGACCTGTGACGATCCGGGCAATCACGCCACAGGTGTTCTCTGGAGCCACACCCGTGGCAAGCCTTGGGCTCGTCACACTCCCTGGCCTCGTGCTCTTCCGACCCACAAAAACGACATTTCTTGTTACTGCACGAGGCCAGGGTATGGCCGTATACAACGCCTGCAGAACGGGGGCTGACGTGCATAGTGTAGGGTTCCCCTGTCAGCCCCCAGGGAGAACATTGCCGGAGGATGGAGGTAGCCATCCACACTCTTCGGGGACTCCCTGAGTAACGCCTGGAGAAACGCCCAGGGAGTCCCTGAGGTACCTCGCTGAGGAGACATTGTCCATGTACCTCCCCAGAAAGGCCCTCACTTCTTCGTCCTTCACGTGCGGATTGTACATGGTTACGGTGACCACCCTGAAGTTGTTTCTTGCCAGGCTGGTCACCGTGTAATGACACAGGGGACCTTCTTCTTTCCCTTCCGTCACCGTCTTCATAATCTCATTGTGTTTTTCTTCCAAATATAGGGTTACATCAAACCCCTTCTCCATTGGGTTCCCCTGAAGGCATAGAACATCTTTAACCTTCAATTTTAGGTGCCCCATTAGGATGTTCCTCCCGAAGGTTTCTCTCCCCCAAGGCTCCATCTCTTTTCCCCGCCAAGAAAAGCGCACCATATTGGCCAGTCCAATCCCCGGAACCGACGGTCCAGATGTACTTTGCGCCATCTCCTCACGGACGATGGCGCACCCGTCCCACCACCTCAAACTTATAAACAGGAAGCAAAAAAAAAAAAAGTGGAGAAACTAAAGGTGTTGACTCTCCACATCTATCAAGACAACTGGAGCACTGGGCCAGACACTCTTAAATAGAACCTGGACCAGCTCAGGTGAAAAACCTTCCCACTAACGAAATGGACAAGCCAGCACAGGTGTAACACATACTGACTAACGAGGTGACACCAATCAGTGCGTCCTTTGTGCTAACGAGATAGGACCAGGCCTCAGGACAACCTGGCATGATGACTCCTTGCTGTCCCCAGTCCACCTGGCCGTGCTGCTGCTCCAGTTTCAACTGTTCTCCCTGCGGCTATGGAACCCTGACCCGTTCACCGGATGTGCTACCTATCCCAAACCTGCTGTTTTCAACTCTCTAGAGACAACAGGAACAGAAGAGATACTCTTAATGATCGGCTATGAAAACCCAACTGACATTTACTCCTGAGGTGTTGATCTGTTGCACCCTCGACAACTACTGTGATTATTATTATTTGACAATGCTGGTCATTTATGAACATTTGAACATCTTGGCCATGTTCTGTTATAATCTCCACCCGGCACAGCCAGAAGAGGGCTGGCCACCCCTCATAGCCTGGTTCCTCTCTAGAGGTTTTTCCTAGATTCTGGCCTTTCTAGGGAGTTTTTACTAGCCACCGTGCTTCTACACCTGCATTGCTTGCTGTTTGGGGTTTTAGGCTGGGTTTCTGTACAGCACTTTGAGATATCCGCTGATATAAGAAGGGCTTTATAAATAAATTTGATTTGATCCAAACTTTTTTTGTTTGTCAATTTTTGTAAAATTACATAAATAGTACTCTTCCATTTCAGAGCCTGGATTTTTCCCCATGAGGCTAATATCCATAACATGTTGAAATCAATTCATAAGTGGGCACACGTTTAGGCTTCTACATTGTGAAATCATTACAATACGCCAACTACAATGTAAAAAAATTCTACATTGTGACATTAATTCATTGAAATCATTAAACAACTCCTTCATGTATGTATTTTCTAATATTTGATCAGAGATCTTTTATCAGATTATCTCTCGTCACAGCTATGAGATTTCAATCCTGTGTGTTCTCTGGTGTTGAGCCAGAGAGCCAGATTGACTAAAACCTTTCAACATTGACCACAGCTATAAGATTTCTCTCCTGTGTGTGTTCTCTTGTGCACTGTCAGATCTCCAGATCGACTAAAACTCCTCCCACATTGACCACAGCTATAAGATTTCTCTCCTGTGTGTGTTCTCTTGTGCACTGTCAGATCTCCAGATCGACTAAAACTCCTCCCACATTGACCACAGCTATAAGGTTTCTCTCCTGTGTGTGTTCTCTTGTGCACTGTCAGATCTCCAGATCGACTAAAACTCCTCCCACATTGACCACAGCTATAAGGTTTCTCTCCTGTGTGTGTTCTCTGGTGTAGAGTCAGAGAGCCAGATGAAGCAAATCTCTTCCCACATTGACCACAGATATAAGGTTTCTCTCCTGTGTGTGTTCTCTGGTGTCGAGTCATGTTGCCAGATGTAGCAAATCTCCTCCCACATTGTCCACAGCTATAAGATTTCTCTCCTGTGTGTGTTCTCTGGTGTTGAGTCAGGTTGCCAGATGTAGCAAATCTCTTCCCACATTGATCACAGCTATAAGATTTCTCTCCTGTGTGTGTTCTCTGGTGTACTTTCAGAGAGATTAATGTTGTAAAACTCCTCCAACATTGACCACAGCTATAAGATTTCTCTCTTGTATGTGTTCTCTGGTGTTGAGTCAGGTTGCCAGATGTAGCAAATCTCTTCCCACATTGATCACAGCTATAAGGTTTCTCTCCTGTGTGTGTTCTCTGGTGTTGAGTCAGGTTGCCAGATGTAGCAAATCTCTTCCCACATTGATCACAGCTATAAGATTTCTCTCCTGTGTGTGTTCTCTGGTGTACTTTCAGAGAGATTAATGTTGTAAAACTCCTCCAACATTGACCACAGCTATAAGATTTCTCTCTTGTATGTGTTCTCTGGTGTTGAGTCAGGTTGCCAGATGTAGCAAATCTCTTCCCACATTGATCACAGCTAAAAGGTTTCTCTCCTGTGTGTGTTCTCTGGTGTTGAGTCAGGTGGCCAGTTGTAGAAAATCTCTTCCCACATTGATCACAGCTATAACGTTTCTTTCTTGTGTGTGTTCTCTGGTGTACTTTCAGAGAGATTAATGTTGTAAAACTCCTCCAACATTGACCACAGCTATAAGATTTCTCTCCTGTGTGTGTTCTCTGATGAATTTTAATGCCTGATGATGTGAATCTCTTCCCAGAGTCAGAGCAGCAGTGAGATTTCTTCCCTGTGGGTCTCTGCGGGTGTTTATTGAGGTGTTCTGATCTGGAGAGACTCTTCTCTGTCTCCTCAGCATCATGAGGTTGTTGAGGTTCCCCAGAGGATCCACGATAGTCACGTCTCTCTCCTGTGTGAACAACAAAGTCAGACCGATGATTAAAGGCCCACAACAGTGGTAATCCAGTGTAAAAGTTGATGCCAACAGCATAGCCATGATGTTGTACAACAATTGATGTCTGTAATGAATGTTAAAATTATTGTCTTAAAATGAGCAAGAAGTCATATTTTGTCTTGTTTTCACATTAGTAGTAGCATCTAAGATTGTAGATTAGAAATAAGTTATTCATGTTGTTGAAACTCTAAGCAGTGTGGTAGAAGACTTTCGGTCTACAATACAGGCCCCTTTGTGTTTTCTAAAATTGCGGCACGAGGGCAATTTCATTGCATAAACTCCTCCATGCTAATGAGGAAACCACTAGTTATGGATGTCGTATATCTGGTGTGACAAGAGATGAAAAGAATCTGCCCACTCCATCAAGCAATGGGGACAGCAACACAAGGCATTCACAGGACCTCATGGAACCATGGACCACACCTGCAGAAACTGGACAACAGGGGGAAGCAGAGGAGATAGCTATCATAGACTTCTCCCAGCTGACGCTTGACATGCCACCTACGCCGCCTCAAGTGGTAGAAACAACCAGCTGGTATCATTAAGTAGAATCAGCCAACAGTAACACGGAAGCAGCAGAATGGGAGTTAGTAGTGCATGACCTAGATTTAGAATAAGAAGCTTCCATTTAGACACAGGTCTAAGATGACGTAATAAGCAATCTACCATCCCAGTGTAAGCAATCTACAGTCCCTGAGTAAGCACTCAGTGTAAGCAATCTACAGTCCCCGAGTAAGCGGCCGGTGCAAGCAATCTACAGTCCCCGAGTAAGCGGCCGTTGCAAGCAGCAGGGCAGTGTCAGTGTGAAAGTGTGGTTTAGCCACAGCTCCAGAAACGTGCGAACTTCCCCTGTAAAAAGGTATATATGGCAACTGCACCGCCCTCAACCGTAAGGCACTCCAGAGGGTAGTGAGGTCTGCACAACGCATCACCGGGGGCAAACTACCTGCCCTCCAGGACACCTACACCACCCAATGCTACAGGAAGGCCATAAAGATCATCAAGGACATCAACCACCCGAGCCACTGCCTGTTCACCCCGCTGTCATCCAGAAGGCGAGGTCAGTACAGGTGCATCAAAGCTGGGACCGAGAGACTGAAAAACAGCTTCTATCTCAAGGCCATCAGACTGTTAAACAGCCACCACTAACATTGAGTGGCTGCTGCCAACACACTGTCAATGACACTGACTCAACTCCAGCCACTTTAATAATGGGAATTGATGTAAATATATCACTAGTCACTTTAAACAATGCTACCTTATATAATGTTACTTACCCTACATTATTCATCTCATATGCATACGTATATACTGTACTCTATATCATCTACTGCATCCTTATGTAATACATGTATCACTAGCCACTTTGTTTACATACTCATCTCATATGTATATACTGTACTCGATATCATCTACTGTATCTTGCCTATGCTGCTCTGTACCATCACTCATTCATATATCCTTATGTACATATTCTTTAAACCCTTACACTGTGTATAAGACAGTCGTTTTTTTGGAATTGTTAGTTAGATTACTTGTTCGTTATTACTGCATTGTCGGAACTAGAAGCACAAGCATTTCGCTACACTCGCATTAACATCTGCTAACCATGTGTATGTGACAAATAAAATTTGATTTGATTTAATGAGAACAGAGATCATAAGAGAGGCATGATCCTCACTGACATATGAGACAGACTTCATATGGAGAGTCATCATAGGTAAATTTATTATTGCACTATACGCTTTTTGTTAGACGAGAACCATATTTGAAACACAGGGGTCTTGACACCTCTTGATCACAGACAAAGCGGCAGTAAAATAGTGAGACATCAGGTACAGATGTGATTAGCAATACAAGGAAACAGCCAAGTACCAGTTACAATATATTGAGTCCATACACAGAGTTGGAAGTGTATTAGGATATTGGAATTCGGAATCTAGCGTTAGTGCTGTGAGAATACCAATTACCAATTAAAGAATATTTGGGGCAGCAGGGTAGCCGAGTGGTTAGAGCGTTGGACTAGTAACCGAAAGGTTGCAAGTTCGAATCCCCGAGCTGACAAGGTACAAATCTGTCGTTCTGCCCCTGAACAGGCAGTTAACCCACTAGGCCGTCATTGAAAATAAGAATTTGTTCTTAACTGACTTGCCTAGTAAAATAAAAAACTGTCATTGTGTGTCAAAATATTTACCAATACTAGTTTCCAAGTGACTACTAGCTGACGAGCATAATAACCAATAGAAGAAGTTATTAGGTATTGATATATACAGAGGTAAAAGAGACTTGAAGGTAAGGAAATACAGGAGGAATCCATAACACTCAGAATATTTAAATAGGAGTATATCTATCCAAGGCCTCATACTAGACCGGAAAATAAGGGAGTGAACGAAGGAACAAACCCAACTCACGCGAAGGGCCATTATGAAGAAACAGAAGGGTTAGGCCCTTGTTACACCGCAGAAACTAAAATCCTAAAGTACTCTACCCCAGCCAGAAGATGGGATAGAGGCATTTGCTGCAGGTATTAGGCAAAAGTCAGCAACTATCATTATGACATCATAGATTAATTCTAGAATATACTATATAGCCTAGAAAACTGGTTAAATTATCATTATGACATCATGGATGGCCAGTCCTTGTATTCATAGTGTAGTGAATTCAGGGGGAGGCCCTGAGCTGAACTCAAACCTGGGTCCAGTGACTGTAAGCCAACACCTTATAACTGTTAAGCCAAGATGTCTGAACTTCTTGACGAGGCAGCTAGGTGTTGGGTTAAGGTTTCTACAATATCGTTCTCTATGAATTTTGGGAGTGGTTACACTTCTCCTTCCCCCATCCCTCAGCTGTTAACCAAGTCTCTGGGCAGCCATTTTGTTGCTGTTTAAAAACCCCACACAACCCAGCAATCTGCAGTTCAAACAATAACAAATCTCTCATTCCACCACTATTTTGGTAATAAAATTATGGGTTTGGATAAATGTAACTAGACAGACCTATGGATTCAAGGACTGACCATCCATGATATCAACAATATAGTTTTAACCATGTTGAGGCAGAAGGGTAGCCTCGTGGTTAGAGCGTTGGACTAGTAACCGGTTGCAAGTTCACATCCCCGAGCTGACATGGTACAAATCTGTCTTAACTGCTATACAGTGTTGATTTACATTGTTTCTAAACATTATAGTAAAAACATATTATTTGGGGTTCTGATGGGGTACAACAGTTGACCTCAGCTCATGAGGCATGTGTTATATTCTTCAAGAATCAATGGCTGTAAATAAATAATTTAAAAGTCACAATATGGATGTAGCGATTGCAGATTTCCACCTTAACACCAAACATCAGTTCAACTGCAGAGTTTGTGCCTCTGTTGTTAAGACAGTACTTACTAGTGTTAATCAGGGAACGGTTTCTCAAAACCATCTTATGGCTAAATTCTTCGTTTGAACCATTGGATGCCTGAAGATGCGTTTGGGAAACCGGAACCAGATATCCAGGTTCCTCCTCTTCCTCCTTTTTCGATGTTACAGTCATCTCCTCCTTCTCACCATAAACTACATGCTCTCCTTTCACTGTAACACCATCCTCCTCTTTCACTCTGAACGCGTCCTCCACTTCTTTCACAGTAAAGGCCCCACTCTCTACTTCTTGTTTTACTGTGATATCTTCCTCCTCTTTCACTCTGAACGCGTCCTCCTCTTCTTTCACAGTAACGGCCCCACTCTCTACTTCTTGTTTTACTGTGATATCCTTCTCTTCATTAGAAGGAGAGTAGCCTGGTGACCGCATGGTCGGGGATGTTAGCTATGCTAATGCTAACTTAACCAGCCCGCTTGCTGACTAATAACAACACCGTAAATATGAAATTAAATCGGATAACTAACTAGACGACAGAAGTGGGTTTAAAACTGGGGAATAGCTTAGTGAGCGCATGGTCGGGGATGTTAGCTAGGCTAATGCTAACTTAACCACCCCGCTAGCTGAATAATAATAACAACACCGTAAATATGAAATTAAATCGGATAACTAAGTAGACGACAGAAATGGGTTTAAAACACAGTGGCTAATATACACGAAAGCGTCTAAAGAGCTATATTGGTTCGGCTAATTTGTCTAGCAAGCTACCGAGGTGTCTGACGAACTGTTGCTGCTGATGAAAGAAGCGTTCCGTCCACTAGATTACACGTCACACCAACAGCATAACCATAAATTCCCAGACCGCCATCTGCTGACTGGAGTGGGTAACGCAGTTGAGGAAAATGTTTATTTAATTTTCAGACAAAAAGTTAAAGGGTTGGAATCAGATACGACGCTAGTGCTAAAATATTAATTACCCCCCCTAAATAAATCAATATCAGTCAATATATTTTTGTGTGATTTATTTTTTTCGTCAACCGTTCCATCGCATCTTAAACTTCTTTTCGATTCGGCACTAGGACCGGAGGAGGCTGCAGCTGCACAAGTGGCTGTAGGACTTTCTTCAGCAAAGATGGCGGACAGAAATACTCAGACGGGTACCCCTACACAGACCTGAAATGGATCAAAGATGGCGGACAGAAATACTAGGAGAGAGGGGTACCCCTACACAGACCTGAAATGGATCAAAGATGGCGGACAGAAATACTAGGATGGAAGCAAATGTAAGGGATTATAACGTCATAACGAATCATGCAAAAAACATGTACAGTTGACAGGAATGTTAGTTAATGGAGAGACAAACGATTATGCTTTTTTTAATCATAGTTCATTTACGAAAATCGTGATTTAGCCAGCTAGCTGGTCTAGTTTTATGGGTGTTGTGACATGAGTATGAAATTGTCACTCTGGTTGTTTTAGGGACACCTTAAACAACCCACAAACCAGGCGGTCGTTTTGTGAAAAAGTGGATGTATAGAATCTAGCTGGCTGAAGAATTTACTGCAAATTGAATGTACAAATTTGTATTTGCCATGCAGATAGATGAAATAACGTATGTTATTGTGCAGTGGATGACTGTGCAGTGGATGATTAAAATCCCTGTATGCCCATGGATGTGTAGCTAGCTATCTATTCGATCTGTGTATGGACCCAAATGTTTGGTATACATATTAGTTCAGAACCTAGCTATGAACCTCAGCTATCATAGCCAGTTGTATCAACTTCAAAACAGCCTGAATGACATTAATGAAGCCTATGGATTGAGTAGAATATAATATCATGTTTTGCCAAGGATTCAAGTCAAATATACATGTAGTTATTACCATGCATGAGATCCCCACATTGTAGCCTGTACATTTAATATATTCACTGATCATGTACTCTACCTTGGCAAATTAATGTGCAGTTTAGGTATGAATGTCTTTGAGGTGATCAAATTCCTGTCTTTGAATGACGCCGTGTCTGCATGTATGTATTACAATTATACACTTCAACAGTGTTTACCAATCTTGGTCCTGGGACATTAATGGTTACACATTGTAACTAATAGACTAGAAACAGGATTTAACTAGTTAATTCATATATACAGAAATAATTTTTTTTTAAACACTACACTTCCTATGCATCATGTAAATACTCTTAACACCGGTTCATCTCAACATCTAATGCCCTTCATCTGCATTGATCTGATAAACACAGGATAGGTGGAGTATTTCATCACATTACACTTCATTTAAACCAGTAGAGAATGTGAAACGCTTTATTGAAAAGCTCATTATCCAAGTGTTATAAATACAAGTTCAATCTGTCCATCAATACACATCTGTTGTGAATTATAAAAACAGAGGAAGAAAAAGGAGGTGGAGAGAGAGGTGTTAAAGACAGAAAGGGAAAGAGGAGGTGGAGAGAGAGGTGTTAAAGACAGAAAGGGAAAGAGGAGGTGGAGAGAGAGGTGTTAAAGACAGAAAGGGAAAGAGGAGGTGGAGAGAGAGGTGTTAAAGACAGAAAGGGAAAGAGGAGGAGAGAGAGGTGTTAAAGACAGAAAGGGAAAGAGGAGGAGGAGAGAGAGGTGTTAAAGACAAAGGGAAAGAGGAGGTGGAGAGAGAGGTGTTAAAGACAGAAAGGGAAAGAGGAGGAGAGAGAGGTGTTAAAGACAGAAAGGGAAAGAGGAGGAGAGAGAGGTGTTAAAGACAGAAAGGGAAAGAGGAGGTGGAGAGAGAGGTGTTAAAGACAGAAAGGGAAAGAGGTAAACACATAGGAGCAGGGAAGGCAGCACATGATTAATGAATCACAGTGCTACATAAATGTTCTCTCAGTTCATCACAATTACATAACCATTGTGCCGACTAGAGACACTGTTATCTTAAAAGCAGGTGAGGTGGCGATGATGGGACTAGGGGTTGGCATCCTCTCACATCAAAACATACCTGCAGACCAGAGACAGATGGAGAGAGTGAGCATGTTTGAGCCTTGTGTATTTATTTTTTAATCTAACATTGTTAATCATCAAGGAGGTGAAATGCAAAACTGACCTGGGATCATTAACTCTGGGACTACTGCATCTCTATCTGTATTTCAATGTAAAGCATCTCTTTAATAATACTTCCTGTATAATATAAACTGACCTGGGATCATTAACTCTGGGACTACTGCATCTCTATCTGTATTTCAATGTAAAGCATCTCTTTAATAATACTTCCTGTATAATATAAACTGACCTGGGATCATTAACTCTGGGACTACTGCATCTATCTGTATTTCAATGTAGAGCATCTCTTTAATAGTACTTCCTGTTGTCCTGACCAAGTGACCTCTCAACTCTGATCATGCTGTGTCCTCTATGTAGCCAGTTCAGATGCAGGAGGGGTTCACCTAAACAGCTGATATAACCTAGAGGATTTGGGGAAAAGGGGAGAGGGGGATGAAGTGAAGGAGAGAGACCGTTATTGAGAAAATAAGGTAGTTAAAGTGACAGTGTTCAACGGGAATCTGTGTGTCCACACCACACTAAGTGGCTGCAGAGTACTTTATGCTGAAAAACTATATCTGCTTTTGGTTACGTTATAATGATGGTAGAACCCTTTTTACGTCCTAAAAATAATGTATGCATTGCATGCTTACGTTTCACGTGTTAGTCATCAGTTATCTTGCTTACATTCTTCTTCCTGTATCCTTCTGACCATAGTACGTCCAGCTGTCATAAACGTACGTATGGTCTTGGTTAATGTACTCTTTCAAAAATAGAGTATAGCCTGAGTGTCATATGGCCTGGGTGAACTTGACATTGGTGTCTGTCTTTAAGCGGCATCTAGTCCATCTGCTGACTGGACGTAGTTGAGTAAATATAAATGAATAAAGACAGACACCAATGTCAAGTTCAATAGCCTTGTTTGTGCATTGTACAAATCCCTACACGTGGAGTCCGGGGAACAGTCCGGCTAGTCGAATACCTATCAACTAGACTCCATAACAAAAACCCATATGGGGACTTATTTGACACCAAATCAACAACAGAAATTACTAAAACATAAATTGCTAATGTAGGATGTAAAAGGTGGATTTTATGATGTAATGTCAACTTTATACATTTCTATCCCAGGACCATTAAATGTTCAACTCACCCACAGCAATTCTCCATAAATCTGCTGTGGATTACCCAGAATCCCGAAATAAATTAATACATATGTGATCATTCAAAAACATATCTGTTTGTGCTTATAGGGAACCAGATCTTCAATACAACTAAGTTACTATGTCTTTAACCACACTGTGTTGTTACCCTGGTGAGTAAAAACTCAGGCGTCCTACACTTTAACTTGTTGTCTGAAAACAAAATGAACATTTTACTCAACTGCGTTACCCACTCCAGTCAGCAGATGGCGGTCTGGGAATTTAAGGCGATGCTGCTGGTGTGACGTATAATCTAGTGGTTTGTCAGCCACCTCTGTAGCTTGCTAGACAAAATAGCCGAACCAATATAGCTCTTTAGACGCTTTCGTGTACATTAGCCACTGTATTTTAAACTCACTACTGTCGTGTAGTTAGTTATCCAATTTAATTTAATATTTACGGTGTTGTTATTGTTCAGCTAGTGGGCTGGTTAAGTTAGCATTAGCCTAGCTAGCTAACATCCCCGACCATGCGGTCACTAAGCTACTCTCCTTCTAAAGAGGAAGATATCACAGTAAATCAAGAAGTAGAGGGTGAGACCGTTACTGTGAAAGAAGAGGAAGACGCGTTCAGAGTGAAAGAGGAGGAGGATGTTACAGTAAAAGGGGAGGAAGATGCAGTTTATGGTGTGAAAGAGGAGGAGGTGGAGATGACTGTTACATCGAAAAAGGGCCCGGTTTCCCAAACGCATCTTAAGGCATCCAATGGTTCTAACAATGAATTTAGCCATAAGATGGTTTTGAGAAACCGTTCCCTGATTAACACTAGTAAGTACTGTCTTAAAAACAGAGGCTATTGTAGCAACCGTAACCCAACACCTATTCTAGAATTCATCCGTGATGTCATAATGATAGTTCAACCAGGTTTCTGGGATATATAGTATATTATAGAATTCATCCATGAGGTCATAATTAGACAAAATATGATGATTCTTGCTCATTTTAAGACAATTGTCAAATCATTTTAACATTCATTACAGACGTCAATTGCTGTACAACATCATGGCTACACTGTTGGCATCACCTTTTACAGTGGGCTTCTGCTGTTGTGGGCCTTTAATCATCTGTCTGACTTTGTTGTTCACACAGGAGAGATACTTAACTTAACTTAAATCTTGGATCCTCTGGGGAGCCTCAACAACCATGTGATGCTGAAGAGGCCGAGAAGAGTCTCTCCAGATCAGAACCCCTCAAGAAACACCTGCAGAGATCCACAGGGAAGAGAACTCACTGCTGCTCTGACTGTGGGAAGAGATTCACCTCATCAGGCATTAACATTCATCAGAGAACACACACAGGAGAGAAATCTTACAGCTGTGATCAATGTGGGAAGAGTTTTGGTCGATCTGGAGAGCTGACAGTGCACCAGAGAACACACACAGGAGAGAAATCGTATAGCTGTGTTCAATGTGGGAAGAGTTTTACTACATCTAGCAATCTGACTATACACCAGAGAACACACACAGGAGAGAAATCTGATAGCTGTGTTCAATGTGGGAAGAGTTTTATTCGGCTACAAACTCTGAAATCACACCAGAGAATACACACAGGAGAGACACCTGTGATCAATGTGGGAAGAGTTTTACTCGGCTAAGCAGCCTGATAGTACACCAGCGGGGACATACAGGAGAGAAATATAACTGTGATGAGTGTGGGAAGAGTTTTACTACATCAAGCTTTCTAACTATACACCAGAGAATACACACGGGAGAGAAACCTTATAGCTGTAATCAATGTGGGAAGAGTTTTACTCAGCTAACTGCTTGATATCACACCAGAGAACACACACAGAAGAGAAATCTAATATCTGTGTAGCTGACTGTCTTCTGCAGGTTGTCCTCTAACTAGTCCTCTAACCAGTGAGGTAAAATATATCTCCCATTTCCATGTGTTTTTGTTTAGTTGTGTTAGTTTCAACAGCACGTACAACCCGATTTCTCCCCAAATTGATATCAGTGATTTATTGCTACTTGTCAAAACAACAGCGTTTCTGGTGCTTGTGCAGTTTATAAGGTGATTGTTTTAAAAATACAAGTAACATGATTATTGTGGCAGATGTTTGTGTATATAGCACATGTTATGTTTAGGTTTTCAATTTATCCCAAACTGTTCCTGCATATTGGTTATTGATTTGGACACGTTAAAACTGTGTTTTGACATTGGGCTATCCCACCTAGCAAAATATAATTGAAAAGCCATTGAAAATAAGACTATGCAACTAAATATTTAATATTTACATTTCATTTAACATTTAGTAGTGATATTTATTAATGCAACCAACTGACAATTTTTGGTACAATTATATTGACATTGTTGCCCTGTTTTTAGAATATCAGGGTTAATTCTCATATGTGCCAACTCAAATGTACTAGAGCATGACATTGGGGACTGGGCCCCGATCCAACAACATGCCTATATAGTGAACCCTGAAAAGAGAGAGAAGCTCCGCGGTGAGGTGGAAAGTTACTACGGATATTGCAGGAGTTTCCTCTTGAAATCAGACATGTCCGTGGTAACGACAACTTGGATGCTGATTGTCTCAAAGGTGGGCAGTCAAAAAGTGTTGTGTTTTGCGTTTAGCCAGTGCGTTGCCATGGATCACAATTTATTTTCACTGCACGGTTTTTTGTATTGGGGATGAGTTTTGTTTGGGCTCGTTCCAAGGGGGTGAGAGTTCTAGAAGCTAGTGAGTTTTAGGAAGACGAGAGTTCTAGAAGCTTGTGAGTTATAGGAAGACGAGAGTTCTAGAAGCTTGTGAGTTATAGGAAGACGAGAGTTCTAGAAGCTAGTGGGAAAACAATAGTTTTTTTCCTATTTTTAATTGTTGACAGTTGACACCATGTTTATATTGGTAAAGGTGAATCATTGTAGTTGATTATAATGTGAAATGGAAATTGTTTTCTGTTGGTGGTGAGCAAACTTATCAAACAAAAATATAGGATATATTTGTTGTCTTAAGGGGGAAGGTGTTACAGGCTTTTGTTTTTCCATTTATGTTTTGAGGTTGAACTTTCGCCCGTGTAGATTGTTAGCATATAGGGAGAACTGATTGGTGTCACCTCGTTAGTCAGTATGTGTTACACCTTTCCATCTCGTTAGTGGTAAGGTGTTTCACCTGAGCTGGTCCAGGTTCTATTTAAGAGTGTCTGGCCCAGTGCTCCAGTTGTCTTGATAGATGTGGAGAGTCAACACCTTTAGTTGCTCCACCTTTTTGGTTAAAGATGTTTTCATTTCAGGTTGAAGCTTCTTTCTGAAGAGAGCTTATTTTTTTAAATGAATCAATACAAGCAAACAAGATCGGTTCCGGGGATTGGTATGGCAAATACCTTACGATTTGACTAGACTGAAAAGGAGATGGAGCCGTGGAGTAGAGAGACATTTGGAAGGACCATTTTGATGGGATGCCTCAGGATAGAGGTGAAGGAAGTGCTCTGCCTTCAAGGGAACCTGAATGAGAAGGCTTTCGATGTGACGTTTCACAAAGAAGAAAAACATGACGAAGTAATGAAGATGGCAAAGGAAGCGGAGAAAACGGGACCCCTGTGCCATTATGCGGTGACCAGCGCATAATCGCCAAGAGGTGTCGATTTTGTGGGTCGGAAGAGCACGAGGCCAAGGAATGTGACGAGCCCAAGGCTTGCCATGGGTGTGGCTCAAGAGCACACCTGTGGCGTGATTGCCCGGCTCGTCACAGGTCATACGCGTCTGCAGCTGGGGGGGAGCGGGGGATGGGGGGAGGAAAGAGAGGACGCATGCGGATTGTACGGATGGCACAGGGGAAGACGGAGAAGGACGAAGAAGGGAAGAAGGAAGAGGCGAAAAGAAAGAGGAGAGAAAATGGAAAGAAGGAAAAAGAAGGAGAGATTAAAAAGAAGGTGGAAGAACGTGGAGGAGCTGAGAAGAGGGAGAAGGGGACAGTGGTACGAGAAGGAGTGGAAGAGGGAACGGGGACAGTGACGGAGAAGGAGGGAGGAGTGGAGGTGGGAGGGGAGGGGGGGGAGATGGGGGGAAGGAGTGGGGGGACAGCCTGCCAGGCTTCCTCGAGGTCGAAATGAGGGATTTGGTGGAGGAGTTAGCGGGGATGGGACGTTGTGTCTCCCCGCTACCTCCTTCACCAAAGAAGAAAGGGATAAAGAGGGGGAGCTTGGCAGGAAGTGAGAGGGAGGGGGGTGTGGAGGGGGAGGGGGGGGCTAAGAGAGTGGCGGGGGTGGGAGGGGAGGGTAATTTGTCCTCCCGGTTTGCCTCAGCCCCTTGCATTTTAGTGGATGACTCCAGTGAGGGGTCGGTGGGCTGTTTGCTAGAGGGATCCCAACTCCTGTTTGGGGAGATGGGGTCCCCTACATGCAGCCCCGAGGCAAACATGGAGGGGGGATGGTGGGTGGGGAGGGAGGACCCAACACACTGCCTGGGTCATGGGTTGGGATGGAGGACGGGGGGGCGTCAGGAGAGGAGAGGACGTCCCCGCCGGTGGAGATTGACCAGGGGAGCATCGGGTGAGTCTCCTGGTTTTTCTTTTATTTTTTTTATTTATTTTTTTGTAAATAATTAAATGAATAGTTCTGTTTCTTTTTTTAGTCTAAATGTTAGGGGGTTAAGGAATAATGTTAAAAGGAGGGCGGTTTTTTGTTATTTAGAGGGTGTGGGGTTTGATTTCTGTTTTTTACAGGAGGTTCACCTGAGGGATGGTGGGGATGTGTGTAGATTTAAGAGGGAGTGGGATAAGGGGGAATCTTTTTGGAGCATAGGAGGGGTGCACTCAACAGGAGTAGGGATTTTGTGTGGGCATAGAGAGGTTAAAATAGAGAACACTTTTGTAATAATGCAGGGTAGAGTTTTGGGGATAGATGTTACGTTTAGAGGTGTATGGGCTGCAGACAGGAGGGAGATGGTGGACTGTCTGGCGCCCCTGTGTGTTACAAACAGGCACTTGGTGATAGGAGGAGACTTTAATATAGATTTAGGGGTAGGCGGTGATAGCAGTGCAGGTGCCATCTCTGGGCTAATGGCTTGCCATGGTCTGGTTGATGGTGGCCTGCACACTACTCCGGCAATGGTCGGTCCTACATGGCGCAACTCCAGGGGGGTTGCGCGGAGGCTCGACTACATTTTTGTATCCAGGTCTTTGGGTCAGTTGTCTGGGCGGCTGTTGCCTGTTTTCTTCACGGATCACGACGGGGTGTTCCTGCAGGTGGGGTCGCCAGTCTGCCTCTTCGGTAGGGGGTACTGGAATTTAGATCGGGATATACTGGAGGAGCAGGCTTTCGTTGACGCATTTTTTTGTTTCTTTCGGAGGCTTGACGGCCTCCGGTCCATGTGCGAGTGGGTGTTAGAGTGGTGGGATTTAGTCAAGGGGAGGATAAGGGCTTTTATAATAGGATATTGTAGAAGGAAAAAAAGGGAGGAAAGGAGGGAGGTGGATCGTATCCAAAGGTTAATTGAACTCGAGTACGAGGCAGGCAACCTCGGCGGGTCGATTGACTGGGAGAGATTCGCAGCCCTAAAGGCGCAGCTCAGGGAGCTGCAGGAGCAGAAGGCTCGAGCTTTTTCCGGAGCGTGCGCATAGTGGCTTTCTAGAACATAATGAGACTTGTTCCGCTATGTTCTTTAAGTCGGTTAGGGCCAGACAGAGTAGGAAGGTAATGCAGGGAGTCCAAGGTCCCTTGCCATCTTTGGGGATTTCACCCGAGCGTTGGGAGCAGTTCTGAACCATGCAAAGTCTTCCGTCAAGTTTTTCGGAAGATGGCGCGGTAGAACGGATGTGCCTGGGGGGTTATCTCTCTGTGAAGGGGCCCTGAGGATTCTTGGGGTTCATTTTGAGACCTCCGGCTCAGCGACGCTAAACTGGAACATGCGTATCGCAGTGGTACAGAGGAAGCTAGCAATGTGGAAGGCTAGGTATTTGTCTTTTATGGGCAAAGTCCTGGTCCTAAAGGTGGATGTGTTGCCGTCTCTTTTGTATTTGGCATATATCTACCCATTGCCGGCTTGTCTGAGGAGGCCTCTAGTGAGGCTTGTGTTTCAGTTTATGTGGAGTGGCAGGTGCGAGTGGGTCGCCAGGGCACGCATGATCTGTCCCATCGGGGAGGGAGGTAGGGGGGTACCACATTTCCCCCTCAAGCTGGACTCAATTTTTGTTTCTTTCTTGTTAGCGGAGCTTGCTCAGCCAGTGATACACCCGTCCGGTTACCTCCTGCGGGTGTTCTTCTCATATCAGGCGAGAAGCTTAATGGTGTGGTCTAACACGGGTCCTCGGGCGGAACAGCTGCCGTGGCACTTTGGTCATGCGGCCAAGTGGCTGCGTGCGCACCCCGAGGTTGAAGTTGCCCGAGTAGGTTTAGACCACAGGCACCTGTATGAGGAGGTCAGGCAGGCAGGGAGTCCTGCGCCCGTAGCGGGCATCTCGTCAGTGGTCTGGGAGGGAGTGCAGGCGCGGGGCCTGGACAACGGGCTCAAGGACCTGAATTAGTTGAGCCTTCATAAGCGTTTGCCGGTACTTTCCATCTTGTACCGGTATAGTTTGGTGCGATCCCCCACCTGTCCAAGATCTGCTTGTGGCAGGGAGGAGACTGTGCCTTTGCCGGACTAGTATGGGCTAGGGCACGGGTGATGCTAGGTGTGGTTAGGAGTGATTTTGTTTTGACATGGGCTAGGCTAGAGAGAGGCGTAGGGAGAGCAAAGGGAACGGATAGGGACAGGTTTCTGCTCTGGCTTCTCATGAGTCTCTTTAAAAAGGGACTGTGGGAAGCCAGGAAGAATTTAGTCAAGACAGGGAGAGATTGGGGGGTGGAAGGGATAGTGAGAAGGGTGGAAGGTGATTTGAGGGGGAGGATGAAGAGGGAGGAGAGGAAGTGGGGGAAGCATGTGGCACGGGAGAGGTGGAAAGGGGGTTTAGGGCTGGGAGTGTTAGAGTGAGTTTGGTAAGGGGATAGATTAGGGAAGGGGAGATAGGGAAAGGGTTAGGTATTGGTTAGGTATGACGGGGAGGGACGATGCTCCCCTGAGGTTTGTTTTTGTTTGATGTTTTTGTAAATAGAATTTTATTAAGAATGAATGAGAATTATGATTTTGTAATAGTATGAATGGTATTGATTGTAATAAATTATTTTAACCACCTTTTTGGTTTGCTTCCTTTCTAAGTTTGGTGAGGGTTTTTCTTTTGTTTGCCTCTTCTTGGGCAGATTTAGTGGATCTCATGGTGGGTGTCTTTTAGGTCCCAGTTGTTGTTACTAGTCAACTTTCTTTGGATACCCCTACAGTGTCTTTCAGAGCCCATCCTAAAAAAAGAAGCTTATTTTGGGTTGGATATTTTAACATTAACATTAACAGATACAGTAGAATAGAATACAGTACATACATATGAGATGAGTAATGCATAGACTAAGATACAGTAGAATAGGATAGAATACAGTATATACATGTGACATGAGTAATGCATAGACTAAGATACAGTAGAATAGGATAGAATACAGTATATACATGTGACATAAGTAATGCATAGACTAAGATACAGTAGAATAGGATAGAACCTAGTCTGTTCATTATATACATATACATGATGTATTGTTACATTATGTAGTAGCAGTATAGACCTAGTCTGTGCATTATATAAATCTACATGATGTATTGTTACATTATGTAGTAGCAGTATAGACCTAGTCTGGTCATTATATACATCAACATGATGTATTGTTACACCATGTAGTAGCAGTATAGACATAGTCTGTTCATTATATACATCTACATGATGTATTGTTACATTATGTAGTAGCAGTATAGACCTAGCCTGTTCATTATATACATCTACATGATTTATTGTCACACCATGTAGGAGCAGTATAGACCTAGTCTGTTCATTATATATGTCATAATGTGGAAGAGACAGTAGATCTAGCTGGTCTGTCATAATATAATAGAAACAGTAGATCTAGCTGGTCTGTCATAATATAATAGAGACAGTAGATCTAGCTGGTCTGTCATAATATAGTAGAGACAGTAGATCTAACTGGTGTGTCATAATATAATAGGGACAGTAGATATATCTGGTCTGTCATAATATAATAGAGACAGTAGTTCTAGCTTGTCTGTGATAATATAATAGAGACATTAGGTCTTGCTGGTCTCTCATAATATAGTAGAGACAGTAGATCTAGCTGGTCTGTCATACTATAATAGAGACAGTAGATTTAGCTGGTCTGACATAATATAGTAGATACAGTAGATCTAGCTGGTCTGTCATAATATAATAGCGACAGTAGATCTAGCTGGTCTGTCATAATATAATAGATACAGTAGATCTAGCTGGTCTGTCATAATATAATAGGGACATTAGGTCTTGCTGGTCTGTCATAATATAATAGAGACTTTAGATCTAGCTGGTCTGTCATAATATAATAAAGACAGTAGATCTATCTGGTCTGTCATAATGTAGGGGAGACAGTAGATCTAGCTGGTCTGTCATAATATAGTAGATACTGTAGCTCTAGCTGGTCTGTCATAATATAATAGAGGCAGTAGATCTAGCTGGTCTCTCATTATATAATAGGGACATTAGATCTAGCTGGTCTGTCATAATATAATAGAGACAGTAGATCTAGCTGGTCTGTCATAATATAATAGAGACAGTAGATCTAGCTGGTCTGTCATAATATAATAGGGACATTAGGTCTTGCTGGTCTGTCTTAATATAATAGGGACATTAGGTCTTGCTGGTCTGTCATAATATATTAGAGGCATTAGATCTAGCTGGTCTGTCATAATATAATAGATACAGTAGATCTAGCTGGTCTGTCATAATATAATAGGGACAATTAGGTCTTGCTGGTCTGTCATAATATAATAGATACAGTAGATCTAGCTGGTCTGTCATAATATAATAAAGACAGTAGATCTATCTGGTCTGTCATAATGTAGGGGAGACAGTAGATCTAGCTGGTCTGTCATAATATAGAGACAGTAGATCTAGCTGGTCTGTCATAATATAATAGAGACAGTAGATCTAGCTGGTCTGTCATAATATAATAGAGACAGTAGATCTAGCTGGTCTGTCATAATATAATAGAGACAGTAGATCTAGCTGGTCTGTCATAATATAATAGAGACAGTAGATCTAGCTGGTCTGTCATAATATAATAGAGACAGTAGATCTAGCTGGTCTGTCATAATATAATAGAGACAGTAGATCTAGCTGGTCTGTCATAATATAATAGAGACAGTAGATCTAGCTGGTCTGTCATAATATAATAGAGACAGTAGATCTAGCTGGTCTGTCATAATATAATAGAGACAGTAGATCTAGCTGGTCTGTCATAATATAATAGAGACAGTAGATCTAGCTGGTCTGTCATAATATAATAGAGACAGTAGATCTAGCTGGTCTGTCATAATATAATAGAGACAGTAGATCTAGCTGGTCTGTCATAATATAATAGAGACAGTAGATCTAGCTGGTCTGTCATAATATAATAGAGACAGTAGATCTAGCTGGTCTGTCATAATATAATAGAGACAGTAGATCTAGCTGGTCTGTCATAATATAATAGAGACAGTAGATCTAGCTGGTCTGTCATAATATAATAGAGACAGTAGATCTAGCTGGTCTGTCATAATATAATAGAGACAGTAGATCTAGCTGGTCTGTCATAATATAATAGAGACAGTAGATCTAGCTGGTCTGTCATAATATAATAGAGACAGTAGATCTAGCTGGTCTGTCATAATATAATAGAGACAGTAGATCTAGCTGGTCTGTCATAATATAATAGAGACAGTAGATCTAGCTGGTCTGTCATAATATAATAGAGACAGTAGATCTAGCTGGTCTGTCATAATATAATAGAGACAGTAGATCTAGCTGGTCTGTCATAATATAATAGAGACAGTAGATCTAGCTGGTCTGTCATAATATAATAGAGACAGTAGATCTAGCTGGTCTGTCATAATATAATAGAGACAGTAGATCTAGCTGGTCTGTCATAATATAATAGAGACAGTAGATCTAGCTGGTCTGTCATAATATAATAGAGACAGTAGATCTAGCTGGTCTGTCATAATATAATAGAGACAGTAGATCTAGCTGGTCTGTCATAATATAATAGAGACAGTAGATCTAGCTGGTCTGTCATAATATAATAGAGACAGTAGATCTAGCTGGTCTGTCATAATATAATAGAGACAGTAGATCTAGCTGGTCTGTCATAATATAATAGAGACAGTAGATCTAGCTGGTCTGTCATAATATAATAGAGACAGTAGATCTAGCTGGTCTGTCATAATATAATAGAGACAGTAGATCTAGCTGGTCTGTCATAATATAATAGAGACAGTAGATCTAGCTGGTCTGTCATAATATAATAGAGACAGTAGATCTAGCTGGTCTGTCATAATATAATAGAGACAGTAGATCTAGCTGGTCTGTCATAATATAATAGAGACAGTAGATCTAGCTGGTCTGTCATAATATAATAGAGACAGTAGATCTAGCTGGTCTGTCATAATATAATAGAGACAGTAGATCTAGCTGGTCTGTCATAATATAATAGAGACAGTAGATCTAGCTGGTCTGTCATAATATAATAGAGACAGTAGATCTAGCTGGTCTGTCATAATATAATAGAGACAGTAGATCTAGCTGGTCTGTCATAATATAATAGAGACAGTAGATCTAGCTGGTCTGTCATAATATAATAGAGACAGTAGATCTAGCTGGTCTGTCATAATATAATAGAGACAGTAGATCTAGCTGGTCTGTCATAATATAATAGAGACAGTAGATCTAGCTGGTCTGTCATAATATAATAGAGACAGTAGATCTAGCTGGTCTGTCATAATATAATAGAGACAGTAGATCTAGCTGGTCTGTCATAATATAATAGAGACAGTAGATCTAGCTGGTCTGTCATAATATAATAGAGACAGTAGATCTAGCTGGTCTGTCATAATATAATAGAGACAGTAGATCTAGCTGGTCTGTCATAATATAATAGAGACAGTAGATCTAGCTGGTCTGTCATAATATAATAGAGACAGTAGATCTAGCTGGTCTGTCATAATATAATAGAGACAGTAGATCTAGCTGGTCTGTCATAATATAATAGAGACAGTAGATCTAGCTGGTCTGTCATAATATAATAGAGACAGTAGATCTAGCTGGTCTGTCATAATATAATAGAGACAGTAGATCTAGCTGGTCTGTCATAATATAATAGAGACAGTAGATCTAGCTGGTCTGTCATAATATAATAGAGACAGTAGATCTAGCTGGTCTGTCATAATATAATAGAGACAGTAGATCTAGCTGGTCTGTCATAATATAATAGAGACAGTAGATCTAGCTGGTCTGTCATAATATAATAGAGACAGTAGATCTAGCTGGTCTGTCATAATATAATAGAGACAGTAGATCTAGCTGGTCTGTCATAATATAATAGAGACAGTAGATCTAGCTGGTCTGTCATAATATAATAGAGACAGTAGATCTAGCTGGTCTGTCATAATATAATAGAGACAGTAGATCTAGCTGGTCTGTCATAATATAATAGAGACAGTAGATCTAGCTGGTCTGTCATAATATAATAGAGACAGTAGATCTAGCTGGTCTGTCATAATATAATAGAGACAGTAGATCTAGCTGGTCTGTCATAATATAATAGAGACAGTAGATCTAGCTGGTCTGTCATAATATAATAGAGACAGTAGATCTAGCTGGTCTGTCATAATATAATAGAGACAGTAGATCTAGCTGGTCTGTCATAATATAATAGAGACAGTAGATCTAGCTGGTCTGTCATAATATAATAGAGACAGTAGATCTAGCTGGTCTGTCATAATATAATAGAGACAGTAGATCTAGCTGGTCTGTCATAATATAATAGAGACAGTAGATCTAGCTGGTCTGTCATAATATAATAGAGACAGTAGATCTAGCTGGTCTGTCATAATATAATAGAGACAGTAGATCTAGCTGGTCTGTCATAATATAATAGAGACAGTAGATCTAGCTGGTCTGTCATAATATAATAGAGACAGTAGATCTAGCTGGTCTGTCATAATATAATAGAGACAGTAGATCTAGCTGGTCTGTCATAATATAATAGAGACAGTAGATCTAGCTGGTCTGTCATAATATAATAGAGACAGTAGATCTAGCTGGTCTGTCATAATATAATAGAGACAGTAGATCTAGCTGGTCTGTCATAATATAATAGAGACAGTAGATCTAGCTGGTCTGTCATAATATAATAGAGACAGTAGATCTAGCTGGTCTGTCATAATATAATAGAGACAGTAGATCTAGCTGGTCTGTCATAATATAATAGAGACAGTAGATCTAGCTGGTCTGTCATAATATAATAGAGACAGTAGATCTAGCTGGTCTGTCATAATATAATAGAGACAGTAGATCTAGCTGGTCTGTCATAATATAATAGAGACAGTAGATCTAGCTGGTCTGTCATAATATAATAGAGACAGTAGATCTAGCTGGTCTGTCATAATATAATAGAGACAGTAGATCTAGCTGGTCTGTCATAATATAATAGAGACAGTAGATCTAGCTGGTCTGTCATAATATAATAGAGACAGTAGATCTAGCTGGTCTGTCATAATATAATAGAGACAGTAGATCTAGCTGGTCTGTCATAATATAATAGAGACAGTAGATCTAGCTGGTCTGTCATAATATAATAGAGACAGTAGATCTAGCTGGTCTGTCATAATATAATAGAGACAGTAGATCTAGCTGGTCTGTCATAATATAATAGAGACAGTAGATCTAGCTGGTCTGTCATAATATAATAGAGACAGTAGATCTAGCTGGTCTGTCATAATATAATAGAGACAGTAGATCTAGCTGGTCTGTCATAATATAATAGAGACAGTAGATCTAGCTGGTCTGTCATAATATAATAGAGACAGTAGATCTAGCTGGTCTGTCATAATATAATAGAGACAGTAGATCTAGCTGGTCTGTCATAATATAATAGAGACAGTAGATCTAGCTGGTCTGTCATAATATAATAGAGACAGTAGATCTAGCTGGTCTGTCATAATATAATAGAGACAGTAGATCTAGCTGGTCTGTCATAATATAATAGAGACAGTAGATCTAGCTGGTCTGTCATAATATAATAGAGACAGTAGATCTAGCTGGTCTGTCATAATATAATAGAGACAGTAGATCTAGCTGGTCTGTCATAATATAATAGAGACAGTAGATCTAGCTGGTCTGTCATAATATAATAGAGACAGTAGATCTAGCTGGTCTGTCATAATATAATAGAGACAGTAGATCTAGCTGGTCTGTCATAATATAATAGAGACAGTAGATCTAGCTGGTCTGTCATAATATAATAGAGACAGTAGATCTAGCTGGTCTGTCATAATATAATAGAGACAGTAGATCTAGCTGGTCTGTCATAATATAATAGAGACAGTAGATCTAGCTGGTCTGTCATAATATAATAGAGACAGTAGATCTAGCTGGTCTGTCATAATATAATAGAGACAGTAGATCTAGCTGGTCTGTCATAATATAATAGAGACAGTAGATCTAGCTGGTCTGTCATAATATAATAGAGACAGTAGATCTAGCTGGTCTGTCATAATATAATAGAGACAGTAGATCTAGCTGGTCTGTCATAATATAATAGAGACAGTAGATCTAGCTGGTCTGTCATAATATAATAGAGACAGTAGATCTAGCTGGTCTGTCATAATATAATAGAGACAGTAGATCTAGCTGGTCTGTCATAATATAATAGAGACAGTAGATCTAGCTGGTCTGTCATAATATAATAGAGACAGTAGATCTAGCTGGTCTGTCATAATATAATAGAGACAGTAGATCTAGCTGGTCTGTCATAATATAATAGAGACAGTAGATCTAGCTGGTCTGTCATAATATAATAGAGACAGTAGATCTAGCTGGTCTGTCATAATATAATAGAGACAGTAGATCTAGCTGGTCTGTCATAATATAATAGAGACAGTAGATCTAGCTGGTCTGTCATAATATAATAGAGACAGTAGATCTAGCTGGTCTGTCATAATATAATAGAGACAGTAGATCTAGCTGGTCTGTCATAATATAATAGAGACAGTAGATCTAGCTGGTCTGTCATAATATAATAGAGACAGTAGATCTAGCTGGTCTGTCATAATATAATAGAGACAGTAGATCTAGCTGGTCTGTCATAATATAATAGAGACAGTAGATCTAGCTGGTCTGTCATAATATAATAGAGACAGTAGATCTAGCTGGTCTGTCATAATATAATAGAGACAGTAGATCTAGCTGGTCTGTCATAATATAATAGAGACAGTAGATCTAGCTGGTCTGTCATAATATAATAGAGACAGTAGATCTAGCTGGTCTGTCATAATATAATAGAGACAGTAGATCTAGCTGGTCTGTCATAATATAATAGAGACAGTAGATCTAGCTGGTCTGTCATAATATAATAGAGACAGTAGATCTAGCTGGTCTGTCATAATATAATAGAGACAGTAGATCTAGCTGGTCTGTCATAATATAATAGAGACAGTAGATCTAGCTGGTCTGTCATAATATAATAGAGACAGTAGATCTAGCTGGTCTGTCATAATATAATAGAGACAGTAGATCTAGCTGGTCTGTCATAATATAATAGAGACAGTAGATCTAGCTGGTCTGTCATAATATAATAGAGACAGTAGATCTAGCTGGTCTGTCATAATATAATAGAGACAGTAGATCTAGCTGGTCTGTCATAATATAATAGAGACAGTAGATCTAGCTGGTCTGTCATAATATAATAGAGACAGTAGATCTAGCTGGTCTGTCATAATATAATAGAGACAGTAGATCTAGCTGGTCTGTCATAATATAATAGAGACAGTAGATCTAGCTGGTCTGTCATAATATAATAGAGACAGTAGATCTAGCTGGTCTGTCATAATATAATAGAGACAGTAGATCTAGCTGGTCTGTCATAATATAATAGAGACAGTAGATCTAGCTGGTCTGTCATAATATAATAGAGACAGTAGATCTAGCTGGTCTGTCATAATATAATAGAGACAGTAGATCTAGCTGGTCTGTCATAATATAATAGAGACAGTAGATCTAGCTGGTCTGTCATAATATAATAGAGACAGTAGATCTAGCTGGTCTGTCATAATATAATAGAGACAGTAGATCTAGCTGGTCTGTCATAATATAATAGAGACAGTAGATCTAGCTGGTCTGTCATAATATAATAGAGACAGTAGATCTAGCTGGTCTGTCATAATATAATAGAGACAGTAGATCTAGCTGGTCTGTCATAATATAATAGAGACAGTAGATCTAGCTGGTCTGTCATAATATAATAGAGACAGTAGATCTAGCTGGTCTGTCATAATATAATAGAGACAGTAGATCTAGCTGGTCTGTCATAATATAATAGAGACAGTAGATCTAGCTGGTCTGTCATAATATAATAGAGACAGTAGATCTAGCTGGTCTGTCATAATATAATAGAGACAGTAGATCTAGCTGGTCTGTCATAATATAATAGAGACAGTAGATCTAGCTGGTCTGTCATAATATAATAGAGACAGTAGATCTAGCTGGTCTGTCATAATATAATAGAGACAGTAGATCTAGCTGGTCTGTCATAATATAATAGAGACAGTAGATCTAGCTGGTCTGTCATAATATAATAGAGACAGTAGATCTAGCTGGTCTGTCATAATATAATAGAGACAGTAGATCTAGCTGGTCTGTCATAATATAATAGAGACAGTAGATCTAGCTGGTCTGTCATAATATAATAGAGACAGTAGATCTAGCTGGTCTGTCATAATATAATAGAGACAGTAGATCTAGCTGGTCTGTCATAATATAATAGAGACAGTAGATCTAGCTGGTCTGTCATAATATAATAGAGACAGTAGATCTAGCTGGTCTGTCATAATATAATAGAGACAGTAGATCTAGCTGGTCTGTCATAATATAATAGAGACAGTAGATCTAGCTGGTCTGTCATAATATAATAGAGACAGTAGATCTAGCTGGTCTGTCATAATATAATAGAGACAGTAGATCTAGCTGGTCTGTCATAATATAATAGAGACAGTAGATCTAGCTGGTCTGTCATAATATAATAGAGACAGTAGATCTAGCTGGTCTGTCATAATATAATAGAGACAGTAGATCTAGCTGGTCTGTCATAATATAATAGAGACAGTAGATCTAGCTGGTCTGTCATAATATAATAGAGACAGTAGATCTAGCTGGTCTGTCATAATATAATAGAGACAGTAGATCTAGCTGGTCTGTCATAATATAATAGAGACAGTAGATCTAGCTGGTCTGTCATAATATAATAGAGACAGTAGATCTAGCTGGTCTGTCATAATATAATAGAGACAGTAGATCTAGCTGGTCTGTCATAATATAATAGAGACAGTAGATCTAGCTGGTCTGTCATAATATAATAGAGACAGTAGATCTAGCTGGTCTGTCATAATATAATAGAGACAGTAGATCTAGCTGGTCTGTCATAATATAATAGAGACAGTAGATCTAGCTGGTCTGTCATAATATAATAGAGACAGTAGATCTAGCTGGTCTGTCATAATATAATAGAGACAGTAGATCTAGCTGGTCTGTCATAATATAATAGAGACAGTAGATCTAGCTGGTCTGTCATAATATAATAGAGACAGTAGATCTAGCTGGTCTGTCATAATATAATAGAGACAGTAGATCTAGCTGGTCTGTCATAATATAATAGAGACAGTAGATCTAGCTGGTCTGTCATAATATAATAGAGACAGTAGATCTAGCTGGTCTGTCATAATATAATAGAGACAGTAGATCTAGCTGGTCTGTCATAATATAATAGAGACAGTAGATCTAGCTGGTCTGTCATAATATAATAGAGACAGTAGATCTAGCTGGTCTGTCATAATATAATAGAGACAGTAGATCTAGCTGGTCTGTCATAATATAATAGAGACAGTAGATCTAGCTGGTCTGTCATAATATAATAGAGACAGTAGATCTAGCTGGTCTGTCATAATATAATAGAGACAGTAGATCTAGCTGGTCTGTCATAATATAATAGAGACAGTAGATCTAGCTGGTCTGTCATAATATAATAGAGACAGTAGATCTAGCTGGTCTGTCATAATATAATAGAGACAGTAGATCTAGCTGGTCTGTCATAATATAATAGAGACAGTAGATCTAGCTGGTCTGTCATAATATAATAGAGACAGTAGATCTAGCTGGTCTGTCATAATATAATAGAGACAGTAGATCTAGCTGGTCTGTCATAATATAATAGAGACAGTAGATCTAGCTGGTCTGTCATAATATAATAGAGACAGTAGATCTAGCTGGTCTGTCATAATATAATAGAGACAGTAGATCTAGCTGGTCTGTCATAATATAATAGAGACAGTAGATCTAGCTGGTCTGTCATAATATAATAGAGACAGTAGATCTAGCTGGTCTGTCATAATATAATAGAGACAGTAGATCTAGCTGGTCTGTCATAATATAATAGAGACAGTAGATCTAGCTGGTCTGTCATAATATAATAGAGACAGTAGATCTAGCTGGTCTGTCATAATATAATAGAGACAGTAGATCTAGCTGGTCTGTCATAATATAATAGAGACAGTAGATCTAGCTGGTCTGTCATAATATAATAGAGACAGTAGATCTAGCTGGTCTGTCATAATATAATAGAGACAGTAGATCTAGCTGGTCTGTCATAATATAATAGAGACAGTAGATCTAGCTGGTCTGTCATAATATAATAGAGACAGTAGATCTAGCTGGTCTGTCATAATATAATAGAGACAGTAGATCTAGCTGGTCTGTCATAATATAATAGAGACAGTAGATCTAGCTGGTCTGTCATAATATAATAGAGACAGTAGATCTAGCTGGTCTGTCATAATATAATAGAGACAGTAGATCTAGCTGGTCTGTCATAATATAATAGAGACAGTAGATCTAGCTGGTCTGTCATAATATAATAGAGACAGTAGATCTAGCTGGTCTGTCATAATATAATAGAGACAGTAGATCTAGCTGGTCTGTCATAATATAATAGAGACAGTAGATCTAGCTGGTCTGTCATAATATAATAGAGACAGTAGATCTAGCTGGTCTGTCATAATATAATAGAGACAGTAGATCTAGCTGGTCTGTCATAATATAATAGAGACAGTAGATCTAGCTGGTCTGTCATAATATAATAGAGACAGTAGATCTAGCTGGTCTGTCATAATATAATAGAGACAGTAGATCTAGCTGGTCTGTCATAATATAATAGAGACAGTAGATCTAGCTGGTCTGTCATAATATAATAGAGACAGTAGATCTAGCTGGTCTGTCATAATATAATAGAGACAGTAGATCTAGCTGGTCTGTCATAATATAATAGAGACAGTAGATCTAGCTGGTCTGTCATAATATAATAGAGACAGTAGATCTAGCTGGTCTGTCATAATATAATAGAGACAGTAGATCTAGCTGGTCTGTCATAATATAATAGAGACAGTAGATCTAGCTGGTCTGTCATAATATAATAGAGACAGTAGATCTAGCTGGTCTGTCATAATATAATAGAGACAGTAGATCTAGCTGGTCTGTCATAATATAATAGAGACAGTAGATCTAGCTGGTCTGTCATAATATAATAGAGACAGTAGATCTAGCTGGTCTGTCATAATATAATAGAGACAGTAGATCTAGCTGGTCTGTCATAATATAATAGAGACAGTAGATCTAGCTGGTCTGTCATAATATAATAGAGACAGTAGATCTAGCTGGTCTGTCATAATATAATAGAGACAGTAGATCTAGCTGGTCTGTCATAATATAATAGAGACAGTAGATCTAGCTGGTCTGTCATAATATAATAGAGACAGTAGATCTAGCTGGTCTGTCATAATATAATAGAGACAGTAGATCTAGCTGGTCTGTCATAATATAATAGAGACAGTAGATCTAGCTGGTCTGTCATAATATAATAGAGACAGTAGATCTAGCTGGTCTGTCATAATATAATAGAGACAGTAGATCTAGCTGGTCTGTCATAATATAATAGAGACAGTAGATCTAGCTGGTCTGTCATAATATAATAGAGACAGTAGATCTAGCTGGTCTGTCATAATATAATAGAGACAGTAGATCTAGCTGGTCTGTCATAATATAATAGAGACAGTAGATCTAGCTGGTCTGTCATAATATAATAGAGACAGTAGATCTAGCTGGTCTGTCATAATATAATAGAGACAGTAGATCTAGCTGGTCTGTCATAATATAATAGAGACAGTAGATCTAGCTGGTCTGTCATAATATAATAGAGACAGTAGATCTAGCTGGTCTGTCATAATATAATAGAGACAGTAGATCTAGCTGGTCTGTCATAATATAATAGAGACAGTAGATCTAGCTGGTCTGTCATAATATAATAGAGACAGTAGATCTAGCTGGTCTGTCATAATATAATAGAGACAGTAGATCTAGCTGGTCTGTCATAATATAATAGAGACAGTAGATCTAGCTGGTCTGTCATAATATAATAGAGACAGTAGATCTAGCTGGTCTGTCATAATATAATAGAGACAGTAGATCTAGCTGGTCTGTCATAATATAATAGAGACAGTAGATCTAGCTGGTCTGTCATAATATAATAGAGACAGTAGATCTAGCTGGTCTGTCATAATATAATAGAGACAGTAGATCTAGCTGGTCTGTCATAATATAATAGAGACAGTAGATCTAGCTGGTCTGTCATAATATAATAGAGACAGTAGATCTAGCTGGTCTGTCATAATATAATAGAGACAGTAGATCTAGCTGGTCTGTCATAATATAATAGAGACAGTAGATCTAGCTGGTCTGTCATAATATAATAGAGACAGTAGATCTAGCTGGTCTGTCATAATATAATAGAGACAGTAGATCTAGCTGGTCTGTCATAATATAATAGAGACAGTAGATCTAGCTGGTCTGTCATAATATAATAGAGACAGTAGATCTAGCTGGTCTGTCATAATATAATAGAGACAGTAGATCTAGCTGGTCTGTCATAATATAATAGAGACAGTAGATCTAGCTGGTCTGTCATAATATAATAGAGACAGTAGATCTAGCTGGTCTGTCATAATATAATAGAGACAGTAGATCTAGCTGGTCTGTCATAATATAATAGAGACAGTAGATCTAGCTGGTCTGTCATAATATAATAGAGACAGTAGATCTAGCTGGTCTGTCATAATATAATAGAGACAGTAGATCTAGCTGGTCTGTCATAATATAATAGAGACAGTAGATCTAGCTGGTCTGTCATAATATAATAGAGACAGTAGATCTAGCTGGTCTGTCATAATATAATAGAGACAGTAGATCTAGCTGGTCTGTCATAATATAATAGAGACAGTAGATCTAGCTGGTCTGTCATAATATAATAGAGACAGTAGATCTAGCTGGTCTGTCATAATATAATAGAGACAGTAGATCTAGCTGGTCTGTCATAATATAATAGAGACAGTAGATCTAGCTGGTCTGTCATAATATAATAGAGACAGTAGATCTAGCTGGTCTGTCATAATATAATAGAGACAGTAGATCTAGCTGGTCTGTCATAATATAATAGAGACAGTAGATCTAGCTGGTCTGTCATAATATAATAGAGACAGTAGATCTAGCTGGTCTGTCATAATATAATAGAGACAGTAGATCTAGCTGGTCTGTCATAATATAATAGAGACAGTAGATCTAGCTGGTCTGTCATAATATAATAGAGACAGTAGATCTAGCTGGTCTGTCATAATATAATAGAGACAGTAGATCTAGCTGGTCTGTCATAATATAATAGAGACAGTAGATCTAGCTGGTCTGTCATAATATAATAGAGACAGTAGATCTAGCTGGTCTGTCATAATATAATAGAGACAGTAGATCTAGCTGGTCTGTCATAATATAATAGAGACAGTAGATCTAGCTGGTCTGTCATAATATAATAGAGACAGTAGATCTAGCTGGTCTGTCATAATATAATAGAGACAGTAGATCTAGCTGGTCTGTCATAATATAATAGAGACAGTAGATCTAGCTGGTCTGTCATAATATAATAGAGACAGTAGATCTAGCTGGTCTGTCATAATATAATAGAGACAGTAGATCTAGCTGGTCTGTCATATATAATAGACAGTAGATCTAGCTGGTCTGTCATAATATAATAGAGACAGTAGATCTAGCTGGTCTGTCATAATATAATAGAGACAGTAGATCTAGCTGGTCTGTCATAATATAATAGAGACAGTAGATCTAGCTGGTCTGTCATAATATAATAGAGACAGTAGATCTAGCTGGTCTGTCATAATATAATAGAGACAGTAGATCTAGCTGGTCTGTCATATATAATAGAGACAGTAGATCTAGCTGGTCTGTCATAATATAGAGACAGTAGATCTAGCTGGTCTGTCATAATATAATAGAGACAGTAGATCTAGCTGGTCTGTCATAATATAATAGAGACAGTAGATCTAGCTGGTCTGTCATAATATAATAGAGACAGTAGATCTAGCTGGTCTGTCATAATATAATAGAGACAGTAGATCTAGCTGGTCTGTCATATTATAATAGAGACAGTAGTTCTAGCTGGTCTGTCATATTGTAATAGAGACCGTAGCATCTAGCTGGTCTGTCAAATTATAATAGAGACAGTAGTTCTAGCTGGTCTGTCAAAATTAAATAGAGACAGCAGAACTAGCTGGTCTGTCATAATATAAAATAGACAGTAGATCTAGGCTGGTCTGTCATAATATAATAGAGACAGTAGATCTAGCTGGTCTGTCATAATATAATAGAGGCAGTAGATCTAGCTGGTCTGTCATAATATAATAGAGGACTGTAGATCTAGCTGGTCTGTCATAATACAATAGAGACAGTAGATCTAGCTGGTCTGTCATAATACAATACAGACAGTAGATCTAGCTGGTCTGTCATATTATAATAGAGACAGTAGATCTAGCTGGTCTGTCATAATATAATTGAGACAGTAGATCTAGCTGGTCTGTCATAATATAATAGAGGCAACAGATCTAGCTGGTCTGTCATAATATAGAAGCGACAGTAGATCTAGCTCGTCTGACATATTATAATAGACAGCAGATCTAGCTGGTCTTTCATAATACAATAGAGACCGTAGATCTTGCTGGTCTGTCATAATATAATATATACAGTAGATCTAGCTCGTGTGTCATATTATAATAGTACAACAGGAGATCGAGCTGGTCTGTCATAATATAATAGAGACAGTAGATCTAGCTGGTTTGTCATAATACAATAGAGGCAGTAGATCTAGCTGGTCTGTCATATTATAATAGAGACAGTAGATCTAGCTGGTCTGTCATAATACATTAGAGACAGTAGATCTAAGCCTGACCTGCTGAGGAGTGACGGACTCCATCCTAGCTGGAGGGGTGCTCTCATCTTATCTACCAACATAGACAGGGCTCTAACTCCTCTAGCTCCACAATGAAATAGGGTGCAGGCCAGGCAGCAGGCTGTTAGCCAGCCTGCCAGCATAGTGGAGTCTGCCATTAGCACAGTCAGTGTAGTCAGCTCAGCTATCACCATTGAGACCGTGTCTGTGCCTCGACCTAGGTTGGGCAAAACTAAACATGGCGGTGTTCGCCTTAGCAATCTCACTAGGATAAAGACCACCTCCATTCCTGTCATTACTGAAAGAGATCATGATACCTCACATCTCAAAATAGGGCTACTTAATGTTAGATCCCTTACTTCAAAGGCAATTATAGTCAATGAACTAATCACTGATCATAATCTTGATGTGATTGGCCTGACTGAAACATGGCTTAAGCCTGATGAATTTACTGTTTTAAATGAGGCCTCACCTCCTGGCTACACTAGTGACCATATCCCCCGTGCATCCCGCAAAGGCGGAGGTGTTGCTAACATTTACGATAGCAAATTTCAATTTACACAAAAAAAAATGACATTTTCGTCTTTTGAGCTTCTAGTCATGAAATCTATGCAGCCTACTCAATCACTTTTTATAGCTACTGTTTACAGGCCTCCTGGGCCATATACAGCGTTTCTCACTGAGTTCCCTGAATTCCTATCGGACCTTGTAGTCATAGCAGATAATATTCTAATCTTTGGTGACTTTAATATTCACATGGAAAAGTCCACAGACCCACTCCAAAAGGCTTTCAGAGCCATCATCGACTCAGTGGGTTTTGTCCAACATGTCTCTGGACCCACTCACTGTCACAGTCATACGCTGGACCTAGTTTTGTCCCATGGAATAAATGTGGTGGATCTTAATGTTTTTCCTCATAATCCTGGACTATCGGACCACCATTTTATTACGTTTGCAATTGCAACAAATAATCTGCTTAGACCCCAACCAAGGAACATCAAAAGTCGTGCTATAAATTCACAGACAACACAAAGATTCCTTGATGCCCTTCCAGACTCCCTCTGCCTACCCAAGGACGCCAGAGGACAAAAATCAGTTAACCACCTAACTGAGGATCTCAATCTAACCTTGCGCAATACCCTAGATGCAGTTGCACCCCTAAAAACAAAAAAATGTCTCATAAGAAACTAGCTCCCTGGTACACAGAAAATACCCGAGCTCTGAAGCAAGCTTCCAGAAAATTGGAACGGAAATGGCGCCACACCAAACTGGAAGTCTTCCGACTAGCTTGGAAGGACGGTACCGTGCAGTACCGTAGAGCCCTTACTGCTGCTCGATCATCCTATTTTTCTAACTTAATTGAGGAAAATAAGAATAATCCGAAATTCCTTTTTAATACTGTCGCAAAGCTAACTAAAAAGCAGCATTCCCCAAGAGAGGATGACTTTCACTTTAGCAGTGATAAATTCATGAACTTCTTTGAGGAAAAGATTATGATTATTAGAAAGCAAATTACGGACTCCTCTTTAAACCTGCGTATTCCTCCAAACCTCAGTTGTCCTGAGTCTGCACAACTCTGCCAGGACCTAGGATCAAGAGAGACGCTCAAGTGTTTTAGTACTATATCTCTTGACACAATGATGAAAATAATCATGGCCTCTAAACCTTCAAGCTGCATACTGGACCCTATTCCAACTAAACTACTGAAAGAGCTGCTTCCTGTGCTTGGCCCTCCTATGTTGAACATAATAAACGGCTCTCTATCCACTGGATGTGTACCAAACTCACTAAAAGTGGCAGTAATAAAGCCTCTCTTGAAAAAGCCAAACCTTGACCCAGAAAATATAAAAAACTATCGGCCTATATCGAATCTTCCATTCCTCTCAAAAATTTTAGAGAAGGCTGTTGCGCAGCAACTCACTGCCTTCCTGAAGACAAACAATGTATACGAAATGCTTCAGTCTGGTTTTAGACCCCATCATAGCACTGAGACGGCACTTGTGAAGGTGGTAAATGACATTTTAATGGCATCGGACCGAGGCTCTGCATCTGTCCTCGTGCTCCTAGACCTTAGTGCTGCTTTTGATACCATCGATCACCACATTCTTTTGGAGAGATTGGAAACCCAAATTGGTCTACACGGACATGTTCTGGCCTGGTTTAGATCTTATCTGTCGGAAAGATATCAGTTTGTCTCTGTGAATGGTTTGTCCTCTGACAAATCAACTGTAAATTTCGGTGTTCCTCAAGGTTCCGTTTTAGGACCACTATTGTTTTCACTATATATTTTACCTCTTGGGGATGTTATTCGAAACATAATGTAAACTTTCACTGCTATGCGGATGACACACAGCTGTACATTTCAATGAAACATGGTGAAGCCCCAAAATTGCCCTCGCTAGAAGCATGTGTTTCAGACATAAGGAAGTGGATGGCTGCAAACTTTCTACTATTAAACTCGGACAAAACAGAGATGCTTGTTCTAGGTCCCAAGAAACAAAGAGATCTTCTGTTGAATCTGACAATTAATCTTAATGGTTGTACAGTTGTCTCAAATAAAACTGTGAAGGACCTCGGCGTTACTCTGGACCCTGATCTCTCTTTTGAAGAACATATCAAGACCATTTCGAGGACAGCTTTTTTCCATCTACGTAACATTGCAAAAATCAGAAACTTTCTGTCCAAAAATGATGCAGAAAAATTAATCCATGCTTTTGTCACTTCTAGGTTAGACTACTGCAATGCTCTATTTTCCGGCTACCCGGATAAAGCACTAAATAAACTTCAGTTAGTGCTAAATACGGCTGCTAGAATCCTGACTAGAACCAAAAAATTTGATCATATTACTCCAGTGCTAGCCTCTCTACACTGGCTTCCTGTCAAAGCAAGGGCTGATTTCAAGGTTTTACTGCTAACCTACAAAGCATTACATGGGCTTGCTCCTACATATCTCTCTGATTTGGTCCTGCCGTACATACCTATACGTACGCTACGGTCACAAGACGCAGGCCTCCTAATTGTCCCTAGAATTTCTAAGCAAACAGCTGGAGGCAGGGCTTTCTCCTATAGAGCTCCATTTTTATGGAACGGTCTGCCTACCCATGTCAGAGACGCAAACTCGGTCTCAACCTTTAAGTCTTTACTGAAGACTCATCTCTTCAGTGGGTCATATGATTGAGTGTAGTCTGGCCCAGGAGTGGGAAGGTGAACGGAAAGGCTCTGGAGCAACGAACCGCCCTTGCTGTCTCTGCCTGGCCGGTTCCCCTCTTTCCACTGGGATTCTCTGCCTCTAACCCTATTACAGGGGCTGAGTCACTGGCTTGCTGGGGCTCTCTCATGCTGTCCCTGGAGGGGGTGCGTCACCTGAGTGGGTTGATTCACTGTTGTGGTCATCCTGTCTGGGTTGGCGCCCCCCCCCCCCCCCTTGGGTTGTGCCGTGGCGGAGATCTTTGTGGGCTATACTCAGCCTTGTCTCAGGATGGTAAGTTGGTGGTTGAAGATATCCCTCTAGTGGTGTGGGGGCTGTGCTTTGGCAAAGTGGGTGGGGTTATATCCTTCCTGTTTGGCCCTGTCCGGGGGTGTCCTCGGATGGGGCCACAGTGTCTCCTGACCCCTCCTGTCTCAGCCTCCAGTATTTATGCTGCAGTAGTTTATGTGTCGGGGGGCTGGGGTCAGTTTGTTATATCTGGAGTACTTCTCCTGTCCTATTCGGTGTCCTGTGTGAATCTAAGTGTGCGTTCTCTAATTCTCTCCTTCTCTCTTTCTTTCTCTCTCTCGGAGGACCTGAGCCCTAGGACCATGCCCCAGGACTACCTGACATGATGACTCCTTGCTGTCCCCAGTCCACCTGGCCATGCTGCTGTTCCAGTTTCAACTGACCTGAGCCCTAGGACCATGCCCCAGGACTACCTGACATGATGACTCCTTGCTGTCCCCAGTCTACCTGGCCATGCTGCTGCTCCAGTTTCAACTTCCACCTGACTGTGCTGCTGCTCTAGTTTCAACTGTTCTGCCTTATTATTATTCGACCATGCTGGTCATTTATGAACATTGAACATCTTGACCATGTTCTGTTATAATCTCCACCCGGCACAGCCAGAAGAGGACTGGCCACCCCACATAGCCTGGTTCCTCTCTAGGTTTCTTCCTAGGTATTGGCCTTTCTAGGGAGTTTTTCCTAGCCACCGTGCTTCTCCACCTGCATTGCTTGCTGTTTGGGGTTTTAGGCTGGGTTTCTGTACAGCACTTTGAGATATCAGCTGATGTACGAAGGGCTATATAAATAAATTTGATTTGATTTGATTTGATCTAGCTGGTCTGTCATATTATAATAGAGACAGTAGATCTAGCTGGTCTGTCATAATATAATTGAGACAGTAGATCTAGCTGGTCTGTCATAATATAATGGAGACAGTAGATCTAGCTGGTCTGTCATAATATAATAGAGACATTAGATCTAGCTGGTCTGTCAAATTATAATACAGACAGTAGATCTACCTGGTATGTCATATTATACTAGAAACAGTAGATTGAGCTGGTCTTTCATAGTATAATAGAGACAGTAGATCTAGCTGGTGTGTCATATTATAATAGAGACAGCAGAACTAGCTGGTCTGTCTAAATACAAAATAGACAGTAGATCTAGCTGGTCTGTCATAATATAATAGAGGCAGCAGATCTAGCTGGTCTGTCATAATATAATAGTACAACAGTAGATTGAGCTGGTATTTCATATTATAATAGAGACAGTAGATTTAGCTGGTCTGTCATAATATAATAGAGACTGTAGATCTAGCTGGTCTGTCTTAATATAAATCAGACAGTAGATCTAGCTGGTTTGTCATAATATAATATAGTCAGTATATCCAGCTGGTCTGTCATATTATAATATAATCAGTAGATCTAGCTGGTCTGTCATATTATAATAGAGACAGTAGATCTAGCTGGTCTGTCATATTATAATAGAGACAGTAGTTCTAGCTGGTCTGTCATATTATAATAGATACATTAGATCTAGCTGGTCTGTCATATTATAATAGAAACAGTAGATTGAGCTGGTCTTTCATAGTATAATAGAGACAGTAGATCTAGCTGGTGTGTCATATTATAATAGAGACAGTAGATCTAGCTGGTCTGTCTTAATATAATAGAGACAGTAGATCTAGCTGGTATGTCTTAATATAAAACAGACAGTAGTTCTAGCTGGTCTGTCATATTATAATAGATACAGTAGATCTAGCTGGTCTGTCATATTGTAATAGAGACAGTAGATCTAGCTCGTCTGACATATTATAATAGACAGTAGATCTAGCTGGTCTTTCATAATACAATAGAGACCGTAGATCTTGCTGGTCTGTCATAATATAATATATACAGTAGATCTAGCTGGTTTTTCATGTTATAATAGAGACAGTAGATCTAGCTCGTGTGTCATATCATAATAGTACAACAGGAGATCGAGCTGGTCTGTCATAATATAATAGAGACAGTAGATCTAGCTGGTTTGTCATAATACAATAGAGGCAGTAGATCTAGCTGGTCTGTCATATTATAATAGAGACAGTAGATCTAGCTGGTCTGTCATAATACATTAGAGACAGTAGATCTAGCTGGTCTGTCATATTATAATAGAGACAGTAGATCTAGCTGGTCTGTCATAATATAATTGAGACAGTAGATCTAGCTGGTCTGTCATAATATAATGGAGACAGTAGATCTAGCTGGTCTGTCATAATATAATAGAGACATAAGATCTAGCTGGTCTGTCAAATTATAATACAGACAGTAGATCTACCTGGTATGTCATATTATACTAGAAACAGTAGATTGAGCTGGTCTTTCATAGTATAATAGAGACAGTAGATCTAGCTGGTGTGTCATATTATAATAGAGACAGCAGAACTAGCTGGTCTGTCTAAATCCAAAATAGACAGTAGATCTAGCTGGTCTGTCATAATATAATAGAGGCAGCAGATCTAGCTGGTCTGTCATAATATAATAGTACAACAGTAGATTGAGCTGGTATTTCATATTATAATAGAGACAGTAGATTTAGCTGGTCTGTCAAAATATAATAGAGACTGTAGATCTAGCTGGTCTGTCTTAATATAAATCAGACAGTAGATCTAGCTGGTTTGTCATAATATAATATAGTCAGTATATCCAGCTGGTCTGTCATATTATAATATAATCAGTAGATCTAGCTGGTCTGTCATATTATAATAGAGACAGTAGATCTAGCTGGTCTGTCATATTATAATAGAGACAGTAGTTCTAGCTGGTCTGTCATATTATAATAGATACATTAGATCTAGCTGGTCTGTCATATTATAATAGAGACAGTAGTTCTATCTCGTCTGACATATTATAATAGACAGTAGATCTAGCTGGTTTTTCATAATACAATAGAAACAGTAGATTGAGCTGGTCTTTCATAGTATAATAGAGACAGTAGATCTAGCTGGTGTGTCATATTATAATAGAGACAGTAGATCTAGCTGGTCTGTCATATTGTAATAGAGACAGTAGATCTAGCTGGTCTGTCTTAATATAATAGAGACAGTAGATCTAGCTGGTATGTCTTAATATAAAACAGACAGTAGTTCTAGCTGGTCTGTCATATTATAATAGATACAGTAGATCTAGCTGGTCTGTCATATTGTAATAGAGACAGTAGATCTAGCTCGTCTGACATATTATAATAGACAGTAGATCTAGCTGGTCTTTCATAATAGAAAAGAGACAGTACATCTAGCTGGTCTGTCAAAATATAATAGAGACAGCAGAACTAGCTGGTCTGTCTAAATATAAAATAGACAGTAGATCTAGCTGGTCTGTCATATTGTAATAGAGACAGTAGATCTAGCTGGTCTGTCTTAATATAAATCAGACAGTAGAGCTAGCTTGTCTGTCATAATATAATATAGTCAGTATATCCAGCTGGTCTGTCATATTATAATATAGTCAGTAGATCTAGCTGGTCTGTCATATTATAATAGATACAGTAGATCTAGCTGGTCTGTCATAATATAATAGAGACAGTAGATCTAGCTGGTCTGTCATAATATAATAGAGACAGTAGATCTACTGGTCTGCATAATGTAATATTAATAGAGACAGTAGATCTAGCTGGTCTGTCATAATATAATAGAGACAGTAGATCTAGCTGGTCTGTCATAATATAATAGAGACAGTAGATCTAGCTGGTCTGTCATATATAATAGAGACAGTAGATCTAGCTGGTCTGTCATAAATAGAGTAGAACAGTAGATGATCTAGTGGCTGTCATAATAATAGAGACAGTAGATCTAGCTGGTCTGTCATAATATAATAGAGACAGTAGATCTAGCTGGTCTGTCATAATATTATAGAGACAGTAGATCTAGCTGGTCTGTCATATATAATAGAGACAGTAGATCTAGCTGGTCTGTCATAATATAATAGAGACAGTAGATCTAGCTGGTCTGTCATAATATAATAGAGACAGTAGATCTAGCTGGTCTGTCATAATAAATAGAGACAGTAGATCTAGCTGGTCTGTCATATTATATAGAGACAGTAGATCTAGCTGGTCTGTCATAATATAATAGAGACAGTAGATCTAGCTGGTCTGTCATAATATAATAGAGACAGTAGATCTAGCTGGTCTGTCATAATATAATAGAGACAGTAGATCTAGCTGGTCTGTCATAATATAATAGAGACAGTAGATCTAGCTGGTCTGTCATAATATAATAGAGACAGTAGATCTAGCTGGTCTGTCATAATATAATAGAGACAGTAGATCTAGCTGGTCTGTCATAATATAATAGAGACAGTAGATCTAGCTGGTCTGTCATAATATAATAGAGACAGTAGATCTAGCTGGTCTGTCATAATATAATAGAGACAGTAGATCTAGCTGGTCTGTCATAATATAATAGAGACAGTAGATCTAGCTGGTCTGTCATAATATAATAGAGACAGTAGATCTAGCTGGTCTGTCATAATATAATAGAGACAGTAGATCTAGCTGGTCTGTCATAATATAATAGAGACAGTAGATCTAGCTGGTCTGTCATAATATAATAGAGACAGTAGATCTAGCTGGTCTGTCATAATATAATAGAGACAGTAGATCTAGCTGGTCTGTCATAATATAATAGAGACAGTAGATCTAGCTGGTCTGTCATAATATAATAGAGACAGTAGATCTAGCTGGTCTGTCATAATATAATAGAGACAGTAGATCTAGCTGGTCTGTCATATATAATAGAGACAGTAGATCTAGCTGGTCTGTCATAATATAATAGAGACAGTAGATCTAGCTGGTCTGTCATAATATAATAGAGACAGTAGATCTAGCTGGTCTGTCATAATATAATAGAGACAGTAGATCTAGCTGGTCTGTCATAATATAATAGAGACAGTAGATCTAGCTGGTCTGTCATATATAATAGAGACAGTAGATCTAGCTGGTCTGTCATAATATAATAGAGACAGTAGATCTAGCTGGTCTGTCATAATATAATAGAGACAGTAGATCTAGCTGGTCTGTCATAATATAATAGAGACAGTAGATCTAGCTGGTCTGTCATAATATAATAGAGACAGTAGATCTAGCTGGTCTGTCATAATATAATAGAGACAGTAGATCTAGCTGGTCTGTCATAATATAATAGAGACAGTAGATCTAGCTGGTCTGTCATAATATAATAGAGACAGTAGATCTAGCTGGTCTGTCATAATATAATAGAGACAGTAGATCTAGCTGGTCTGTCATAATATAATAGAGACAGTAGATCTAGCTGGTCTGTCATAATATAATAGAGACAGTAGATCTAGCTGGTCTGTCATAATATAATAGAGACAGTAGATCTAGCTGGTCTGTCATAATATAATAGAGACAGTAGATCTAGCTGGTCTGTCATAATATAATAGAGACAGTAGATCTAGCTGGTCTGTCATAATATAATAGAGACAGTAGATCTAGCTGGTCTGTCATAATATAATAGAGACAGTAGATCTAGCTGGTCTGTCATATATAATAGAGACAGTAGATCTAGCTGGTCTGTCATAATATAATAGAGACAGTAGATCTAGCTGGTCTGTCATAATATAATAGAGACAGTAGATCTAGCTGGTCTGTCATAATATAATAGAGACAGTAGATCTAGCTGGTCTGTCATAATATAATAGAGACAGTAGATCTAGCTGGTCTGTCATAATATAATAGAGACAGTAGATCTAGCTGGTCTGTCATAATATAATAGAGACAGTAGATCTAGCTGGTCTGTCATAATATAATAGAGACAGTAGATCTAGCTGGTCTGTCATAATATAATAGAGACAGTAGATCTAGCTGGTCTGTCATAATATAATAGAGACAGTAGATCTAGCTGGTCTGTCATAATATAATAGAGACAGTAGATCTAGCTGGTCTGTCATAATATAATAGAGACAGTAGATCTAGCTGGTCTGTCATAATATAATAGAGACAGTAGATCTAGCTGGTCTGTCATAATATAATAGAGACAGTAGATCTAGCTGGTCTGTCATAATATAATAGAGACAGTAGATCTAGCTGGTCTGTCATAATATAATAGAGACAGTAGATCTAGCTGGTCTGTCATAATATAATAGAGACAGTAGATCTAGCTGGTCTGTCATAATATAATAGAGACAGTAGATCTAGCTGGTCTGTCATAATATAATAGAGACAGTAGATCTAGCTGGTCTGTCATAATATAATAGAGACAGTAGATCTAGCTGGTCTGTCATAATATAATAGAGACAGTAGATCTAGCTGGTCTGTCATAATATAATAGAGACAGTAGATCTAGCTGGTCTGTCATAATATAATAGAGACAGTAGATCTAGCTGGTCTGTCATAATATAATAGAGACAGTAGATCTAGCTGGTCTGTCATAATATAATAGAGACAGTAGATCTAGCTGGTCTGTCATAATATAATAGAGACAGTAGATCTAGCTGGTCTGTCATAATATAATAGAGACAGTAGATCTAGCTGGTCTGTCATAATATAATAGAGACAGTAGATCTAGCTGGTCTGTCATAATATAATAGAGACAGTAGATCTAGCTGGTCTGTCATAATATAATAGAGACAGTAGATCTAGCTGGTCTGTCATAATATAATAGAGACAGTAGATCTAGCTGGTCTGTCATAATATAATAGAGACAGTAGATCTAGCTGGTCTGTCATAATATAATAGAGACAGTAGATCTAGCTGGTCTGTCATAATATAATAGAGACAGTAGATCTAGCTGGTCTGTCATAATATAATAGAGACAGTAGATCTAGCTGGTCTGTCATAATATAATAGAGACAGTAGATCTAGCTGGTCTGTCATAATATAATAGAGACAGTAGATCTAGCTGGTCTGTCATAATATAATAGAGACAGTAGATCTAGCTGGTCTGTCATAATATAATAGAGACAGTAGATCTAGCTGGTCTGTCATAATATAATAGAGACAGTAGATCTAGCTGGTCTGTCATAATATAATAGAGACAGTAGATCTAGCTGGTCTGTCATAATATAATAGAGACAGTAGATCTAGCTGGTCTGTCATAATATAATAGAGACAGTAGATCTAGCTGGTCTGTCATAATATAATAGAGACAGTAGATCTAGCTGGTCTGTCATAATATAATAGAGACAGTAGATCTAGCTGGTCTGTCATAATATAATAGAGACAGTAGATCTAGCTGGTCTGTCATAATATAATAGAGACAGTAGATCTAGCTGGTCTGTCATAATATAATAGAGACAGTAGATCTAGCTGGTCTGTCATAATATAATAGAGACAGTAGATCTAGCTGGTCTGTCATAATATAATAGAGACAGTAGATCTAGCTGGTCTGTCATAATATAATAGAGACAGTAGATCTAGCTGGTCTGTCATAATATAATAGAGACAGTAGATCTAGCTGGTCTGTCATAATATAATAGAGACAGTAGATCTAGCTGGTCTGTCATAATATAATAGAGACAGTAGATCTAGCTGGTCTGTCATAATATAATAGAGACAGTAGATCTAGCTGGTCTGTCATAATATAATAGAGACAGTAGATCTAGCTGGTCTGTCATAATATAATAGAGACAGTAGATCTAGCTGGTCTGTCATAATATAATAGAGACAGTAGATCTAGCTGGTCTGTCATAATATAATAGAGACAGTAGATCTAGCTGGTCTGTCATAATATAATAGAGACAGTAGATCTAGCTGGTCTGTCATAATATAATAGAGACAGTAGATCTAGCTGGTCTGTCATAATATAATAGAGACAGTAGATCTAGCTGGTCTGTCATAATATAATAGAGACAGTAGATCTAGCTGGTCTGTCATAATATAATAGAGACAGTAGATCTAGCTGGTCTGTCATAATATAATAGAGACAGTAGATCTAGCTGGTCTGTCATAATATAATAGAGACAGTAGATCTAGCTGGTCTGTCATAATATAATAGAGACAGTAGATCTAGCTGGTCTGTCATAATATAATAGAGACAGTAGATCTAGCTGGTCTGTCATAATATAATAGAGACAGTAGATCTAGCTGGTCTGTCATAATATAATAGAGACAGTAGATCTAGCTGGTCTGTCATAATATAATAGAGACAGTAGATCTAGCTGGTCTGTCATAATATAATAGAGACAGTAGATCTAGCTGGTCTGTCATAATATAATAGAGACAGTAGATCTAGCTGGTCTGTCATAATATAATAGAGACAGTAGATCTAGCTGGTCTGTCATAATATAATAGAGACAGTAGATCTAGCTGGTCTGTCATAATATAATAGAGACAGTAGATCTAGCTGGTCTGTCATAATATAATAGAGACAGTAGATCTAGCTGGTCTGTCATAATATAATAGAGACAGTAGATCTAGCTGGTCTGTCATAATATAATAGAGACAGTAGATCTAGCTGGTCTGTCATAATATAATAGAGACAGTAGATCTAGCTGGTCTGTCATAATATAATAGAGACAGTAGATCTAGCTGGTCTGTCATAATATAATAGAGACAGTAGATCTAGCTGGTCTGTCATAATATAATAGAGACAGTAGATCTAGCTGGTCTGTCATAATATAATAGAGACAGTAGATCTAGCTGGTCTGTCATAATATAATAGAGACAGTAGATCTAGCTGGTCTGTCATAATATAATAGAGACAGTAGATCTAGCTGGTCTGTCATAATATAATAGAGACAGTAGATCTAGCTGGTCTGTCATAATATAATAGAGACAGTAGATCTAGCTGGTCTGTCATAATATAATAGAGACAGTAGATCTAGCTGGTCTGTCATAATATAATAGAGACAGTAGATCTAGCTGGTCTGTCATAATATAATAGAGACAGTAGATCTAGCTGGTCTGTCATAATATAATAGAGACAGTAGATCTAGCTGGTCTGTCATAATATAATAGAGACAGTAGATCTAGCTGGTCTGTCATAATATAATAGAGACAGTAGATCTAGCTGGTCTGTCATAATATAATAGAGACAGTAGATCTAGCTGGTCTGTCATAATATAATAGAGACAGTAGATCTAGCTGGTCTGTCATAATATAATAGAGACAGTAGATCTAGCTGGTCTGTCATAATATAATAGAGACAGTAGATCTAGCTGGTCTGTCATAATATAATAGAGACAGTAGATCTAGCTGGTCTGTCATAATATAATAGAGACAGTAGATCTAGCTGGTCTGTCATAATATAATAGAGACAGTAGATCTAGCTGGTCTGTCATAATATAATAGAGACAGTAGATCTAGCTGGTCTGTCATAATATAATAGAGACAGTAGATCTAGCTGGTCTGTCATAATATAATAGAGACAGTAGATCTAGCTGGTCTGTCATAATATAATAGAGACAGTAGATCTAGCTGGTCTGTCATAATATAATAGAGACAGTAGATCTAGCTGGTCTGTCATAATATAATAGAGACAGTAGATCTAGCTGGTCTGTCATAATATAATAGAGACAGTAGATCTAGCTGGTCTGTCATAATATAATAGAGACAGTAGATCTAGCTGGTCTGTCATAATATAATAGAGACAGTAGATCTAGCTGGTCTGTCATAATATAATAGAGACAGTAGATCTAGCTGGTCTGTCATAATATAATAGAGACAGTAGATCTAGCTGGTCTGTCATAATATAATAGAGACAGTAGATCTAGCTGGTCTGTCATAATATAATAGAGACAGTAGATCTAGCTGGTCTGTCATAATATAATAGAGACAGTAGATCTAGCTGGTCTGTCATAATATAATAGAGACAGTAGATCTAGCTGGTCTGTCATAATATAATAGAGACAGTAGATCTAGCTGGTCTGTCATAATATAATAGAGACAGTAGATCTAGCTGGTCTGTCATAATATAATAGAGACAGTAGATCTAGCTGGTCTGTCATAATATAATAGAGACAGTAGATCTAGCTGGTCTGTCATAATATAATAGAGACAGTAGATCTAGCTGGTCTGTCATAATATAATAGAGACAGTAGATCTAGCTGGTCTGTCATAATATAATAGAGACAGTAGATCTAGCTGGTCTGTCATAATATAATAGAGACAGTAGATCTAGCTGGTCTGTCATAATATAATAGAGACAGTAGATCTAGCTGGTCTGTCATAATATAATAGAGACAGTAGATCTAGCTGGTCTGTCATAATATAATAGAGACAGTAGATCTAGCTGGTCTGTCATAATATAATAGAGACAGTAGATCTAGCTGGTCTGTCATAATATAATAGAGACAGTAGATCTAGCTGGTCTGTCATAATATAATAGAGACAGTAGATCTAGCTGGTCTGTCATAATATAATAGAGACAGTAGATCTAGCTGGTCTGTCATAATATAATAGAGACAGTAGATCTAGCTGGTCTGTCATAATATAATAGAGACAGTAGATCTAGCTGGTCTGTCATAATATAATAGAGACAGTAGATCTAGCTGGTCTGTCATAATATAATAGAGACAGTAGATCTAGCTGGTCTGTCATAATATAATAGAGACAGTAGATCTAGCTGGTCTGTCATAATATAATAGAGACAGTAGATCTAGCTGGTCTGTCATAATATAATAGAGACAGTAGATCTAGCTGGTCTGTCATAATATAATAGAGACAGTAGATCTAGCTGGTCTGTCATAATATAATAGAGACAGTAGATCTAGCTGGTCTGTCATAATATAATAGAGACAGTAGATCTAGCTGGTCTGTCATATATAATAGAGACAGTAGATCTAGCTGGTCTGTCATAATATAATAGAGACAGTAGATCTAGCTGGTCTGTCATAATATAATAGAGACAGTAGATCTAGCTGGTCTGTCATAATATAATAGAGACAGTAGATCTAGCTGGTCTGTCATAATATAATAGAGACAGTAGATCTAGCTGGTCTGTCATAATATAATAGAGACAGTAGATCTAGCTGGTCTGTCATAATATAATAGAGACAGTAGATCTAGCTGGTCTGTCATAATATAATAGAGACAGTAGATCTAGCTGGTCTGTCATAATATAATAGAGACAGTAGATCTAGCTGGTCTGTCATAATATAATAGAGACAGTAGATCTAGCTGGTCTGTCATAATATAATAGAGACAGTAGATCTAGCTGGTCTGTCATAATATAATAGAGACAGTAGATCTAGCTGGTCTGTCATAATATAATAGAGACAGTAGATCTAGCTGGTCTGTCATAATATAATAGAGACAGTAGATCTAGCTGGTCTGTCATAATATAATAGAGACAGTAGATCTAGCTGGTCTGTCATAATATAATAGAGACAGTAGATCTAGCTGGTCTGTCATAATATAATAGAGACAGTAGATCTAGCTGGTCTGTCATAATATAATAGAGACAGTAGATCTAGCTGGTCTGTCATAATATAATAGAGACAGTAGATCTAGCTGGTCTGTCATAATATAATAGAGACAGTAGATCTAGCTGGTCTGTCATAATATAATAGAGACAGTAGATCTAGCTGGTCTGTCATAATATAATAGAGACAGTAGATCTAGCTGGTCTGTCATAATATAATAGAGACAGTAGATCTAGCTGGTCTGTCATAATATAATAGAGACAGTAGATCTAGCTGGTCTGTCATAATATAATAGAGACAGTAGATCTAGCTGGTCTGTCATAATATAATAGAGACAGTAGATCTAGCTGGTCTGTCATAATATAATAGAGACAGTAGATCTAGCTGGTCTGTCATAATATAATAGAGACAGTAGATCTAGCTGGTCTGTCATAATATAATAGAGACAGTAGATCTAGCTGGTCTGTCATAATATAATAGAGACAGTAGATCTAGCTGGTCTGTCATAATATAATAGAGACAGTAGATCTAGCTGGTCTGTCATAATATAATAGAGACAGTAGATCTAGCTGGTCTGTCATAATATAATAGAGACAGTAGATCTAGCTGGTCTGTCATAATATAATAGAGACAGTAGATCTAGCTGGTCTGTCATAATATAATAGAGACAGTAGATCTAGCTGGTCTGTCATAATATAATAGAGACAGTAGATCTAGCTGGTCTGTCATAATATAATAGAGACAGTAGATCTAGCTGGTCTGTCATAATATAATAGAGACAGTAGATCTAGCTGGTCTGTCATAATATAATAGAGACAGTAGATCTAGCTGGTCTGTCATAATATAATAGAGACAGTAGATCTAGCTGGTCTGTCATAATATAATAGAGACAGTAGATCTAGCTGGTCTGTCATAATATAATAGAGACAGTAGATCTAGCTGGTCTGTCATAATATAATAGAGACAGTAGATCTAGCTGGTCTGTCATAATATAATAGAGACAGTAGATCTAGCTGGTCTGTCATAATATAATAGAGACAGTAGATCTAGCTGGTCTGTCATAATATAATAGAGACAGTAGATCTAGCTGGTCTGTCATAATATAATAGAGACAGTAGATCTAGCTGGTCTGTCATAATATAATAGAGACAGTAGATCTAGCTGGTCTGTCATAATATAATAGAGACAGTAGATCTAGCTGGTCTGTCATAATATAATAGAGACAGTAGATCTAGCTGGTCTGTCATAATATAATAGAGACAGTAGATCTAGCTGGTCTGTCATAATATAATAGAGACAGTAGATCTAGCTGGTCTGTCATAATATAATAGAGACAGTAGATCTAGCTGGTCTGTCATAATATAATAGAGACAGTAGATCTAGCTGGTCTGTCATAATATAATAGAGACAGTAGATCTAGCTGGTCTGTCATAATATAATAGAGACAGTAGATCTAGCTGGTCTGTCATAATATAATAGAGACAGTAGATCTAGCTGGTCTGTCATAATATAATAGAGACAGTAGATCTAGCTGGTCTGTCATAATATAATAGAGACAGTAGATCTAGCTGGTCTGTCATAATATAATAGAGACAGTAGATCTAGCTGGTCTGTCATAATATAATAGAGACAGTAGATCTAGCTGGTCTGTCATAATATAATAGAGACAGTAGATCTAGCTGGTCTGTCATAATATAATAGAGACAGTAGATCTAGCTGGTCTGTCATAATATAATAGAGACAGTAGATCTAGCTGGTCTGTCATAATATAATAGAGACAGTAGATCTAGCTGGTCTGTCATAATATAATAGAGACAGTAGATCTAGCTGGTCTGTCATAATATAATAGAGACAGTAGATCTAGCTGGTCTGTCATAATATAATAGAGACAGTAGATCTAGCTGGTCTGTCATAATATAATAGAGACAGTAGATCTAGCTGGTCTGTCATAATATAATAGAGACAGTAGATCTAGCTGGTCTGTCATAATATAATAGAGACAGTAGATCTAGCTGGTCTGTCATAATATAATAGAGACAGTAGATCTAGCTGGTCTGTCATAATATAATAGAGACAGTAGATCTAGCTGGTCTGTCATAATATAATAGAGACAGTAGATCTAGCTGGTCTGTCATAATATAATAGAGACAGTAGATCTAGCTGGTCTGTCATAATATAATAGAGACAGTAGATCTAGCTGGTCTGTCATAATATAATAGAGACAGTAGATCTAGCTGGTCTGTCATAATATAATAGAGACAGTAGATCTAGCTGGTCTGTCATAATATAATAGAGACAGTAGATCTAGCTGGTCTGTCATAATATAATAGAGACAGTAGATCTAGCTGGTCTGTCATAATATAATAGAGACAGTAGATCTAGCTGGTCTGTCATAATATAATAGAGACAGTAGATCTAGCTGGTCTGTCATAATATAATAGAGACAGTAGATCTAGCTGGTCTGTCATAATATAATAGAGACAGTAGATCTAGCTGGTCTGTCATAATATAATAGAGACAGTAGATCTAGCTGGTCTGTCATAATATAATAGAGACAGTAGATCTAGCTGGTCTGTCATAATATAATAGAGACAGTAGATCTAGCTGGTCTGTCATAATATAATAGAGACAGTAGATCTAGCTGGTCTGTCATAATATAATAGAGACAGTAGATCTAGCTGGTCTGTCATAATATAATAGAGACAGTAGATCTAGCTGGTCTGTCATAATATAATAGAGACAGTAGATCTAGCTGGTCTGTCATAATATAATAGAGACAGTAGATCTAGCTGGTCTGTCATAATATAATAGAGACAGTAGATCTAGCTGGTCTGTCATAATATAATAGAGACAGTAGATCTAGCTGGTCTGTCATAATATAATAGAGACAGTAGATCTAGCTGGTCTGTCATAATATAATAGAGACAGTAGATCTAGCTGGTCTGTCATAATATAATAGAGACAGTAGATCTAGCTGGTCTGTCATAATATAATAGAGACAGTAGATCTAGCTGGTCTGTCATAATATAATAGAGACAGTAGATCTAGCTGGTCTGTCATAATATAATAGAGACAGTAGATCTAGCTGGTCTGTCATAATATAATAGAGACAGTAGATCTAGCTGGTCTGTCATAATATAATAGAGACAGTAGATCTAGCTGGTCTGTCATAATATAATAGAGACAGTAGATCTAGCTGGTCTGTCATAATATAATAGAGACAGTAGATCTAGCTGGTCTGTCATAATATAATAGAGACAGTAGATCTAGCTGGTCTGTCATAATATAATAGAGACAGTAGATCTAGCTGGTCTGTCATAATATAATAGAGACAGTAGATCTAGCTGGTCTGTCATAATATAATAGAGACAGTAGATCTAGCTGGTCTGTCATAATATAATAGAGACAGTAGATCTAGCTGGTCTGTCATAATATAATAGAGACAGTAGATCTAGCTGGTCTGTCATAATATAATAGAGACAGTAGATCTAGCTGGTCTGTCATAATATAATAGAGACAGTAGATCTAGCTGGTCTGTCATAATATAATAGAGACAGTAGATCTAGCTGGTCTGTCATAATATAATAGAGACAGTAGATCTAGCTGGTCTGTCATAATATAATAGAGACAGTAGATCTAGCTGGTCTGTCATAATATAATAGAGACAGTAGATCTAGCTGGTCTGTCATAATATAATAGAGACAGTAGATCTAGCTGGTCTGTCATAATATAATAGAGACAGTAGATCTAGCTGGTCTGTCATAATATAATAGAGACAGTAGATCTAGCTGGTCTGTCATAATATAATAGAGACAGTAGATCTAGCTGGTCTGTCATAATATAATAGAGACAGTAGATCTAGCTGGTCTGTCATAATATAATAGAGACAGTAGATCTAGCTGGTCTGTCATATTATAATAGAGACAGTAGATCTAGCTGGTCTGTCATAATATAATAGAGACAGTAGATCTAGCTGGTCTGTCATAATATAATAGAGACAGTAGATCTAGCTGGTCTGTCATAATATAATAGAGACAGTAGATCTAGCTGGTCTGTCATAATATAATAGAGACAGTAGATCTAGCTGGTCTGTCATAATATAATAGAGACAGTAGATCTAGCTGGTCTGTCATAATATAATAGAGACAGTAGATCTAGCTGGTCTGTCATAATATAATAGAGACAGTAGATCTAGCTGGTCTGTCATAATATAATAGAGACAGTAGATCTAGCTGGTCTGTCATAATATAATAGAGACAGTAGATCTAGCTGGTCTGTCATAATATAATAGAGACAGTAGATCTAGCTGGTCTGTCATAATATAATAGAGACAGTAGATCTAGCTGGTCTGTCATAATATAATAGAGACAGTAGATCTAGCTGGTCTGTCACTTTATAATAGAGACAGTAGATCTAGCTGGTCTGTCATAATATAATAGAGACAGTAGATCTAGCTGGTCTGTCATAATATAATAGAGACAGTAGATCTAGCTGGTCTGTCATAATATAATAGAGACAGTAGATCTAGCTGGTCTGTCATAATATAATAGAGACAGTAGATCTAGCTGGTCTGTCATAATATAATAGAGACAGTAGATCTAGCTGGTCTGTCATAATATAATAGAGACAGTAGATCTAGCTGGTCTGTCATAATATAATAGAGATCGAGCTGGTCATCATATTATAATAGAGACAGTAGATGTAGCTGGTCTGTCAAATGATAATAGAGACAGTAGATCTAGCTGGTCTGTGCATAATATAATAGAGACAGCAGATTTAGCTCGTCATCATATTATAATAGAGACAGTAGATTTAGGCTGGTCTGTCATAATATAATAGAGACAGTAGATCTACCTGGCCTGTCATAATACAAGAGAGACAGTAGATCTAGCTGGTCTGTCACTTTATAATAGAGACAGTAGATCTACCTTGTGTGTCATATTATAATAGAGACAGTAGATATAGCTGGTCTTTCATAATATAATAGAGACAGTAGATATAGCTGGTCTGGTCATAATACAAAAAAGTCAGTAGATCTAGCTCGTCTGTCATATTATAATAGAGACAGTAGATCTCGCTGGTCAATCATAATATTCATAATATAATAGAGACTGTAGATCTAGCTGGTCTGTCATAATATAATAGAGAGAGCAGAATCTAGCTGGTCTGTCATAATATAATAGAGACAGTAGATCTTGCTGGTATGTCATAATATAATAGAGACAGCAGATCTAACTGGTCTGCCATAATATTATAGAGACAGCAGATTTAGCTTGTCTGTCATAATATAATAGAGACAGCCGATCAAGCTGGTCTGTCATAATATAATAGAGACAGTAGATCTAGCTGGTCTGTCATAATATAATAGAGACAGTAGATCAAGCTGGTCTTTCATAATACAAAAGAGACAGTAGATTTAGCTGGTCTGTCATCATATATAGAGACAGCAGATCTAGCTGGTCTGTCAAATTATAATAGAGACAGTAGATCTAGCTGGTCTGTCATAATATAATAGAGAGAGCAGATCTAGCTGGTCTATCATCATATAATACAGACAGTAGATCTACCTGGTATGTCATATTGTAATAGAGACAGTAGATCTAGCTGGTCTGTCATAATACAATAGAGACAGAAGATCTACCTGGTATGTCATATTATAATTGAAATAGTAGATCGAGCTGGTCTGTCATGATATCATAGCGACTGTAGATCTAGCTGGTCTGTCATAATATATTAGAGACAGCAGATCTAGCTGGTCTGTCATATTATAATATATACAGTAGATCTAGCTGGTCTGTCATAATATAAAAGCGACAGTAGATCTAGCTTGTTACGAATCCCTTTTGGCCCGACAGTCTAGGGGGGATGGTAATGAGACCCGTAACATAACTCATGCAAATTATAATTGTGACAAAGTAAAAGTGTGAACGAAATAACCAGGACAACTGAAATCTACCGTCAAACTCAAAGTTTATTTATAAACACACGGTAATGGGGGGAGCAGGAAAAGGGGCTGAGCTGGACCCAAGGAAAGAAACAATAAATATACAAAAACACCCCTAAGCTAGACTAGCCTACTTTAACAACAGCTAACTAACTAACCAAAAATACAGTGGGTGGTCCGCCCAGTTCTAACTAGTGTATTTAACAAAGTTCACCTACGGGTAGTGTATGCCCATGGGCGACTTGTCTTTTTTTCCCCCTTTTCCAACCAGCAACAAACAAACACCATAACCAAAACAATACTCACAGGTGATGACAAAGTGCTATGGAGGTGCTCAAACAAAAGAGAGGTTTAAGACAAAGAGAGAGTGAAACACAGAGATCTACATACATGGCATTTACAGAGAGATTGAGCTAGCTCTAGAGCAAACAAATGATGGGGTTTTTAAACCATGGGGAAGGAACTGTGATAGGGTAGGAAATAGGAGGAGGTGTGTCTTCTGATTGATGATTGATTGTTGACTGATTGGGGAGTGATGATTTCACCTGTGAGGGGAGAAGGAGAAAAAAGAAACACACACACACACACAGGATACACACACACACACAGGATAACTGTATCCGTAACATAGCTGGTCTGTCATAATATATTACAGACAGCAGATCTAGCTGGTCTGTCATATTATAATACATACAGTAGATATAGCTGGTCTGTCATAATACAAAAAAGACAGTAGATCTAGCTGGTCTGTCATATTATAATAGAGACAGTAGATGTAGCTGTTCTGTCAAAATACAATAGAGACAGTAGATCTAGCTGGTCTGTCATATTATTATAGAGACAGTAGATCTAGCTGGTCTGTCAAATTATAATAGAGACAGTAGATGTAGCTGGTCTGTCATAATCTATTAGAGAAAGCAGATCTAGCTGGTCTGTCATAATATAATGGAGACAGTAGATCTAGCTGGTCTTTCATAATACAAAAGAGACAGTAGATCTAGCTGGTCTGTCATAATATAATGGAGACAGTAGATCTAGCTGGTCTTTCATAATACAAAAGAGACAGTAGATCTAGCTGGTCTGTCATAATATAATGGAGACAGTAGATCTAGCTGGTCTTTCATAATACAAAAGAGACAGTAGATCTAGCTGGTCTTTCATAATACAAAAGAGACAGTAGATCAAGCTGGTCTGTCATAATATATTAGAGACAGTAGATCTAGCTGGTCTGTCAAATTATAATAGAAACAGTAGATCTAGCTAGTCTGTCAAATTATAATAGAAACAGTAGATTGCGCTGGTCTGTCAAATTATAATAGAGACAGTAGATCTAGCTGGTATGTCATATTATAATTGAGACAGTAGATCTAGCTGGTCTGTCAAATTATAATAGAAACAGTAGATTGAGCTGGTCTCTCATAATATAATAGAGACAGTAGATATACCTGGTATGTCATATTATAATAGAAACAGTAGATTGAGCTGGTCTGTCATAATATAATAAAGACAGTAGATCTACTTAGTATGTCATATTATAATAGAAACAGTAGGTCGAGCTGGTCTGTCATAATATATTAGAGACAGTAGATCTAGCTGGTCTGTCATGATATAATAGAGACAGCAGTTCTAACTGGTATGTCAGAATATAATAGAGAGAGCAGATCTAGCTGGTCTGTCATCATATAATACAGACAGTAGATCTACCTGGTATGTCATATTGTAATAGAGACAGTAGATCTAGCTGGTCTGTCATAATACAATAGAGACAGAAGATCTACCTGGTATGTCATATTATAAATGAAACAGTAGATCGAGCTAGTCTGTCATGATATCATAGCGACAGTAGATCTATCTGGTCTGTCATAATATAATAGAGAGAGCAGATCTAGCTGGTCTGTCATAATATAATAGAGACAGTGGATATAGCTGGTCTTTCATAATATAATAGAGACAGTAGATCAAATCAAATCAAATCAAATGTATTTATATAGCCCTTCGTACATCAGCTGATATCTCAAAGTGCTGTACAGAAACCCAGCCTAAAACCCCAAACAGCAAGCAATGCAGGTGTAGAAGCACGGTGGCTAGGAAAAACTCCCTAGAAAGGCCAAAACCTAGGAAGAAACCTAGAGAGGAACCAGGCTATGTGGGGTGGCCAGTCCTCTTCTGGCTGTGCCGGGTGGAGATTATAACAGAACATGGCCAAGATGTTCAAATGTTCATAAATGACCAGCATGGTCGAATAATAATAAGGCAGAACAGTTGAAACTGGAGCAGCAGCACAGTCAGGTGGAAGTTGAAACTGGAGCAGCAGCATGGCCAGGTGGACTGGGGACAGCAAGGAGTCATCATGTCAGGTAGTCCTGGGGCATGGTCCTAGGGCTCAGGTCAGTTGAAACTGGAACAGCAGCATGGCTAGGTGGACTGGGGACAGCAAGGAGTCATCATGTCAGGTAGTCCTGGGGCATGGTCCTAGGGCTCAGGTCCTCCGAGAGAGAGAAAGAAAGAGAGAAGGAGAGAATTAGAGAACGCACACTTAGATTCACACAGGACACCGAATAGGACAGGAGAAGTACTCCAGATATAACAAACTGACCCCAGCCCCCCGACACATAAACTACTGCAGCATAAATACTGGAGGCTGAGACAGGAGGGGTCAGGAGACACTGTGGCCCCATCTGAGGATTTGATTTGATTTGATTTTATTTGATCTACCTGGTCTGTCATAATATACTAGAGACAGCAGATCTAGCTAGTCTGTCATAATATAATAGAGACAGTAGATCTACCTGGTATGTCATGTTATAATAGAAACAGTAGATCGAGCTGGTCTGTCATAATATAATAGAGACAGTAGATCTAGCTGGTCTGTCATGATATAATAGAGGGAGCAGATCTAACTGGTCTGTCATAATATAATAGAGACAGTAGATCGAGCTGGTCTTCATATTATAATAGAGACAGTAGATGTAGCTGGTCTGTCAAATTATAATAGAGACAGTAGATCTAGCTGGTCTGTCATAATATAATAGAGACAGCAGATTTAGCTGGTCTTTCAAAATATAATAGAGACAGCAGATCTAGCTGGTCTGTCATTATATAATAGAGACAGTAGATCTACCTTGTGTGTCATATTATAATAGAAACAGTAGATTGAGCTGGTCTGTCATAATATAATAGAGACAGTAGATCTAGCTGGTATGTCATAATATAATAGAGATAGCAGATCTAACTAGTCTGTCATAATATAATAGAGTCAGTAGATATAGCTGGTCTGTCATAATACAAAAAAGACAGTAGATCTAGCTGGTCTGTCATATTATAATAGAGACAGTAGATCTAGCTGGTCAATCATAATATTCATAATGTAATAGAGACTGTAGATCTAGCTGGTCTGTCATAATATATTAGAGACAGCAGATGTAGCTGGTCTGTCATAATATAATAGAGACAGTAGATCTAGCTGGTCTGTCATAATATAATAGAGACTGTAGATCTTGCTGGTATGTCATAATATAATAGAGACAGCATATCTAACTGGTCTGCCATAATATAATAGAGACAGCCGATCAAGCTGGTCTGTCATAATATAATAGAGACAGTAAATCTAGCTGGTCTGTCATAATATAATAGAGACAGTAGATCTACCTGGTCTGTCATAATATACTAGAGACAGCAGATCTAGCTAGTCTGTCACAATATAATAGAGACAGTAGATCTACCTGGTATGTCATATTATAATAGAAACTGTAGATCAAGCTGGTCTGTCATAATATAATAGAGACAGCAGATCTAACTGGTCTGTCATAATATAATAGATACAGTAGATCTACCTTATATGTCATATTATAATAGAAACAGTAGATCAAGCTGGTCTATCATAATACATAATATAATAGAGACAGTAGATCTAGCTTGTCTGTCATAATACAATAGAGGCAGTAAATCTAGCTGGTCTGTCATAATATAATAGAGACAGTAGATCTACCTGGTCTGTCATAATATACTAGAGACAGCAGATCTAGCTTGTCTTTCATGATATAATAGAGACAGTATATCTAGCTGGTCTATCATAATATAATAGAGACAGCAGATCTAGCTTGTGTATCATAATAAAATAGAGACTGTAGATCTAGCTGGTCTGGCATAATATAATAGAGACAGTAGATTTAGCTTTGTAACGGCGTTCTTCGTTTGTAGAAAGAGAGTCGGACCGAAATGCAGCGTGGTGGTTAATCATGATCTTTAATGAAGAAAAACGGAACGATACATGAAATAACTGATAAATACAAAACAACAAACGGAACGTGAAACCTAATTACAGCCTATCTGGTGAAACTACACAGAGACAGGAACAATCACCCACGAAATACAAAGTGAAACTCAGGCTACCTAAATACGGTTCCCAATCCGAGACAACAAGAATCACCTGACTCTGATCGAGAACCGCCTCAGGCAGCCAAGCCTAACTAGACACACCCCTAATCATCAGCAATCCCAAATCCTATAAAACCCCAATACGAAACACAACACATAAACCCATGTCACACCCTGGCCTGACCAAAATATATAACGAAAACACAAAACACTATGACCAAGGCGTGACAGAACCCCCCCCCCCCCTAAGGTGCGGACTCCCGGACGCACCTCAAAACCATAGGGAGGGTCCGGGTGGGCGTCTGTCCATGGTGGCGGCTCCGGCTCGGGACGTGGACCCCACTCCATAAATGTCATAGTTCCTCCCCTTCGCGTCCTGGGATAATCCCCCCTCGCCGCCGACCATGGCCTAATAGTCCTCACCCAGAACCCCACAGAACTGAGGAGCAGCTCGTGACTGAGGGGCATCTCGGGACTGAGGGGCAGCTCGGGACTGAGGGGCCGCTCGGGACTGAGGGGCAGCTCGGGACTGAGGGACAGCCCGGAACTGAGGGGCAGCCCGGAACTGAGGGGAAGCCCAGTACTGAGAGGAAGCCCAGTACTGAGAGGAAGCCCAGTACTGAGAGGAAGCCCAGTACTGAGAGGAAGCTCAGGTAGGTAGTAGGCTCCGGTAGATCCTGGCTGGCTGGCGGATCTGGAAGATTCAGGTTGACTAGCAGATCTGGAAGGTTCTGGTTGACTAGCAGATCTGGAAGATTCTGGTTGACTAGCAGATGTGGAAGATTCTGGTTGACAGGCTGATCTGGAAGAATCTGGTTGACTGGCAGATCTAGAAGATCATGGCTGACTGGCGGATCTAGCTGCTCTATGCAGACTGACAGCTCTGACTGCTCCATGCAGGCTGACAGCTCCTTGCAGACTGGCAGTTCTTCGCAGACTGGCAGCTCTGGCTGCTTCATGCAGACTGACACCTCTGACTGCTCCATGCAGGCTGACAGCACCCTGCAGACTGGCAGCTCTTTGCAGACTGACAGCTCCTTGCAGACTGACAGCTCCCTGCAGACTGGCATCTCCGGCTGCTTCATGCAGACTGACAGCTCTGACTGCTCCATGCAGGCTGACAGCACCCTGCAGACTGGCAGCTCCTTGCAGACTGATAGCTCCCTGCAGACTGGCAGCTCCTTGCAGACTGACAGCTCTGACTGCTCCATGCAGGCTGACAGCTCCTTGCAGACTGACAGCTCCTTGCAGACTGGCAGCTCTTTGCAGACTGACAGCTCTGGCTGCTTCATGCAGACTGACAGCTCTGACTGCTCCATGCAGGCTGACAGCACCCTGCAGACTGGCTGCTCAGGCTGCTTCATGCAGGCAGGAGGCTCCGTCAGCGCTGTAGAGGAGGAAGGCTCTGGAAGCGCTGAACAGGCGGGAGACTCCAACAGCGCAGGAGGGAAGGAAGGCTCTGATAGCGCTGAACAGACAGGAGACTCCGGTAGCGCAGGAGAGGAGAAAGGCTCCGACAGCGCTGGAGAGGCGGGAGACTCTGACAGCGCAGGAGAGGCGAGGCGCACTGTAGGCCTGATGCGTGGTGCTGGCACTGGTGATACTGGAGCGAGGACACGCACAGGAAGCCTGGTGCGGGGAGCTGCTACCGGAGGACTGGTGTGTGGAGGTGGCACTGGATAGACCGGACCGTGCAGGCGTACTGGAGCTCTTGAGCACCGAGCCTGCCCAACCTTGCTTGGCTCGATGCCCACTCTAGCCCGGCTAATACGAAAAGCTGGTATGTACCGTACCGGGCTATGCACCCGTACTGGAGACACCGTGCGCTCACTAGCATAACACGGTGCCTGCCCGGTCTCTTTAGCCCCCCGGTAAGCACAGGGGGTTTGCGCAGGTCTCCTACCTGGCATAGCCATACTCCCTGTAAGCCCCCCCCCAATACATTTTTGGGGCCGACTCTCAGGCTTCCATCCGCGTCGCCGTGCTGCCTCTTCATACCAGCGCCTCCCCGCTTTAGCCGCCTCTAGTTCTTCCTTGGGACGGCGATATTCTCCAGGCTGAGCCCAGGGTCCTTTTCCATCCAGTTCCTCTTCCCATGTCCAATTCTCCAAGTGATGCAGCCTCTCCCACTGCAACTGCTCTTCACGATTAACAGGGAGAGTTGGCTCAGGTCTGACACCTGACTCATCCACTCTCCCTCTGAGCCCCCCCCCCCCAATACATTTCTGGGGCTGCTTTTCGGGCTTCCTTGCCAACCGTGTTCCCTCGTATCGTCGGCTCTTATCTCCGGCTGCTTCTGCTCTCCTGAGTGCCTCCACCTGTTCCCATGGGAGGCGATCTCTTCCAGCCAGTATCTCCTCCCAAGTGTAACAACCATTGCCATCCAACACGTCATCCCATGTCCATTCCTCCTTTCGCTTTTCCTGCGTCGCTGCCTGTTACCACGCCGCTCGGTCCGTGTGTTGTGGGTGATTCTGTAACGGCGTTCTTCGTTTGTAGAAAGAGAGTCGGATCGAAATGCAGCGTGGTGGTTAATCATGATCTTTAATGAAGAAAAACGGAACGATACATGAAATAACTGATAAATACAAAACAACAAATGGAACGTGAAACCTAATTACAGCCTATCTGGTGAAACTACACAGAGACAGGAACAATCACCCACGAAATACAAAGTGAAACTCAGGCTACCTAAATACGGTTCCCAATCCGAGACAACAAGAATCACCTGACTCTGATCGAGAACCGCCTCAGGCAGCCAAGCCTAACTAGACACACCCCTAATCATCAGCAATCCCAAATCCTATAAAACCCCAATACGAAACACAACACATAAACCCATGTCACACCCTGGCCTGACCAAAATATATAACGAAAACACAAAACACTATGACCAAGGCATGACAAGCTGGTCTTTCATAATATAATAGAGACAGTAGATCTAGCTTGTCTGTCATAATATAATAGAGACAGCAGAACTAGCTGGTCTGTCAAAATATAATAGAGACAGTAGATCTACCTGGTATATCATATTATAATAGAAACAGTAGATCTATCTCTTCTATCATAATATAATAGAGACAGTAGATCTAGCTGGTCTGTCATCATATAATAGGGACAGTAGTTCTAGCTGGTCTGTCATAATATAATAGAGACAGTAGATCTAGCTGGTCTGTCATGATATAACAGAGACAGTAGATCTAGCTGGTCTGTCATAATACAATAGAGACAGTAGATCTAGCTGGTCTGTCATAATATAATAGAGACAGTAGATCTAGCTGGTCTGTCATAATACAATAGAGACAGTAGATCTAGCTGGTCTATCATATTATAATTGAGACCATAGATCTAGCTGGTCTGTCATAATAAAATATGTTCAGTAGATGTTGCTGTTGTGTCAAAATGTAGTAGAGACATTAAATCTAGCTGGTCAGTCATAGGATAATAGAGAAAGTAGATCTAGCCTGGTCTGTCGTAATATAATAAAGACAGTAGATGTAGCTGGTATGGTATAATATATTAGATTCTGTAGATCTAGAAGGTCTGTCATTACATAAAAAAGAGACTGTAGATGGCTAGGGTCAGTTTGTTATATCTGGAGTACTTCTCCTGTCTTATCCAGTGTCCTGTGTGAATTTAAGTATGCTCTCTCTAATTATTGTGTTTCTCTCTCTCGGAGGACCTGAGCCCTTGGACCATGCCTCAGGACTACCTGGCATGATGACTCCTTGCTGTCCCCAGTCCACCTGGCCGTGCTGCTGCTCCAGATTCAACTGTTCTGCCTGCGGCTATGGAACCCTGACGTGTTCACCGGACGTGCTACCTGTCCCAGACCTGCTGTTTTCAACTCTCTAGAGACAGCAGGAGCGGTAGAGATACTCTGAATGATTGTCTATGAAAAGCCAACTGAGGTGCTGACCTGTTGCACCCTCGACAACCACTGTGATTTTTATTATTTTTTGACCCTGCTAGTCATCTATGAACAATTGAACATCTTGGCCATGTTCTGTTATTATCTCCACCCAGCACAGCCAGAAGAGGACTGGTCACCCTTCATAGCCTGGTTCCTCTCTAGGTTTCTTCCTAGGTTCTGGCCTTTCTATGGAGTTTTGTGTGAATCTGTGTGAATCTAAGTGTGCGTTCTCTAATTCTCTCCTTCTCTCTTTCTTTCTCTCTCTCGGAGGACCTGAGCCCTAGGACCATGCCCCAGGACTACCTGACATGATGACTCCTTGCTGTCCCCAGTCCACCTGGCCATGCTGCTGTTCCAGTTTCAACTGACCTGAGCCCTAGGACCATGCCCCAGGACTACCTGACATGATGACTCCTTGCTGTCCCCAGTCCACCTGGCCATGCTGCTGCTCCAGTTTCAACTTCCACCTGACTGTGCTGCTGCTCCAGTTTCAACTGTTCTGCCTTATTATTATTCGACCATGCTGGTCATTTATGAACATTTGAACATCTTGGCCATGTTCTGTTATAATCTCCACCCAGCACAGCCAGAAGAGGACTGGTCACCCTTCATAGCCTGGTTCCTCTCTAGGTTTCTTCCTAGGTTCTGGCCTTTCTATGGAGTTTTTCCTAGCCACCGTGCTTCTACACCTGCATTGCTTGCTGTTTGGGGTTTTAGGCTGGGTTTCTGTACAGCACTCTGTGACATATGCTGATGTAAGTTTTATAAATAAATTTGATTGATTGATGGTTATTGATTACTGCTTTGTTTGGGGTTAGAGCTTGAAAAAAAAGAATTTTACTGTAACTGTGCATGTGACAAACTACAACTCGAAACGAATTACTTTTATTTAACCAGGTATTTCACCTTTTACATGTTGGTGTCATTGAAATGAGAAATTTTATAAAAACATTCAATAAAAAAAAAATCTCTCTCGATAAAACAGTTCATTTCAAATAAATGACATGACAGGCTAAAAACACAACAGCTCTTGTTTCAGAGCTAATGACAAAGGTACTGTTTAATGAACCTAACACAGTGCATTGCCTATAGCCTTTTATCCATCACCTGTGGCGAAAGAGGATGTTGTTCACAGAGGAGGACTTCAGTGTGTATTTGTATTGGACCATCTCTCCTCCAAAATTAATCCACACCCATTGAATGCCTGCTCGAAGGGAGCACTGGAAGCTAGAATGCTGAGGACGTGGCAGGTAAGGTTCATGAGCACAGGGAACTGACATTGTTGTGCCTGCCACCACAACAGAACACGCCGGGTCTGCTTGTTAGAATTGGGTCGAGTTTGACTGCACCATAATCTTAAATGTCGTTTGCCAGTGGTTTTGACTCAGGAGTAATGATATCTGCTTCATCATCCCAGTCTGAGAACTCAATATGTGACTATTGGTCTCTTTGGCTGTGAGGGTCCTGGCTCTTCCTTATTGGGGGGACCTACGACTCCGGCTCCACCCTAAAAGGCCCAAAATCATAATGAGCTCTTTGGTTACCTGCATAATGTTCTCACGTGCAGTTTCCTCCAGCATCTTCAGCAGACCCAACTTGGGGGTCCAAAACATTGCTTTAATTTCTGTAGGCTAAGGTTGGTTCGATCAAATTAAATGTTTAAATGAGAAGAAAACATTGAATAAGTTATTATTCATTTTTCATCTCAATTAGATCAATCTGGTTGAATAAAGGTGAGATACCTGGTTAAATTACAGAGTAATGAACAATGAACTGGTGAGAGGAGAGGAATGAATGAATGAACTGGGGAGAGGAGAGGAAAGAACAATGAACTGGGGAGAGGAGAGGAATGAATGAACAATGAACTGGGGAGAGGAATGAATGAACAATGAACTGGGGAGAAGAGAGGAATGAATGAACAATGAACTGGGGAGAAGAGAGGAATGAATGAACAATGAACTGGGGAGAAGAGAGGAATGAATTAACAATGAACTTGGGAGAAGAGAGGAATGAATGACCTGGGGAGAAGAGAGGAATGAATGAACATTGAACTGGGGAGAAGAGAGGAATGAATGAACATTGAACTGGGGAGAGGAGAGGAATGAATGAATGAACTGCGGAGAGGAGAGGAGAGGAGAGGAGAGGAGAGGAGAGGAGAGGAGAGGAGAGGAGAGGAGAGGAGAGGAGAGGAGAGGAGAGGAGAGGAGAGGAGAGGAGAGGAGAGGAGAGGAGAGGAGAGGAGAGGAGAAAACAATGAACTGGGGAGAGGAGAGGAATGAATGAACTGGGGAGAGGAGAGGAATGAATGAACTGGGGAGAGGAGAGGAATGAATGAACTGGGGAGAGGAGAGGAGAGGAATGAATGAACTGGGGAGAGGAGAGGAGAGGAATGAATGAACTGGGGAGAGGAGAGGAATGAATGAACTGGGGAGAGGAGAGGAATGAATGAACTGGGGAGAGGAGAGGAGAGTAATGAAGGAACTGGGGAGAGGAGAGGAGAGGAATGAATGAACTGGGGAGAGGAGAGGAGAGGAATGAATGAACTGGGGAGAGGAGAGGAATGAATGAACTGGGGAGAGGAGAGGAGAGTAATGAAGGAACTGGGGAGAGGAGAGGAGAGGAGAGGAGACGAGACGAGACGAGACGAGAGGAGAGGAGAGGAGAGGAGAGGAGAGGAGAGGAGAGGAGAGGAGAGGAGAGGAGAGGAGAGGAGAGGAGAGGAGAGGAGAGGAGAGGAGAGGAGAGGAGAGGAGAGGAGAGGAGAGGAATGAACAAGACGTTGAGATTGCAAAACTTTTGTGTGAACAATGTAACAAAGGTGATATTATACCTAGAATATAATGACAATAACATAATGTGACAAAGGTGATTTTATACCTGAATGACAATACAGTAGAAAGACATTCATTTTAAATTACATTCACTCATTCAACAAGGCGTGTGAATATGTCAACTCATGTGTAAACGTGTGATCACGTGAGTAAAAAAGGTATCTCTATTAACAGTCCTTTGACTTGGTGAGACGTATCAGTAGCTACATTAGTTTACATTTTGTCACCATATCACACCCCCCCCCCCCCCACACACACACACACACAGACAGAGAGATTGTCATAACCAACCCCAACCAAACCCTAATGTCTGCAGACAGTCAATCAACTACAGAGGACAGACGACAAGCTCGATATTATAATAACGAGAACACTAGCTGAATATTTTTTTTTATATATATTTATAAAAAATGATAATATGAAAGCACAAGAAATAGTATAGTAGCGTAGTTTCCGGTAACAGAACTAACTGCATGAACACTAACCCATCCTGACATCCAACAGACAAATGGATTAAAATTAGTTAGGGTTACCCTCCCAACCGTAACCATCCCAATATCACAGACAATAAGACCCTCCCAATATCACAGATAATAAGACCCCCCCCTCAATATCACAGATAATAAGACCCTCCCAATATCACCGATAATAAGACCCTCCCGATATCATATTTAATAAGACCCTCCCAATATCACAGATAATAAGACCTACTCAATATAACATATAATAAGACCCTCCCAATATTACATATAATAAGACCCACCCAACCGTAAACACCCCAATGTCATAGACAATAAGACCCTCCCAATATCATAGATAATAAGATCCTCCCAATATAACAGATAACACCCTCCCAACCGTAACCATCCCAATATCACAGATAATAAGACCCTCCCAATATCACAGATAATAACATCCTCTCAATATCACAGATAATAAGACCCTCCCAATATCACAGATAATAAGACCCTCCCAATATCACAGATAATAAGACCCTCCCAATATCACAGATAATAAGACCCTCCCAATATCACAGATAATAAGACCCTCCCAATATCACAGATAATAACATCCTCTCAATATCACATATAATAAGACCCTTCCAATATCAGAGATAATAAGACCCCCACCAACTGTAAACATCCTAATATCACAGATAATAAGACCCTCCCGACCGTAAACATCCCTATATCACAGATAATAAGACCCTCCCGACCGTAAACATCCCAATATCACAGCTAATAAGACCCTCCCAACCGTAAACATCCCAATATCACAGATAATAAGACACTCCCAATCTAACAAGAACCTCCCAATTTCATAGATAATAAGACCCTCCCAATATAAAATATAATAAGACCCTCCCAATATCACAGATAACAAGACCCTCCCAACCATAAACAATCCATTATCACAGATATCACAGACCCCCCCCAATATCACAGATAATAAGACCCTCCCAATATAAAATATAATAAGACCCTCCCAATATCACAGATAACAAGACCCTCCCAACCATAAACAATCTAATATCACAGATATCACAGACCCCCCCCAATATCACAGATAATAAGACCCTCCCAATATAAAATATAATAAGACCCTCCCAATAACACAGATAATAAGACCCTCCCAATAACACAGATAGTAAAACCCTCCCAATAGCATGGATAATAAGACCCTCCAAATACCACCGATAATAAGACCCCCCCCCCCCAATATCACAGATAATAAGACCCTCCCAATATCATATATAATAAAACTCGTCCAATATCACAGTAAAATAAGACCCTCTCAATATAATTTATAATATGACACCCCAACATCATAGATAATAAGACCCCTCCGATATCACATAATACATTTTTTACAAATAAATAATAAGACCCTCCAAATATGACAGATAATAAGACTATCCCAATATCACAGATAATAAGACCCTGCCAATATCACATATGATAAGACCCTCCCAATATCACATATGATAAGACCCTCCCAATATCACAGATAATAAGACCCTGCCAATATCACATATGATAAGACCCTCCCAATATCACGGATAATAAGACCCTGCCAATATCACATATGATAAGACCCTCTCAATATCACGGATAATAAGACCCTGCCAATATCACGGATAATAAGACCCTCCCAATATCACGGATAATAAGACCCTGCCAATATCACGGATAATAAGACCCTGCCAATATCACAGATAATAAAACACTCCCAAAACTACACATGAAACCAAAACAATAATAAACAAATAAAACAAGTAAGTAAGTAGAAACTTTAAACAGTAAGCATCACAGTATGGTCAGGGAGAGAGAGAGACAGAGAGAGAGAGAGAGAAAGAAAGATAGAAGGACAGAAAGAGAGAGAGAGAGAAAGAGAGAGGACAGAAAGAGAGAGAGAGAGAGAGAGAGAGAGAGAGAGAGAGAGAGAAGGACAGAAAGAGAGAGAGAGAGAGAAAGAGAGAGGGGAAGAAAGATTGAAGGACAGAAAGCGAGAGAGAGAGAAAGAGAGAGGGGAAGAAAGATTCTGGTTAGGGTTTGGGTAATTGTCAGGGATACAATAGCAGCAGTGGATAAAATCAGAAGGTAATCTCATCCTTACAGATTAACATTGTTTCCAATTTAATATAATCTAATACAGACATTTTATCCATAACTCAATCTACAATCTAATACATCCATTCCTGATCCAGAACTCTAAGAAATGTCCATCTAGAGATCTGGGTTTGGGGTAATGTCCCACTAGAGGTCTGGGTTGGGGTAATGTCCTACTAGAGGTCTGGGTTTGGGGTAATGTCCTACTAGAGGGTTGGGTTGGGGGTAATGTCCCAACTAGAGGTCTGAGTTTGAGTTAATGTCCTACTAGAGATCTGGGTTTGGGGTAATGTCCTCCTAGAGCTTTGGGGTAATGTCCTACTAGAGCTTTGGGTTTGGGGGTAATGTCCTACTAGAGTGTTGGGGTAATGTCCTACTAGAGCTCTGGGTTTGGAGTAATGTCCTACTAGAGATCTGGGTTTTGAGTAATGTCCTACTAGAGGTTTGGGGTAATGTCCTACTAGAGATCTGGGTTTGAGTTAATGTCTTGCTAGAGATCTGTGTTTGGTGTAATGTCCTACTAGAGGTCTGGGTTTGAGTTAATGTCCTGCTAGAGATCTGTGTTTGGTGTAATGTCCTACTAGAGATCTGGGTTTGAGTTTACTGTCCTACTAGAGATCTGGGTTTGGAGTAATGTCCTACTAGAGGTCTGGGTTTGGGGTAATGTCCTACTAGAGGTCTGGGTTTGAGTTAATGTCCTACTAGAGGTCTGGGTTAATGTCCTACTAGAGGTCTGGGTTTGGAGTAATGTCCTACTAGAGGTTTGGGGTAATGTCCTACTAGAGATCTGGGTTTAGGGTAATGTCCTACTAGAGGTCTGGGTTTGGGGTAATGTCCTACTAGAGGTCTGGGTTTGAGTTAATGTCCTACTAGAGGTCTGGGTTAATGTCCTACTAGAGGTCTGGGTTTGGAGTAATGTCCTACTAGAGGTTTGGGGTAATGTCCTACTAGAGATCTGGGTTTAGGGTAATGTCCTACTAGAGATCTGGGTTTGAGTTTACTGTCCTACTAGAGATCTGGGTTTGGAGTAATGTCCTACTAGAGATCTGGGTTTGGGGTAATGTCCTACTAGAGGTTTGGGGTAATGTCCAACTAGAGGTCTGGGTTTGGGGTAATATCCTACTAGAGGTTTGGGGTAATGTCCTACTATAAGGTCTGGGTTTGGGGTAATGTCCTACTAGAGGTTTGGGGTAATGTCCAACTAGAGGTCTGGGTTTGGGGTAATATCCTACTAGAGGTTTGGGGTAATATCCTACTAGAGGTTTGGGGTAATATCCTACTAGAGGTCTGGGTTTGGGGTAATGTCCTACTAGAGGTTTGGGGTAATGTCCTACTAGAGGTCTAGGTTTGGGGTAATGTCCTACTAGAGGTCTGGGTTTGGGACAATAACCTACTTGAGGTCTGGGTTTGGGTTAAGGTTAGGGTTAGTTGTGCATCTGAAGGTTTATGTTACTGTGACCTGGGATTTCAAGCATGTCAATTGCTTTTCAACCTGAGGAAATGCAGCATATTTTGAAGCTAGACGTTGTTTACTTACAGAGACACAAACACAAGTTCAACACCATCGTCCAATGCACGCTCCTCACCAACCTTAGGACCCTGGGACTGAACACCTCCCTCTGCAACTGGATCCTGGACTTCCTGACGGGCCGACCCCAGGTGGTGAGGGTAGTTAACATCACCTTTGCAACGCTGATCCTCAACACTGGGGCCCCTCAGTCACCTCCTGGGCTCCTATTGACTGGCTGCATTACTGCTTGGTATGGCAATAGCACCGCCCTTGATCACATGGTGCTATAGAGGGTGGTGAGGACAGACCAGTACATCACTGGGGCCGAGCTCCATGCCATCCAGGACCTCTATATCAGGTGGTGTGAAAGGAAGGCCTGGCAAATAATTAAAGACTCCAACCACCCAAGCCATAGACTGTTCACTCTGCTTCCGCGCAGTACCGGTGCATCAAGTCTGACATCAACAGGCTCCTGAAAGGCTTCTATCCCCATGCCATAAGACTGCTAAATAGCTAACTAAATAGCTAACAAAATGGCTACACGGACTATCGGGGATGACCTTTGTATTGTATTTTTATTTTTGCACAGTCTCTATGCACACTCACAGGGCCCTATACACTGATACTCCAACACACATACAAAACACTCACTCCATCATCTGCATACACACACATAATATGTACATATACATACAGTATACTGACACACCCACTCACATACAATCATCATATACGCTGCTGCTACACCACTTCAACTTAGTGGATTGGGCTATTTCAGCCGTTGCTGACAGGTGTATAAAATTTAGCGCACACCCATGCAATCTCCACATACAAACATTCGCAGTAGAATGGCCTTACTGAAGACCTTAGTGACTTTCAACGTGGCACCGTCAAAGGATGCCACCTTTCCAACAAGTCAGTTAATCAAATTTCTGGCCTGCTAGAGCTGCCCCGTCTACTGTAAGTGCTGTTATTGTGAAGTGGAAATGTCTAGGAGCAGCAGCGGCTCAGCTGTGAAATGATAGGCCACATAAGCTCACAAAACGGGACTGCGTAGTGCTGAAGCGCATATCACCGTAAAAATCGTCTGTCATCGGTTGCAACACTCACTACTGAGTTCCAAACTGCTTCTGGAAGCAACGTCAGCACAAGAACTGTTCGTCGGGAGGTTCATTAAATGGCCGAGCAGCCGCACACAAGCCTAAGATCACCATGCGCAATGCCAAGCATCGGTTGGAGTGGTGTAAATCTTGCCGCCATTGGACTTTGGAGCAGTGGAAACACGTTCTATGGAGTTATGAATCATTATCTGGCAGTCCGAGGAATCTGGGTTTGGTGGATGCCAGGAGAACACTTCCTTCTTGTATGCATAGTGCCAACTGTAAAGTTTGGCGAAGGAGGAATAATGGTCTGGGGCAGTTGTTCATGGTTCGGGCTAGGCATCTTAGTTCCAGTGAAGGGAAATAATTCAATAACATTGAATTCTGTGCTTCCAACTTTGTGGTAACAGTTTGGGGAAGGCCCTTTCCTGTTTCAGCATGACAATGCCCCCTTGCACAAAACACACTTTAAACACACACACACACTCATATCTAGGATTGGAAAACATTCTGAGGTCAGTGGATGAACAGAAGATGAAGGAGAGGGGAACAGAAGACAGAGAAAAGCTGTTGGTCCATGGTCTCTAGAGAGGTGTTACAGGTCAGTGGATACAGGTCAGACATACTGTTCTTTAGGGAAGGTGTAGGGTGCAAGGCCGGGAGGGGGGGATAGGGAGGGGAGGGAAGGATATCTGAAGACAGAGGAGGGATGGGAGGCGGGGGAGAAGGTATTGTTGGAGTGGGTGTAGGCGTGCTGGGAGAGGAAGGAGAGGGGAGGGTTGATAGGTGGAGAGTCGGGGAGGGAGAGGGGAGGGTTGATGGGGGGAGAGTAGGGTTCTGGGTAGTCATCCTTGTTGCAGGCCAGTCGGTAGCTGACATAGTCCGCTGTGTTGGGGAGGTCCTCATACACCCTCCCTGACCGCTGTGAAGAGAAGAGAGACAGGTAGATAGTTAGTCTGTTGTGAAGAGAAGAGAGACAGACAGGTAGATAGTCTGCTGTGTTGGGGAGCACACACAAATACACACACCACAATAACACACAGACACACATAGACACACACACATACACACACACACGCACAAAGACACACAGACACATACTCCTCTACCTGGAACTCATCACCAGGTTTTCTCCTGGCAGGAGGAGGAGCCAGTTTAAGAGAAGGAGCAGAGTCTGTCCTGAGAGATGGGGAGAGCGAGAGTGAGAGAGAGGAAGAGAGAGAGAGGGAGGGAGGGAAATGGAGAGAGAGACAGAGAGAGTAAAGCAGTCAAATAAAAATAAATGATTTAAACTATAAATATGCATAGACCATCAGATCATTTTATTTAACTAAGTCAGTTAAGAACAAATTCTTATTTGCAATGACGGCCAAACCCAGACGACGCTGGGCCAATTGCGCGCCGTCCTACGGGATGCCCAATCACAGCTGGTTGTGATACAGCCTAGCTTTGAACCAGGGCCTGTAGTGATGCGTCTTACACTGAGCTGCAGTGGCTTAGACTACCGCGCCACTCGGGAACCCCAAGAAGGTAGTAGGGAAGGGGTGGGAAAGGAATTGACAATCAGTCAGTGAAAGCATTACCTTATTTATCTCTAAATACCACAAGGAGTATGCAAGTGAAGTTTAGTCTAGTGCTGTAAGTTGTTTGTCTTTGAATACAGGTAATCCTTCTTAAAGTCATTACTTTATGTATTGAGTTTATTATGTTGTCAATTCGACTAATATTTCACATTGTTCATCTGCATAATTTAAATTGAAAGTCCATTTGATAAATAATCCCAACAACATCTATTGTGCCACCAACTGGTCTGGCCAGTTGATACTAGCCATCCCGGATCCGGGATCGTGAATACAGCCTCAAGTCCATTACCCTTACGCAACGTTAACTATTCATGAAAATCGCAAATGAAATGAAATAAATATGCTAGCTCTCAAGCTTAGCCTTTTGTTAACAACACTGTCATCTCAGATTTTCAAAATATGCTTTTCAACCATAGCAAAACAAGCATTTGTGTAACAGTATTGATAGCTAGCGTAGCATTTAGCGTAGCATTGAGCGGGCAACATTTTCACAAAAACAAGAAAAGCATTCAAATAAAATAATTTACCTTTGAAGAACTTTTTGTTTTCAAAGTCTCCTTTCAATGAGGAGACTCTCAGTTAGAGAGTCAGTTATCCCATGGAAAAATGCTTGCAGCTGAAGATTACGCACCAATTTCGACAAAGGACACCGGGCGGACACCTGGTAAATGTAGTCTCTTATGGCCAATCTTCCAATGATATGCCTACAAATACGTCACATTGCTGCAGACACCTTGGGGAAACGGCAGAAAGTGTAGGCTCGTTCCTGGCGCATTCACAGCCATATAAGGAGACAATGGAAAACATTGCCTCAAAAATTTTGCTCACTTCCTGTTTGAAGTTTCATCTTGGTTTCGCCTGTAGCATCAGTTCTGGTGCACTCACAGACAATATCTTTGCAGATTTGGAAACGTCAGAGTGTTTTCTTTCCAAAGCTGTCAATTATATGCATAGTCGAGCATCTTTTCATGACAAAATATTGCGCTTAAAACGGGCACGTTTTTTTATCCAATAATGAAATAGCGCCCCCATAGTTATCACACAGTTTCTAAGGACATATACATAAGGTTTACAGAGCAAATGTCATGGACATTGGTTCAGTTACAGTTTTTAACAATTACTTTGGCACTACTTTCAGAACCTTGTGGTCATTTTTCAAAACTCTAGACACAAAACTCAAAACGGTCATCACTTGTAACACAGGCTGTCCAATGTTCAAAACATTGCATTGTGCATTCATATCTCTAAAGAAACCTTGCACTTGCAGAATCATTGGTTCAAATAACTCATTTATCATGAAATACCATAGGAACATTCATTTAGATCACCCACACACAAGATACCGATAGTTTCACTGTGTAGTTGTTCGTACGATCATTAAATATTGTAGTACAAAATATGTGATACATGTTTCATTATGCTACTACACGTAAATACATCACTGTAAAATAACTAGTAGAGAGAATATTACAGACACAGTGGAATCATTGAACAGAATGACATTTATTGATGAAATACAATAAAATCACAACATAGGTTTCTTTGAATCAAAGCAAAAATAATTAGCTACTAAAAAATAAAAAACAGTTAACGGTCAACTGCAGTGTTCCTCACCTGACTGTAAGAAGCAAAACAAAAGATTGATTACTGTACTTCTATATATTTCCATCAACCCTGTCTTGTGGATTTGGCCACAGGTTCTCATCCACATCACAATGGATGTTTTCATTAGCCAATCATCTTGGGAAGAATCTTCGGGCATGGCGAATCCAGGCCTGACACTGGTCTGATAAAATCATGTAGTAACCAAAAAAGTGTTAATAAACACATCCAAATATATGTTATATTTTAGATTCTTCGAAGTAGCCACCCTTTGCCTTGATGACAGCTTTGCACACACATTCTCTCAACCAGCTTCATGAGGTAGTCACCTGGAATGCTTTTTCAACAGCCTTGAAGGAGTTCCCACATATGCTGAGCACTAGTTGGCTGCTTTTCCTTCACTCCGCAGTCCAACTCATCTCACCCAAACCATCTCAATTGGGTTAGTCGTACTCATCAGGGTCTTGACCAGACTGCAGTTCAGCGTCGTAACCGACTTCAGTGGGCAAATGCTCACCTTCATTGGCCACTGGCATGCTGGAGAAATGTGGTCTGATTTGAAACCGGATGAATCCCGGTTTCAACTGTACCGGACAGATGGCAGACAACATGCGTCATGTGGGCAAGCCGTTTAAAGATGTCAACATTGGGAACAGAGTGCCCCATGGAGGAGGTGTGGTTATGATATGGGCAAGCATAAGCTACTGACAACAAACACATTTGCATTTTATCACTGAGAATTTGAATGTACAGGGATACCGTGACGAGATCCTGAGGCCCATTGTCGTGCCATTCATCCACCGCCATCACCTCATGTTTCAGCATGATGATGCACGGCCCCATGTCACAAGAATCTGTAAACAATTCCAGAAAGCTGAAAATATCCCAGTTCTTCCATGGCCTGCATAATCACTAGACATGTTACCCATTGAGCATGTTTGGGATGCTCTGGATTGACATGTACGACAGCGTGTTCCAGTTCCCGCCAATATCCAGCAACAATCAACAGCCGGATCAACTCTATGCGAAGGACAAATGGTGTGAACACCAGACACTAACTGGTTTTCTGATCCATGACCCTTTTTTAAATTTAAGGTATCTGAGACCAACAGATGCATATCTGTGTCCCAATAATGTGAAATTGATTAGGGCCTAATGAATTTATTTCAATAGACTGATTTCCTTATATGAACTGTAACTCAGTCAAATCTTTGAAATTGTTTCATGTTGCATTTATATTTTAGGTACAACCACAAATTCAGTGTGGTTCATCTTATGGATGTCCATGAAAGCAATTACGAGTTTCAAGTTGGTAGTCCTCTGCGGAGTGAAATCACACCCAATGTTATATTGTGGATGAAGAGTTAACTGTCTAACAGAGCATAATCCAGGTTACTCTATCTAGTAACTCATACAAGCAGTAAATCAGATTTAAAAAACAGACTAAAAATACCTTATAGAACAGCAGGGTCTGTGAAGCAACACAGACATTGGCACAGACAAATGCATACACATACAGTGCCTTGCAAAAGTATTCATCCCCCTTGGCATTTTTCCAATTTTGTTTAATTAAAATTTGTAATTTAAATTGATTTTTATTTGGATTTCATATAATGGATATACAGAAAATAGTCCAAATTGGTGAAGTGAAATTTAAAAAATAACAAATAAAATCCCCAAAATAACATGTGGAAAAGTGGTGCGTGCATATGTATTCACCCCCTTTGCTATGAAGCCCCTAAATAAGATCTGGTGTAACCAATTACATTCAGAAGTCACATAATTAGTTCAATAAAGTACACTTGTGTATAATCTAAGTGTCACATGATCTGTCACATGATCTCAGAATATATACACCTGTTCTGAAAGGCCCCAGAGTCTGCAACACCACTAAGCAAGGGGCACCACCAAGCAAGCGACACCATGAAGACCAGTGACTTGCAAAAGTATTCATCCCCCTTGCCATGTTTCCTATTTTGTTCCAGTGAAATGAAAACATTAACTTGTTTAAAAAAATATATATATATATTTTAATGGACAAATGGTGCGTGTATATGTATTCACCCCCTTTGCTATGAAGCCCCTAAATAAGATCTGGTGTAACCAATTACCTTCAGAAGTCACATTATTAGTTAAATAATGTCCACCTGTGTGCAATCTAAGTGTCACATGATCTGTCACATGATCTCAGAATATATACACCTGTTCTGAATGGCCCCAGAGTCTGCAACACCACTAAGCAAGGGGCACCACCAAGCAAGCGACACCATGAAGACCAAGGAGCTCTCCAAACAGGTCAGGGGCGGCAGCGTAGCCTAGTGGTTAGAGGGTTGGACTAGTAACCGGAAGGTTGCGAGTTCAAACCCCCGAGCTGACAAGGTACAAACCAGGCCGTCATTGAAAATAAGAATGTGTTCTTAACTGACTTGCCTGGTTAAATAAAGGTTGCGAAGTACAGATCGGGGTAGGTTATTAAAAAAATATCTGAAACGTTGAACATCCCACAGAGCACCATTAAATCCATTACAAAAAAATGTAAAGAATATGGCACCACAACAAACCTGCAAAGAAAGGGCTGCCCACCAAAACTCACGGACCAGGCAAGGAGGGCATTAATCAGAGAGGCAACAAAGAGACCAAAGATAACCCTGAAGGAAATGCAAAGCTCCACAACAAAGATTGGAGTACATGTCCATAGGACCATGTTAAGCCGTACACTCCACAGAGCTGGGCTTTACGGAAGAGTGTCCGGAAAAAAGCCATTGCTTAAAAAAAAAATAAGCAAACACGTTTGGTGTTCACCCAAAGGCATGTGGGAGACTCCCCAAACATATGGAAGAAGGTACTCTGGTCAGATGAGACTAAAATTGATCTTTGTTGGCCATCAAGGAAAACACTATCTCTGGCGCAAACCCAAACACCTCTCATCACACCGAGAGCATCATCCCCACTGTGAAGCATGGTTGTGGCAGCATCATGCTGTGGGGATGTTTTTCATTGCAGGGACTGGGAAACTGGTCAGAATTTAAGGAATGATGGATGGGGCTAAATACAGGGAAATTCTTGATGGAAACCTGTTTCAGTCTTCCAGAGATTTGAGACTGGGATGGAGGTTCACCTTCCAGCAGGACAATGACCCTAAGCGTACTGCTAAAGCAACACTCGAGTGGTTTAAGGGGAAACATTTAAATGTCTTGGAATGGCCTAGTCAAAGCCCAGACCTCAATCCAATTGAGAATCTGTGGTATGACTTAAAGATTGCTGTACACCATCTACTTGAACCCATCTACTTGAAATGGCTGGAGCAGTTTCGCCTTGAAGAATTGTCAAAAATCCCAGTTGCTAGATGTGCCAAGCTTATAGAGACATAACCCAAGATACTTGGACTATAAACACTTGTACACATGGATTTTGTGTTGTAGATATGTGGTAGTAGAATAGGGGCCTGAGGGTACACACTTAATTGTGAAATCGGTTGTGAATGTGTTGTAATGTCTAAAAAAAAATGTATAGCTGTCATATTTTTGCTGCACTCCAAGAAGAGTAGCTGGTTCCTTGGCAATTAATAAATACAAATACAGTGGTTTAAATGGACACATGTTTTTTGTACGTTTTTGTTTACTTTTTAGCCTTTTTCATTGTATCCAATTGGTAGTTACAGTCTTGTCTCATTGCTGCAACTCCCGTATGGACTCGGGAGAGGCAAAGGTTGAGAGCCATGCGTCCTCCGAAACACAACCCAACCAAGCCACACTGCTTCTTGACACAATGCCCGCTTAACCCAGAAGCCAGCCGCACCAATGTGTTGGAGGAAACACCGTACACCTGGCGACTGTGTCAGCATGCATGCACCTGGCCCGCCACAAGAGTCATTAGACCGTGATGGGACAAGGACGTCCCTGCCGGCCAAACCCTCCCCTAACCCGGATGACACCTGGCCAAGTGTGGGTCTCTCGGTCGTTGCCAGCTGCGATAGAGCCTGGACTCAAATCAGGATCTCTAGTGGCACAGCAAGCAACTGTGATGCAGTGCCTTAGACCACTGCACCACTTGGGAAGCCCTGAGATGTTTCAATAACTCTGCCAAATTTTAACCAATGGTTCATAATACGTTTTTCAAATGTTTTCCAAAATTTCCAAGATGGAGGAAAATCGATCTCAATGGACCTTATTAGTGAGTGAGGCAAATTTGTTCAGCATGAGGAGTTTCAAGTCTCTAAGTCAAACTGGGTGGTGGATATGACGGTCTATGTGAGACTGCTTATAACAGTACCACCTATAGGTCAACCGGTGCCATTATTTTTGACAAAATGACTCATTGCTTCTAGTTTCTGTGTGTCAAATTAGAAAAAATGTGACCCTCTCTCAGCTTGAGTTATCTGACCATGTCAAGAAGAATTCAGAAAATAACAATAGGTTTGATAACTAAAGATATACATACGAGTCAGCATCCATCTCTCCCCTCTGTTTTCTCCTGTTAAGAAGCAGCACAGTGATCGCCACGCCCAGAATCAGCCCCACAGCCAATAGCATGCCCAGAACACTGAAGACATCACCCGTTCCCACCTGGGGCAGTGGCTCTTCTACACAGAGAGAAAAAACACAGTTACACACACACACGCACACACTCCAGGTAACCATTGTAACCAAATGACCTTACCTGTGATGCTGATCTCCATGAAGGCGGAGCTTGTCCCGATGCTATTGGTTGCATCGCAGACATAAATCCCTCCTACCTCGTATCTGATTGGTCCTTTAAATAACAGGACATTGTCACGGATCTCTACGCTGTTCGGTATGGAACCATTCAACCTGCAGGTACACACACACACACCCATACACAAACACACATGAATGCCATTATTCCAAGTATGACATAACATGAATAGCTTCATAAACATCAAACAGACCATAGAATTATAAACAGGACTCATCTTTTTATTTAATCACATAATGGCTTCTGTGACAGCATTGAGGGTGTTCTCCATTTTAAAGGAGTAAACCAACTGAAAAGGTGCATACTGTCACCTAGAGGGTGATGTCTGAACAGGTATAACGACAAGGTTTGGGCCAGTAACCAAAAAGTTGCTAGATCGAATCTCCGAGCTGACAAGGTAAAAATCAGTCGTTCTGCCCCGGAACAAGGCAGTTAACACACTGTTCCTAGGCCGTCATTGTACATAATAATTTGTTCTTAACTGACTTGCCTGGTTAAATAAAGGTAAACACAATCCAGTCTCAGAGCTCTATATATGTGCCTGTGAAATAAAGGTGAAATAAAGGTAAACACAATCCAGTCTCAGAGCTCTATATATGTGCCTGTGAAATAAAGGTGAAATAAAGGTGAAATAAAGGTGAAATAAAGGTTAAATAAAGGTTAAATAAATCAAATGTACAAATGTAAATAAAGGGTAAATAAATCAACACCCCTGGAGGGACATGTATAAAGACAAGGTTGGTGTTTTACTGCCCCCTGGAGGCTGTTGTCTGAACATGTATAAAGACAAGGTTGGTGTTTTACTGCCCCCTGGAGGATGTTGTCTGAACATGTATAAAGACAAGGTTGGTGTTTTACTGCCCCCTGGAGGCTGTTGTCTGAACATGTATAAAGACAAGGTTGGTGTTTTACTGCCCCCTGGAGGCTGTTGTCTGAACAGGTATAAAGACAAGGTTGGTGTTTTACTGCCCCCTGGAGGCTGTTGTCTGAACATGTATAAAGACAAGGTTGGTGTTTTACTGCCCCCTGGAGGATGTTGTCTGAACATGTATAAAGACAAGGTTGGTGTTTTACTGCCCCCTGGAGGCTGTTGTCTGAACATGTATAAAGACAAGGTTGGTGTTTTACTGCCCCCTGGAGGCTGTTGTCTGAACATGTATAAAGACAAGGTTGGTGTTTTACTGCCCCCTGGAGGCTGTTGTCTGAACATGTATAAAGACAAGGTTGGTGTTTTACTGCCCCCTGGAGGCTGTTGTCTGAACATGTATAAAGACAAGGTTGGTGTTTTACTGCCCCCTGGAGGCTGTTGTCTGAACATGTATAAAGACAAGGTTGGTGTTTTACTGCCCCCTGGAGGCTGTTGTCTGAACATGTATAAAGACAAGGTTGGTGTTTTACTGCCCCCTGGAGGATGTTGTCTGAACATGTATAAAGACAAGGTTGGTGTTTTACTGCCCCCTGGAGGCTGTTGTCTGAACATGTATAAAGACAAGGTTGGTGTTTTACTGCCCCCTGGAGGCTGTTGTCTGAACATGTATAAAGACAAGGTTGGTGTTTTACTGCCCCCTGGAGGCTGTTGTCTGAACATGTATAAAGACAAGGTTGGTGTTTTACTGCCCCCTGGAGGCTGTTGTCTGAACATGTATAAAGACAAGGTTGGTGTTTTACTGCCCCCTGGAGGCTGTTGTCTGAACATGTATAAAGACAAGGTTGGTGTTTTACTGCCCCCTGGAGGCTGTTGTCTGAACATGTATAAAGACAAGGTTGGTGTTTTACTGCCCCCTGGAGGGTGTTGTCTGAACATGTATAAAGACAAGGTTGGTGTTTTACTGCCCCCTGGAGGCTGTTGTCTGAACATGTATAAAGACAAGGTTGGTGTTTTACTGCCCCCTGGAGGCTGTTGTCTGAACATGTATAAAGACAAGGTTGGTGTTTTACTGCCCCCTGGAGGCTGTTGTCTGAACATGTATAAAGACAAGGTTGGTGTTTTACTGCCCCCTGGAGGCTGTTGTCTGAACATGTATAAAGACAAGGTTGGTGTTTTACTGCCCCCTGGAGGGTGTTGTCTGAACATGTATAAAGACAAGGTTGGTGTTTTACTGCCCCCTGGAGGCTGTTGTCTGAACATGTATAAAGACAAGGTTGGTGTTTTACTGCCCCCTGGAGGCTGTTGTCTGAACATGTATAAAGACAAGGTTGGTGTTTTACTGCCCCCTGGAGGCTGTTGTCTGAACATGTATAAAGACAAGGTTGGTGTTTTACTGCCCCCTGGAGGCTGTTGTCTGAACATGTATAAAGACAAGGTTGGTGTTTTACTGCCCCCTGGAGGATGTTGTCTGAACATGTATAAAGACAAGGTTGGTGTTTTACTGCCCCCTGGAGGCTGTTGTCTGAACAGGTATAAAGACAAGGTTGGTGTTTTACTGCCCCCTGGAGGCTGTTGTCTGAACATGTATAAAGACAAGGTTGGTGTTTTACTGCCCCCTGGAGGCTGTTGTCTGAACATGTATAAAGACAAGGTTGGTGTTTTACTGCCCCCTGGAGGCTGTTGTCTGAACATGTATAAAGACAAGGTTGGTGTTTTACTGCCCCCTGGAGGGTGTTGTCTGAACATGTATAAAGACAAGGTTGGTGTTTTACTGCCCCCTGGAGGCTGTTGTCTGAACATGTATAAAGACAAGGTTGGTGTTTTACTGCCCCCTGGAGGCTGTTGTCTGAACATGTATAAAGACAAGGTTGGTGTTTTACTGCCCCCTGGAGGCTGTTGTCTGAACATGTATAAAGACAAGGTTGGTGTTTTACTGCCCCCTGGAGGCTGTTGTCTGAACATGTATAAAGACAAGGTTGGTGTTTTACTGCCCCCTGGAGGCTGTTGTCTGAACATGTATAAAGACAAGGTTGGTGTTTTACTGCCCCCTGGAGGCTGTTGTCTGAACATGTATAAAGACAAGGTTGGTGTTTTACTGCCCCCTGGAGGCTGTTGTCTGAACATGTATAAAGACAAGGTTGGTGTTTTACTGCCCCCTGGAGGCTGTTGTCTGAACATGTATAAAGACAAGGTTGGTGTTTTACTGCCCCCTGGAGGCTGTTGTCTGAACATGTATAAAGACAAGGTTGGTGTTTTACTGCCCCCTGGAGGCTGTTGTCTGAACATGTATAAAGACAAGGTTGGTGTTTTACTGCCCCCTGGAGGCTGTTGTCTGAACATGTATAAAGACAAGGTTGGTGTTTTACTGCCCCCTGGAGGCTGTTGTCTGAACATGTATAAAGACAAGGTTGGTGTTTTACTGCCCCCTGGAGGCTGTTGTCTGAACATGTATAAAGACAAGGTTGGTGTTTTACTGCCCCCTGGAGGGTGTTGTCTGAACATGTATAAAGACAAGGTTGGTGTTTTACTGCCCCCTGGAGGCTGTTGTCTGAACATGTATAAAGACAAGGTTGGTGTTTTACTGCCCCCTGGAGGCTGTTGTCTGAACATGTATAAAGACAAGGTTGGTGTTTTACTGCCCCCTGGAGGCTGTTGTCTGAACATGTATAAAGACAAGGTTGGTGTTTTACTGCCCCCTGGAGGCTGTTGTCTGAACATGTATAAAGACAAGGTTGGTGTTTTACTGCCCCCTGGAGGGTGTTGTCTGAACATGTATAAAGACAAGGTTGGTGTTTTACTGCCCCCTGGAGGCTGTTGTCTGAACATGTATAAAGACAAGGTTGGTGTTTTACTGCCCCCTGGAGGCTGTTGTCTGAACATGTATAAAGACAAGGTTGGTGTTTTACTGCCCCCTGGAGGCTGTTGTCTGAACATGTATAAAGACAAGGTTGGTGTTTTACTGCCCCCTGGAGGCTGTTGTCTGAACATGTATAAAGACAAGGTTGGTGTTTTACTGCCCCCTGGAGGATGTTGTCTGAACATGTATAAAGACAAGGTTGGTGTTTTACTGCCCCCTGGAGGCTGTTGTCTGAACAGGTATAAAGACAAGGTTGGTGTTTTACTGCCCCCTGGAGGCTGTTGTCTGAACATGTATAAAGACAAGGTTGGTGTTTTACTGCCCCCTGGAGGCTGTTGTCTGAACATGTATAAAGACAAGGTTGGTGTTTTACTGCCCCCTGGAGGCTGTTGTCTGAACATGTATAAAGACAAGGTTGGTGTTTTACTGCCCCCTGGAGGGTGTTGTCTGAACATGTATAAAGACAAGGTTGGTGTTTTACTGCCCCCTGGAGGCTGTTGTCTGAACATGTATAAAGACAAGGTTGGTGTTTTACTGCCCCCTGGAGGCTGTTGTCTGAACATGTATAAAGACAAGGTTGGTGTTTTACTGCCCCCTGGAGGCTGTTGTCTGAACATGTATAAAGACAAGGTTGGTGTTTTACTGCCCCCTGGAGGCTGTTGTCTGAACATGTATAAAGACAAGGTTGGTGTTTTACTGCCCCCTGGAGGGTGTTGTCTGAACATGTATAAAGACAAGGTTGGTGTTTTACTGCCCCCTGGAGGCTGTTGTCTGAACATGTATAAAGACAAGGTTGGTGTTTTACTGCCCCCTGGAGGCTGTTGTCTGAACATGTATAAAGACAAGGTTGGTGTTTTACTGCCCCCTGGAGGCTGTTGTCTGAACATGTATAAAGACAAGGTTGGTGTTTTACTGCCCCCTGGAGGCTGTTGTCTGAACATGTATAAAGACAAGGTTGGTGTTTTACTGCCCCCTGGAGGCTGTTGTCTGAACATGTATAAAGACAAGGTTGGTGTTTTACTGCCCCCTGGAGGCTGTTGTCTGAACATGTATAAAGACAAGGTTGGTGTTTTACTGCCCCCTGGAGGCTGTTGTCTGAACATGTATAAAGACAAGGTTGGTGTTTTACTGCCCCCTGGAGGATGTTGTCTGAACATGTATAAAGACAAGGTTGGTGTTTTACTGCCCCCTGGAGGCTGTTGTCTGAACATGTATAAAGACAAGGTTGGTGTTTTACTGCCCCCTGGAGGCTGTTGTCTGAACATGTATAAAGACAAGGTTGGTGTTTTACTGCCCCCTGGAGGCTGTTGTCTGAACAGGTATAAAGACAAGGTTGGTGTTTTACTGCCCCCTGGAGGCTGTTGTCTGAACATGTATAAAGACAAGGTTGGTGTTTTACTGCCCCCTGGAGGTCTGAACATGTATAAAGACAAGGTTGGTGTTTTACTGCCCCCTGGAGGCTGTTGTCTGAACATGTATAAAGACAAGGTTGGTGTTTTACTGCCCCCTGGAGGGTGTTGTCTGAACATGTATAAAGACAAGGTTGGTGTTTTACTGCCCCCTGGAGGCTGTTGTCTGAACATGTATAAAGACAAGGTTGGTGTTTTACTGCCCCCTGGAGGCTGTTGTCTGAACATGTATAAAGACAAGGTTGGTGTTTTACTGCCCCCTGGAGGCTGTTGTCTGAACATGTATAAAGACAAGGTTGGTGTTTTACTGCCCCCTGGAGGATGTTGTCTGAACATGTATAAAGACAAGGTTGGTGTTTTACTGCCCCCTGGAGGTCTGAACATGTATAAAGACAAGGTTGGTGTTTTACTGCCCCCTGGAGGGTGTTGTCTGAACATGTATAAAGACAAGGTTGGTGTTTTACTGCCCCCTGGAGGCTGTTGTCTGAACAGGTATAAAGACAAGGTTGGTGTTTTACTGCCCCCTGGAGGATGTTGTCTGAACATGTATAAAGACAAGGTTGGTGTTTTACTGCCCCCTGGAGGCTGTTGTCTGAACATGTATAAAGACAAGGTTGGTGTTTTACTGCCCCCTGGAGGCTGTTGTCTGAACATGTATAAAGACAAGGTTGGTGTTTTACTGCCCCCTGGAGGCTGTTGTCTGAACATGTATAAAGACAAGGTTGGTGTTTTACTGCCCCCTGGAGGCTGTTGTCTGAACATGTATAAAGACAAGGTTGGTGTTTTACTGCCCCCTGGAGGATGTTGTCTGAACATGTATAAAGACAAGGTTGGTGTTTTACTGCCCCCTGGAGGATGTTGTCTGAACATGTATAAAGACAAGGTTGGTGTTTTACTGCCCCCTGGAGGCTGTTGTCTGAACATGTATAAAGACAAGGTTGGTGTTTTACTGCCCCCTGGAGGCTGTTGTCTGAACATGTATAAAGACAAGGTTGGTGTTTTACTGCCCCCTGGAGGCTGTTGTCTGAACATGTATAAAGACAAGGTTGGTGTTTTACTGCCCCCTGGAGGCTGTTGTCTGAACATGTATAAAGACAAGGTTGGTGTTTTACTGCCCCCTGGAGGCTGTTGTCTGAACATGTATAAAGACAAGGTTGGTGTTTTACTGCCCCCTGGAGGCTGTTGTCTGAACATGTATAAAGACAAGGTTGGTGTTTTACTGCCCCCTGGAGGCTGTTGTCTGAACATGTATAAAGACAAGGTTGGTGTTTTACTGCCCCCTGGAGGCTGTTGTCTGAACATGTATAAAGACAAGGTTGGTGTTTTACTGCCCCCTGGAGGCTGTTGTCTGAACATGTATAAAGACAAGGTTGGTGTTTTACTGCCCCCTGGAGGATGTTGTCTGAACATGTATAAAGACAAGGTTGGTGTTTTACTGCCCCCTGGAGGCTGTTGTCTGAACATGTATAAAGACAAGGTTGGTGTTTACTGCCCCCTGGAGGCTGTTGTCTGAACATGTATAAAGACAAGGTTGGTGTTTTACTGCCCCCTGGAGGCTGTTGTCTGAACATGTATAAAGACAAGGTTGGTGTTTTACTGCCCCCCTGGAGGCTGTTGTCTGAACATGTATAAAGACAAGGTTGGTGTTTTACTGCCCCCTGGAGGCTGTTGTCTGAACATGTATAAAGACAAGGTTGGTGTTTTACTGCCCCCTGGAGGATGTTGTCTGAACATGTATAAAGACAAGGTTGGTGTTTTACTGCCCCCTGGAGGATGTTGTCTGAACATGTATAAAGACAAGGTTGGTGTTTTACTGCCCCCTGGAGGCTGTTGTCTGAACATGTATAAAGACAAGGTTGGTGTTTTACTGCCCCCTGGAGGCTGTTGTCTGAACATGTATAAAGACAAGGTTGGTGTTTTACTGCCCCCTGGAGGCTGTTGTCTGAACAGGTATAAAGACAAGGTTGGTGTTTTACTGCCCCCTGGAGGCTGTTGTCTGAACATGTATAAAGACAAGGTTGGTGTTTTACTGCCCCCTGGAGGATGTTGTCTGAACATGTATAAAGACAAGGTTGGTGTTTTACTGCCCCCTGGAGGCTGTTGTCTGAACATGTATAAAGACAAGGTTGGTGTTTTACTGCCCCCTGGAGGATGTTGTCTGAACATGTATAAAGACAAGGTTGGTGTTTTACTGCCCCCTGGAGGCTGTTGTCTGAACATGTATAAAGACAAGGTTGGTGTTTTACTGCCCCCTGGAGGCTGTTGTCTGAACATGTATAAAGACAAGGTTGGTGTTTTACTGCCCCCTGGAGGCTGTTGTCTGAACATGTATAAAGACAAGGTTGGTGTTTTACTGCCCCCTGGAGGCTGTTGTCTGAACATGTATAAAGACAAGGTTGGTGTTTTACTGCCCCCTGGAGGCTGTTGTCTGAACATGTATAAAGACAAGGTTGGTGTTTTACTGCCCCCTGGAGGCTGTTGTCTGAACATGTATAAAGACAAGGTTGGTGTTTTACTGCCCCCTGGAGGATGTTGTCTGAACATGTATAAAGACAAGGTTGGTGTTTTACTGCCCCCTGGAGGCTGTTGTCTGAACATGTATAAAGACAAGGTTGGTGTTTTACTGCCCCCTGGAGGCTGTTGTCTGAACATGTATAAAGACAAGGTTGGTGTTTTACTGCCCCCTGGAGGCTGTTGTCTGAACATGTATAAAGACAAGGTTGGTGTTTTACTGCCCCCTGGAGGCTGTTGTCTGAACATGTATAAAGACAAGGTTGGTGTTTTACTGCCCCCTGGAGGCTGTTGTCTGAACATGTATAAAGACAAGGTTGGTGTTTTACTGCCCCCTGGAGGATGTTGTCTGAACATGTATAAAGACAAGGTTGGTGTTTTACTGCCCCCTGGAGGATGTTGTCTGAACATGTATAAAGACAAGGTTGGTGTTTTACTGCCCCCTGGAGGCTGTTGTCTGAACATGTATAAAGACAAGGTTGGTGTTTTACTGCCCCCTGGAGGCTGTTGTCTGAACATGTATAAAGACAAGGTTGGTGTTTTACTGCCCCCTGGAGGCTGTTGTCTGAACATGTATAAAGACAAGGTTGGTGTTTTACTGCCCCCTGGAGGCTGTTGTCTGAACATGTATAAAGACAAGGTTGGTGTTTTACTGCCCCCTGGAGGCTGTTGTCTGAACATGTATAAAGACAAGGTTGGTGTTTTACTGCCCCCTGGAGGCTGTTGTCTGAACATGTATAAAGACAAGGTTGGTGTTTTACTGCCCCCTGGAGGCTGTTGTCTGAACATGTATAAAGACAAGGTTGGTGTTTTACTGCCCCCTGGAGGCTGTTGTCTGAACATGTATAAAGACAAGGTTGGTGTTTTACTGCCCCCTGGAGGATGTTGTCTGAACATGTATAAAGACAAGGTTGGTGTTTTACTGCCCCCTGGAGGCTGTTGTCTGAACATGTATAAAGACAAGGTTGGTGTTTTACTGCCCCCTGGAGGCTGTTGTCTGAACATGTATAAAGACAAGGTTGGTGTTTTACTGCCCCCTGGAGGCTGTTGTCTGAACATGTATAAAGACAAGGTTGGTGTTTTACTGCCCCCTGGAGGCTGTTGTCTGAACATGTATAAAGACAAGGTTGGTGTTTTACTGCCCCCTGGAGGCTGTTGTCTGAACATGTATAAAGACAAGGTTGGTGTTTTACTGCCCCCTGGAGGATGTTGTCTGAACATGTATAAAGACAAGGTTGGTGTTTTACTGCCCCCTGGAGGATGTTGTCTGAACATGTATAAAGACAAGGTTGGTGTTTTACTGCCCCCTGGAGGCTGTTGTCTGAACATGTATAAAGACAAGGTTGGTGTTTTACTGCCCCCTGGAGGCTGTTGTCTGAACATGTATAAAGACAAGGTTGGTGTTTTACTGCCCCCTGGAGGCTGTTGTCTGAACAGGTATAAAGACAAGGTTGGTGTTTTACTGCCCCCTGGAGGCTGTTGTCTGAACATGTATAAAGACAAGGTTGGTGTTTTACTGCCCCCTGGAGGATGTTGTCTGAACATGTATAAAGACAAGGTTGGTGTTTTACTGCCCCCTGGAGGCTGTTGTCTGAACATGTATAAAGACAAGGTTGGTGTTTTACTGCCCCCTGGAGGATGTTGTCTGAACATGTATAAAGACAAGGTTGGTGTTTTACTGCCCCCTGGAGGCTGTTGTCTGAACATGTATAAAGACAAGGTTGGTGTTTTACTGCCCCCTGGAGGCTGTTGTCTGAACATGTATAAAGACAAGGTTGGTGTTTTACTGCCCCCTGGAGGCTGTTGTCTGAACATGTATAAAGACAAGGTTGGTGTTTTACTGCCCCCTGGAGGCTGTTGTCTGAACATGTATAAAGACAAGGTTGGTGTTTTACTGCCCCCTGGAGGCTGTTGTCTGAACATGTATAAAGACAAGGTTGGTGTTTTACTGCCCCCTGGAGGCTGTTGTCTGAACATGTATAAAGACAAGGTTGGTGTTTTACTGCCCCCTGGAGGATGTTGTCTGAACATGTATAAAGACAAGGTTGGTGTTTTACTGCCCCCTGGAGGCTGTTGTCTGAACATGTATAAAGACAAGGTTGGTGTTTTACTGCCCCCTGGAGGCTGTTGTCTGAACATGTATAAAGACAAGGTTGGTGTTTTACTGCCCCCTGGAGGCTGTTGTCTGAACATGTATAAAGACAAGGTTGGTGTTTTACTGCCCCCTGGAGGCTGTTGTCTGAACATGTATAAAGACAAGGTTGGTGTTTTACTGCCCCCTGGAGGCTGTTGTCTGAACATGTATAAAGACAAGGTTGGTGTTTTACTGCCCCCTGGAGGATGTTGTCTGAACATGTATAAAGACAAGGTTGGTGTTTTACTGCCCCCTGGAGGATGTTGTCTGAACATGTATAAAGACAAGGTTGGTGTTTTACTGCCCCCTGGAGGCTGTTGTCTGAACATGTATAAAGACAAGGTTGGTGTTTTACTGCCCCCTGGAGGCTGTTGTCTGAACATGTATAAAGACAAGGTTGGTGTTTTACTGCCCCCTGGAGGCTGTTGTCTGAACATGTATAAAGACAAGGTTGGTGTTTTACTGCCCCCTGGAGGCTGTTGTCTGAACATGTATAAAGACAAGGTTGGTGTTTTACTGCCCCCTGGAGGCTGTTGTCTGAACATGTATAAAGACAAGGTTGGTGTTTTACTGCCCCCTGGAGGATGTTGTCTGAACATGTATAAAGACAAGGTTGGTGTTTTACTGCCCCCTGGAGGATGTTGTCTGAACATGTATAAAGACAAGGTTGGTGTTTTACTGCCCCCTGGAGGCTGTTGTCTGAACATGTATAAAGACAAGGTTGGTGTTTTACTGCCCCCTGGAGGCTGTTGTCTGAACATGTATAAAGACAAGGTTGGTGTTTTACTGCCCCCTGGAGGCTGTTGTCTGAACATGTATAAAGACAAGGTTGGTGTTTTACTGCCCCCTGGAGGCTGTTGTCTGAACATGTATAAAGACAAGGTTGGTGTTTTACTGCCCCCTGGAGGCTGTTGTCTGAACATGTATAAAGACAAGGTTGGTGTTTTACTGCCCCCTGGAGGCTGTTGTCTGAACATGTATAAAGACAAGGTTGGTGTTTTACTGCCCCCTGGAGGATGTTGTCTGAACATGTATAAAGACAAGGTTGGTGTTTTACTGCCCCCTGGAGGCTGTTGTCTGAACAGGTATAAAGACAAGGTTGGTGTTTTACTGCCCCCTGGAGGCTGTTGTCTGAACATGTATAAAGACAAGGTTGGTGTTTTACTGCCCCCTGGAGGCTGTTGTCTGAACATGTATAAAGACAAGGGTAGTGTTTTACTGCCCCCTGGAGGCTGTTGTCTGAACATGTATAAAGACAAGGTTGGTGTTTTACTGCCCCCTGGAGGCTGTTGTCTGAACATGTATAAAGACAAGGTTGGTGTTTTACTGCCCCCTGGAGGCTGTTGTCTGAACATGTATAAAGACAAGGTTGGTGTTTTACTGCCCCCTGGAGGCTGTTGTCTGAACATGTATAAAGACAAGGTTGGTGTTTTACTGCCCCCTGGAGGCTGTTGTCTGAACATGTATAAAGACAAGGTTGGTGTTTTACTGCCCCCTGGAGGGTGTTGTCTGAACATGTATAAAGACAAGGTTGGTGTTTTACTGCCCCCTGGAGGCTGTTGTCTGAACATGTATAAAGACAAGGTTGGTGTTTTACTGCCCCCTGGAGGCTGTTGTCTGAACAGGTATAAAGACAAGGTTGGTGTTTTACTGCCCCCTGGAGGGTGTTGTCTGAACATGTATAAAGACAAGGTTGGTGTTTTACTGCCCCCTGGAGGCTGTTGTCTGAACATGTATAAAGACAAGGTTGGTGTTTTACTGCCCCCTGGAGGCTGTTGTCTGAACATGTATAAAGACAAGGTTGGTGTTTTACTGCCCCCTGGAGGCTGTTGTCTGAACATGTATAAAGACAAGGTTGGTGTTTTACTGCCCCCTGGAGGCTGTTGTCTGAACATGTATAAAGACAAGGTTGGTGTTTTACTGCCCCCTGGAGGCTGTTGTCTGAACATGTATAAAGACAAGGTTGGTGTTTTACTGCCCCCTGGAGGGTGTTGTCTGAACATGTATAAAGACAAGGTTGGTGTTTTACTGCCCCCTGGAGGCTGTTGTCTGAACATGTATAAAGACAAGGTTGGTGTTTTACTGCCCCCTGGAGGCTGTTGTCTGAACATGTATAAAGACAAGGTTGGTGTTTTACTGCCCCCTGGAGGATGTTGTCTGAACATGTATAAAGACAAGGTTGGTGTTTTACTGCCCCCTGGAGGCTGTTGTCTGAACATGTATAAAGACAAGGTTGGTGTTTTACTGCCCCCTGGAGGCTGTTGTCTGAACATGTATAAAGACAAGGTTGGTGTTTTACTGCCCCCTGGAGGATGTTGTCTGAACATGTATAAAGACAAGGTTGGTGTTTTACTGCCCCCTGGAGGGTGTTGTCTGAACATGTATAAAGACAAGGTTGGTGTTTTACTGCCCCCTGGAGGCTGTTGTCTGAACATGTATAAAGACAAGGTTGGTGTTTTACTGCCCCCTGGAGGCTGTTGTCTGAACATGTATAAAGACAAGGTTGGTGTTTTACTGCCCCCTGGAGGCTGTTGTCTGAACATGTATAAAGACAAGGTTGGTGTTTTACTGCCCCCTGGAGGCTGTTGTCTGAACATGTATAAAGACAAGGTTGGTGTTTTACTGCCCCCTGGAGGGTGTTGTCTGAACATGTATAAAGACAAGGTTGGTGTTTTACTGCCCCCTGGAGGCTGTTGTCTGAACATGTATAAAGACAAGGTTGGTGTTTTACTGCCCCCTGGAGGATGTTGTCTGAACATGTATAAAGACAAGGTTGGTGTTTTACTGCCCCCTGGTGGGTGTTGTCTGAACATGTATAAAGACAAGGTTGGTGTTTTACTGCCCCCTGGAGGCTGTTGTCTGAACAGGTATAAAGACAAGGTTGGTGTTTTACTGCCCCCTGGAGGGTGTTGTCTGAACATGTATAAAGACAAGGTTGGTGTTTTACTGCCCCCTGGAGGCTGTTGTCTGAACATGTATAAAGACAAGGTTGGTGTTTTACTGCCCCCTGGAGGCTGTTGTCTGAACATGTATAAAGACAAGGTTGGTGTTTTACTGCCCCCTGGAGGCTGTTGTCTGAACATGTATAAAGACAAGGTTGGTGTTTTACTGCCCCCTGGAGGATGTTGTCTGAACATGTATAAAGACAAGGTTGGTGTTTTACTGCCCCCTGGAGGCTGTTGTCTGAACATGTATAAAGACAAGGTTGGTGTTTTACTGCCCCCTGGAGGCTGTTGTCTGAACATGTATAAAGACAAGGTTGGTGTTTTACTGCCCCCTGGAGGCTGTTGTCTGAACATGTATAAAGACAAGGTTGGTGTTTTACTGCCCCCTGGAGGGTGTTGTCTGAACAGGTATAAAGACAAGGTTGGTGTTTTACTGCCCCCTGGAGGCTGTTGTCTGAACAGGTATAAAGACAAGGTTGGTGTTTTACTGCCCCCTGGAGGGTGTTGTCTGAACATGTATAAAGACAAGGTTGGTGTTTTACTGCCCCCTGGAGGCTGTTGTCTGAACATGTATAAAGACAAGGTTGGTGTTTTACTGCCCCCTGGAGGGTGTTGTCTGAACATGTATAAAGACAAGGTTGGTGTTTTACTGCCCCCTGGAGGCTGTTGTCTGAACATGTATAAAGACAAGGTTGGTGTTTTACTGCCCCCTGGAGGGTGTTGTCTGAACATGTATAAAGACAAGGTTGGTGTTTTACTGCCCCCTGGAGGCTGTTGTCTGAACATGTATAAAGACAAGGTTGGTGTTTTACTGCCCCCTGGAGGCTGTTGTCTGAACATGTATAAAGACAAGGTTGGTGTTTTACTGCCCCCTGGAGGCTGTTGTCTGAACATGTATAAAGACAAGGTTGGTGTTTTACTGCCCCCTGGAGGCTGTTGTCTGAACATGTATAAAGACAAGGTTGGTGTTTTACTGCCCCCTGGAGGCTGTTGTCTGAACATGTATAAAGACAAGGTTGGTGTTTTACTGCCCCCTGGAGGCTGTTGTCTGAACATGTATAAAGACAAGGTTGGTGTTTTACTGCCCCCTGGAGGCTGTTGTCTGAACATGTATAAAGACAAGGTTGGTGTTTTACTGCCCCCTGGAGGCTGTTGTCTGAACATGTATAAAGACAAGGTTGGTGTTTTACTGCCCCCTGGAGGCTGTTGTCTGAACATGTATAAAGACAAGGTTGGTGTTTTACTGCCCCCTGGAGGCTGTTGTCTGAACATGTATAAAGACAAGGTTGGTGTTTTACTGCCCCCTGGAGGATGTTGTCTGAACAGGTATAAAGACAAGGTTGGTGTTTTACTGCCCCCTGGAGGCTGTTGTCTGAACATGTATAAAGACAAGGTTGGTGTTTTACTGCCCCCTGGAGGCTGTTGTCTGAACAGGTATAAAGACAAGGTTGGTGTTTTACTGCCCCCTGGAGGCTGTTGTCTGAACATGTATAAAGACAAGGTTGGTGTTTTACTGCCCCCTGGAGGCTGTTGTCTGAACATGTATAAAGACAAGGTTGGTGTTTTACTGCCCCCTGGAGGCTGTTGTCTGAACATGTATAAAGACAAGGTTGGTGTTTTACTGCCCCCTGGAGGGTGTTGTCTGAACATGTATAAAGACAAGGTTGGTGTTTTACTGCCCCCTGGAGGCTGTTGTCTGAACATGTATAAAGACAAGGTTGGTGTTTTACTGCCCCCTGGAGGCTGTTGTCTGAACATGTATAAAGACAAGGTTGGTGTTTTACTGCCCCCTGGAGGCTGTTGTCTGAACATGTATAAAGACAAGGTTGGTGTTTTACTGCCCCCTGGAGGGTGTTGTCTGAACATGTATAAAGACAAGGTTGGTGTTTTACTGCCCCCTGGAGGGTGTTGTCTGAACAGGTATAAAGACAAGGTTGGTGTTTTACTGCCCCCTGGAGGCTGTTGTCTGAACATGTATAAAGACAAGGTTGGTGTTTTACTGCCCCCTGGAGGCTGTTGTCTGAACATGTATAAAGACAAGGTTGGTGTTTTACTGCCCCCTGGAGGGTGTTGTCTGAACATGTATAAAGACAAGGTTGGTGTTTTACTGCCCCCTGGAGGCTGTTGTCTGAACATGTATAAAGACAAGGTTGGTGTTTTACTGCCCCCTGGAGGCTGTTGTCTGAACATGTATAAAGACAAGGTTGGTGTTTTACTGCCCCCTGGAGGCTGTTGTCTGAACATGTATAAAGACAAGGTTGGTGTTTTACTGCCCCCTGGATGCTGTTGTCTGAACATGTATAAAGACAAGGTTGGTGTTTTACTGCCCCCTGGAGGGTGTTGTCTGAACATGTATAAAGACAAGGTTGGTGTTTTACTGCCCCCTGGAGGCTGTTGTCTGAACATGTATAAAGACAAGGTTGGTGTTTTACTGCCCCCTGGAGGATGTTGTCTGAACATGTATAAAGACAAGGTTGGTGTTTTACTGCCCCCTGGAGGATGTTGTCTGAACATGTATAAAGACAAGGTTGGTGTTTTACTGCCCCCTGGAGGATGTTGTCTGAACAGGTATAAAGATTTTCTCAGCACTATAATTCATTGGCTGATCACTCCTGATGACCTGAATGGAATTTAGTGATCCTTCCTTAACCTATAGGAAGCCCCATCTTTTGACTATTAAAACCTGTTGCGACTCTAGGGGGAGTATTTTCCTTTTTGGGAAAAAAAACGTTCCCGTTTTAAACGGGATATTTTGTCAGGACAAGATGCTAGAATATGCATATATTTGACAGCTTAGGATAGAAAACACTCTAATGTTTCCAAAACTGTAAAGATATTGTCTGTGAGTATAACAGAACTGATGTTGCAGGCGAAAGCCTGAGAAAAATCTAATCCGGAGGTGCCCCATATTTTGAAAGCGTTGCATTCCAATGAGTCCCTATTGAGCTGTGCATGTGCTATCAACCAGATTACGTATTTCCCAAGGTGTCTACAGCATTGTGACGTAGTTTTAGCATTTATGTTGAAGAATAGCCGTAAGCAGCTACATTGCTCAAGTGGTCACCTGATGCCCCCAGAGAGATTCTCGCGTAAAATACAGAGGTAGCCATTACTCCAATCGGTCCTAATGAAAAACAAATTTTCCCGATGGATATATTATCAACTAGATATTTGAAAAACACCTTGAGGATTGATTATAAACAACGTTTGCCATGTTTCTGTCGATATTATGGAGATAATTTGGAATACGTTTCGCCGTTTTCGTGACTGCAATTTCCTGCAAAAACGTGAAGAACATACGGAGCTATTTCGCCTACAAAAATAATATTTTTGGAAAAAAGGAACATTTGCTATCTAACTGGGAGTCTCGTGAGTGAAAACATCCGAAGCTCATCAAAGGTAAACTATTTAATTTGATTGCTTTTCTGATTTCCGTGATCAAGTTACCTGCTGCTAGCTGGACAAAATGCTATGCTATGCTAGGCTATCGATAAACTTTCACAAATGCTTGTCTAGCTTTGGCTGTAAAGCATATTTTGAAAATCTGAGATGACAGGGTGATTAACAAAAGGCTAAGCTGTGTCTCAATATATTTCATTTGTGATTTTCATGAATAGGAATATTGTCTAGGGATATTTATGTCCATTGCGTTATGCTAATTAGTGTCAGGCGATGATTACGCTCCCGCATGCGGGATGGGGAGTCAGTAGAGGTTAAAACATTCCTCAATGGTGCTGTCCATGCTAAAACAAGCTACATCCATCTAGCGCCCTCTTTATATCGCTATGCCACTGGTATACTCACAATTACGCATAGGGTTAGAGGTTAGGGGTTAGAGGTCAGCGGTTACTCACATTCTCCACTGGAACAGAGAGACAGGTGGGTTGGCATCGGTCAGACATGTGAGCTCAACGTTCTGACGGTCCAGGTACCAGTTCCCATCGAACCCCTCCACTGACACCTCGGGTTCATCTGATGTAAAATAATAATATAGAATACTTTCATATATGCCATTTAGAAGACACTTTTATCCAGAGCCACTTACAAGAATTTGCACAAGTGAGTAAGTCAGTGGGACGGTGAAAGTGTGTGTGCATGTGCACTGGCGTGTGTGTATGTGCGCTGGAGTGTGTGTGAATGTGTGTATCAGGGTTGGGCTTAATTCTAATTGAAGGAAGTGAACTACAACTACAATTACAATTCAATCATTGAAAAAAGGGCATTTATTTTCAATGACTTCTTACAGTTTTCTTACTGCATATTGTTTGTGTGTACTCAAACAAGAAAGGAACACAAATGCAAAAATGTAAGTTTGATATTTCAACATGACTCAATACATGTCAAACAGCATATTGTAAGCACACATACAGTACAAATACAAACATAAAGTAAATATATTTTGCATATGGAAAGGAAGACAAATAGGCCTATTGGTACTACTGTACTGTATGTTAGATCAATTGCATTAAATATATAAAGAAACTGTGAAAATACAATGAAATCAGAAACAAATAATCCATTGGGAAAACAAAATCAGTCATGTCTGCTGTTCTGGTCCGGCCACAGATTTTCATAAACATCACAGGCGATATTCTCCTTGGCATGATGCATCCACCCCTGACAGGAATGTCACCACATGCCTCCTCCATTGCCTGGAGAAGGGGCATACGTTCATGGGGTTTGACATCATACATCTTCCACCACCATGCTGAAATTCCTCAATTGGGTTGAAAAATTGGGAATATGGTGGGAGAAAGAAAATTGTAAACCTGGGATGGTCATGGAACCAGTTGTAGACCAATGTAAGAATGCTGTTCATTGACTATAGCTCAGCATTCAACACCAGAGTACCCTCCAAGCTCATCATTAAGCTTGAGGCCCTGGGTCTGAACGCCACCCAGTGCAACTGGGTCATGGACTTCCAGACGGGCCGCCCCCAGGTGGTGAAGGTAGGAAACAACACCTCCGCTTCGCTGATGCTCAACACTGGGGCCCTACAAGGCTGCGTTCTTTGCCCCTTCCTGTACTCCCTGTTCACCCATGACTGCATGTCCATGCATGCCTCCAACTCAATCATCAAGTTTGCAGACGACAGTAGTAGGTTTGATTACCAACAATGACGAGACAGCTTACAGGGAGGAGGTAAGGGCTCTGGGAGTGTGGTGTCAGGAAAACAACTTCTCACTCAACGTCAACAAAACAAAGGAGATGATCGTGGACTTCAGGAAACAGCAGAGGGAGCACCCCCCTATCCACATTGATGGGACCGCAGTGGAGAAGGTGGAAAGATGAAAGTTACTCGGCGTACACATCACTGACAAACTGAAATGGTACACCCACACAGGCAGTGTGGTGGAGAAGGCACAACAGTGCCTCTTTAACCTCAGGAGGCTGAAGAAATTTGGCTTGTCATCTAATAGGAAATGTTAAAAAGTACACAGACCTTTCAGGCCGATCATGTCACTGTTCAGAAAGCCTATACTGGACATGTAGAAAGAGTTGAAATTAGGTTTAAATTATTTCAAATAAATCCTGCAGTCAATGTTTGATACTATGTGCATTAACTCCATGAACTGAGAAATGTAAAAATACTGAATTCCAAATCAATTCATTTTCAAAGATTACATGTTTTTCGTAACTTAATTATTGTTGGAATTCGAACTGAATTCAACATATATTCTCAATTTCATGAGTGAATTCAAGAATTGAATTAGAATTTCAAATTCAATTGACCCCAACCCTGGTGTGTGTCTGTATGTGTGTGTGTGTGTGTGTGTGTGTGTGTGTGTGTGTGTGTGTGTGTGTGTGTGTGTGTGTGTGTGTGTGTGTGTGTTGTATGTGTGTGTGTGACCTACACTGTATGTCCAGCGTGACAGAGTCGGTATATGTCTCCTGGTTATAGGAGGTGATACAGGTGAGTTTCTCTAGATGTGTATTCTTGCTGGGTACCAGGATGAAGTCGCTTCGTACCGTGATCGTCCCATCAGAGTTACGGATCTCCTGGGTGGTCGCCTCACCTCGCACACGCGTGTCCCACCTGCTCCCACACACACTCATGAATACACGCACACGTGTGCACACACACACGCATGTCAGGAAATAAACTTCCATATAACATTTGAAGCTAGCAACAGTTACTGATATGTTCACTGTTTGAGATCAAACCTTCGAGAATCATTCATGTTTGAATTCTTACTTTGGAGAGATTATGTTGCATAGAGCTTTAGCGTGTCAAACTGTTTCATGAAGCCTTGTAGTTACAAACTGTGACATAGAGCTTTAGAGTGTCAAACTGTTTCATGAAGCCTTGTAGTTACAAACTGTGACATAGAGCTTTAGAGTGTCAAACTGTTTCATGAAGCCTTGTAGTTACAAACTGTGACATAGAGCTTTAGAGTGTCAAACTGTTTCATGAAGCCTTGTAGTTACAAACTGTGACATAGAGCTTTAGAGTGTCAAACTGTTTCATGAAGCCTTGAAGTTACAAACTGTGACATAGAGCTTTAGCGTGTCAAACTGTTTCATGAAGCCTTGTAGTTACAAACTGTGACATAGAGCTTTAGAGTGTCAAACTGTTTCATGAAGCCTTGTAGTTACAAACTGTGACATAGAGCTTTAGAGTGTCAAACTGTTTCATGAAGCCTTGTAGTTACAAACTGTGACATAGAGCTTTAGAGTGTCAAACTGTTTCATGAAGCCTTGTAGTTACAAACTGTGACATAGAGCTTTAGAGTGTCAAACTGTTTCATGAAGCCTTGAAGTTACAAACTGTGACATAGAGCTTTAGCGTGTCAAACTGTTTCATGAAGCCTTGTAGTTACAAACTGTGACATAGAGCTTTAGAGTGTCAAACTGTTTCATGAAGCCTTGTAGTTACAAACTGTGACATAGAGCTTTAGAGTGTCAAACTGTTTCATGAAGCCTTGTAGTTACAAACTGTGACATAGAGCTTTAGAGTGTCAAACTGTTTCATGAAGCCTTGTAGTTACAAACTGTGACATAGAGCTTTAGCGTGTCAAACTGTTTCATGAAGCCTTGTAGTTACAAACTGTGACATAGAGCTTTAGAGTGTCAAACTGTTTCATGAAGCCTTGTAGTTACAAACTGTGACATAGAGCTTTAGAGTGTCAAACTGTTTCATGAAGCCTTGAAGTTACAAACTGTGACATAGAGCTTTAGCGTGTCAAACTGTTTCATGAAGCCTTGTAGTTACAAACTGTGACATAGAGCTTTAGAGTGTCAAACTGTTTCATGAAGCCTTGTAGTTACAAACTGTGACATAGAGCTTTAGAGTGTCAAACTGTTTCATGAAGCCTTGTAGTTACAAACTGTGACATAGAGCTTTAGAGTGTCAAACTGTTTCATGAAGCCTTGTAGTTACAAACTGTGACATAGAGCTTTAGAGCTCCAATTTTGGCTGGCCTTATGCCAGAGCAATTGTCTAAGGCATTGTCAAAACCGGGTCTCTTATATTTCCAAACCCTAGTGCCGAGATTGATGTTTTATCTGTCTTATCTGTCTTATCTGCTGCTGAGGTGGGAGGGGTGGCAATATCTGAGGTGTCTTTAAAACGTGCGCCAAAGTATTAGTTTCAGTATGTGCAGGTTGGGCTATTAGATGTGTGTAAAAAGCCCTTTATGTCAGCTAATACATTATTTTAGATGTGTGTATAAACCCCTCTATGTAGGCTGATACATTATTTTAGATGTGTGTATAAACCCCTCTATGTAGGCTGATACATTATTTTAGATGTGTGTATAAACCCCTCTATGTAGGCTGATACATTATTTTAGATGTGTGTATAAACCCCTCTATGTAGGCTGATACATTATTTTAGATGTGTGTATAAACCCCTCTATGTAGGCTGATACATTATTTTAGATGTGTGTATAAACCCCTCTATGTAGGCTGATACATTATTTTAGATGTGTGTATAAACCCCTCTATGTAGGCTGATACATTATTTTAGATGTGTGTATAAACCCCTCTATGTAGGCTGATACATTATTTTAGATGTGTGTATAAACCCCTCTATGTAGGCTGATACATTATTTTAGATGTGTGTATAAACCCCTCTATGTAGGCTGATACATTATTTTAGATGTGTGTATAAACCCCTCTAACTAAAGGTTAGAGCTGCCGCTTTCAAGGAGCAGGACTCTAACTATTATACATGTCAACATTCACAAGGCCGCGTGGTCAGACGAATTACCAGGACGTGTACTCCGAGCATAAGCTGACCAACTGGCAAGTGACATTTTCAATCTGTCCCTGACAGAGTCTGTAATACCAACATGTTTCAAGCAGACCACCATAGTCCCTGTACCCAAGAACACCAAGGTAACCTGCCTAAATTACTACTGACCAGTAGCACTCAAGTCTGTAGACATGAAGTGCTTTGAAAGGCTGTTCATGGCTCACATCAAAACCATTATCCCAGAAACACTAGACCCACTCCAATTTGCATACCGCCCCAACAGATCCACAGATGATGCAATCTCTATTGCACTTCACACTACCCTTTCCCACCTGGACAAAAGGAACACCTATGTGAGAATGCTATTCATTGACTACAGCTCAGCGTCCAAAACCATAGTGCCCTCAAAGCTCATCACTAAGCTAAGGACCCTGGGACGAAAAACCTCCCTCTGAAACTGCGATCATGGACTTCCTGATGGGCCGCTCCCAGGTGGTAAGAGTAGGTAACAACACATCTGCCCCGCTGATCCTCAACACAGGGGCACCTCAGGGGTGCGTGCTCAGTCCCCTACTGTACTCCCTGTTCACCCATGACTGCATGGCCAAGCACAACTCCAACACCATCATTAAATTTGCAGACGACACAACAGTTGTAGGTCTGACCACCGACAATGATGAGACAGCCTATAGGGACGAGGTCAGAGACCTGGCATTGTGGTGCCAGGATAACAACCTCCCCATTAACATGATCAAGGCAAAGGAAATGGGGGACTGAGCACGCCCCCATTCTCATCAATGGGGCTGTAGTGGGGCAGGTTGAGAGCTTCAAGTTCATCCTTGGGAGCAATTTCCAAATGCCTGAAGGTACCACGTTCATCTGTACAAACAATAGTACGTAAGTATAAACACCATGGGACCATGCAGCCATCATACTGCTCAGGAAGGATACGCATTCTGTCTCCTAGAGATGAACGTACTTTGGTGTGAAAAGTGCGAAACAATCCCAGAACAACAGTAACAACAGCAACAAATGCTGAAGGAAACAGGTACAAAATTATCTATATCCACAGTAAAACGAGTCCTAAATCGATATAACCTGAAAGGCCGCTCAGCAAGGAAGAAGCCACTACTCCAAAACCTCCATAAAAAAGCCAGACTACGGTTTAAAACTGCACATGGGGACAAAGATCATACTTTTTGGAGAAATGTCCTCTGGTCTGATGAAACAAAAATATAACTTTTTGGCCATAATCACCATCCTTATGTTAGGGAGGAAAAAGGGGGAGGCTTGTAAGCTGAAGAACACTTCAGCAAATCTGTTTTTAATAGAGCCCTTAAATTCTTCTGACTGGCATGGAAGTGGTTAATCTTCCAGAGGTGTTAGGATAATTAGTAGTGTGAAACTAAGCTAGTTGGTGCAGTGGGAGTGTCAAACTGTTTCATGAAGCTTTAGTGTCCAAGTGTGCAGGTCAATCACATCTCCTGTCTTAGGCCTCCTGAACACTACACGGTTTTACAATCATAACATCGGAGTACCTCTGGGTACTGGGTATCGGTGTAAGTTGTACACCTAGCGACACTACCTTAGAGTGATTCAATCGTTAACCCTAACCCATCCTTACTTATCCCACAGATTTTTCCATCTATTTGAAATATTACTCTGTGAGAGCTGCTTTCACACAAACAAACACACACGGTGGCGTCCCACCTGATGGTTCCTGGAGGCTTCCCATTGGCCGAGAGGCAGGTGGCGACCGGCGTCTTCAGATTGGATGACCGAGCTACCAGTGTGGGTGTCGACAAACTCATCTGGGTCGAAGGTCGGGCTGGACCAACAACAAAATCACAACTTGGCCAAACACAGCACAGCAACAGTTGGTCAAATCACAGCACAGCAACATAGCTGCTAGACATCATTTGAGTTACAGGAAATGTGGTGTACAAGGCCTCAAGGATATCATATGACATATTACACAGGCCGGGATTCAATCATTATACAATCCTCAGGCCTGGATTCAATCATTATACAATCCTCAGGCCAGGATTCAATCATTATACAATCCTCAGGCCTGGGTTCAATCATTATACAATCCTCAGGCCAGGATTCAATCATTATACAATCCTCAGGCCTGGGTTCAATCATTATACAATCCTCAGGCCTGGGTTCAATCATTATACAATCCTCAGGCCAGGATTCAATCATTATACAATCCTCAGGCCTGGGTTCAATCATTATACAATCCTCAGGCCAGGATTCAATCATTATACAATCCTCAGGCCTGGGTTCAATCATTATACAATCCTCAGGCCTGGATTCAATCATTATACAATCCTCAGGCCAGGATTCATTCATTATACAATCCTCAGGCCTGGATTCAATCATTATACAATCCTCAGGCCAGGATTCAATCATTATACAATCCTCAGGCCAGGATTCAATCATTATACAATCCTCAGGCCAGGATTCATTCATTATACAATCCTCAGGCCAGGATTCAATCCCATCGTTGGTTGTAGACAATGTGGCGTTTAAAGTCAATTTTTAATAGCGGAGGTGCATTAAGATGATGATCCCCATGCACTTAACACAATTTCTCATTTTCGTAAATTCACCATATTGTACATTGCTCTCCATTACTCTTTTTTATGTATTTTCATTAGCACAGTATATATGATCCCAATTTCATCTTCAAGTGGATAGTGCTAAAACAAGGACGTCATATATGAATTCTGCCCTCTTTATGCACATTCACCATTGAGCCGACATACTGAAAGCAGCATTGACCCATGAATGCAATCTCTGTGAACGCAGAAACATTGGCCTATATTCAATCAGATTGAGAGTTAACCCGTGTTGGCCAACATCCGCATAGTGGCTGTGTTGTGGTCTTACCGTAGACTGTGAGGTTGACCGTGTTTTCGCGGTTGCCAGCAGGGAAGGTAGTGTATTCACAGATGTATCTGGCCTCGTCAGACAGTCGCAGAGACGAGAAGGTCAGAGTGGTGTCCTCCAGGGACGGAGTTCTCCTCCGCACCTTAACATCAGAGCGATATATTTAGAGACCAATTACAACCACAACACAACACAACCACAACCACAACACAACAACAAGCACAACACAACCTCAACACAACCATAATGACAATCACAAGACTGCATGGCAAGGTTAGAACACAACCGCAACACAACCACAACACAACCACAACACAACCGCAACACAACCACAACCACAACACAACCGCAACTCCACATCATCCTCACCACAGGGTTTTTGAAGCTGACTCTGTCTTTGAAGGGCGGAGCCACAGACACGCCTAGAGACGGGTTAGCTATCGCCACGTTCTGTTTCTTTCCATTAATCACCTTCTGCCATGTCACCTGGAGGGAGGGAAGAATTCAAGGCAAAGTTCGTGCAGATGTATTGATTGCATGTGTGTGTGTGTGTGTGATGGTTACCTGTGAGATCTTGACAGGTGGGATGCTGTTGATAAAAATACATGGCAGATCCACCTTAGAGCCCACGAACCCTGACTGTCCGGCTTCCATCTGGACTGACTGACTACACACACCTAGGACACACAATACACACAGAAGTTAGATACACTGCTGCTCAGTTAAATGGGGTTACGGTTAGGGTCACACACACGTACACATACGCCGTCACCCAGTGGGATCAGGCCAGCTCTGTAGCTGAGCTCATTAGGGTTAGGGTTAGACCTAAGCTTTAGGTGAGGAACAGAGAGGAGAACAGCCTACCTGTCTGACACACACACACACGTACACGTACACACACACACTCATTGGGAAAATATAGCATGTAGGGAAGGAAAGAGAGAAAGAAGACAGAGTCAGAGAGAGATAGAGAGAGGGGGGGAGAGAGAAAGAGAGAGAGAGAGAGAGGGAGAGAGAGAGAGAGAGAAGGGGAGAGAGAGATAGAAGGGGAGAGCGATAGAGAGGGATTAACTGTTTAATCTCTAGTCTGTGATTGACCTGGAATGAGAGGCTGTTTGTCTTACTGACCATGTGACCTACTACACACACGCACGCAGACACACACTTTAAGAGGTACTAATGGTAGCACTTTGATGAATAACTACTAGATATTGATAACTCTGCTGTTACTTAAAAATGTTTAAAAAATATTCTCTGTGCCTAAATTTTCCTTTATGATCCAACTTCCAGCGAGCTAACACATAGTTAACAGTTAGCTACCAGCTAACCAACAGCAAGATAAGAGCTAACTAACAGCTAAGTAAATGCTAACTAACACCTAACTAAATGCTAACTAATAGTTAGTTACCAGCTAACAGACAGCTAACTAACAGCTAAATAACAGCTAACAAACAGTTATGTAACAGCTAACCAACAGCTACCACCTAGCTACCAGCTAACTAACAGCTAACAGCTAACTAACAGCTAACAGCTAACTAACAGCTAGCCAACAGCTAATTACCATCTCGTTAACAGCTGAGTAAAAGCTCTCTAACAGTTAACCAACAGATAGCTTCCAGCTTGCTAACACAGCAGCAGAGTAGCAACATGTACCCAACATTTCTTAATTCTGACAAAGGCAGAAAAATGACTTTAGGCTGAAATGTTGATTTTTCAAAGTAATGTTTGTGTGTGTGTGTGTTTGGCCCAGATACAGTCTGCTTCCACTTCTACTCTGCCAAATTGATTGTAATCTGTTGGACTATTTGGATATGTAGTGTGTGTGTGATCTCTGGCACTGCCAGCATGAGTAGTGTGTGTTGGAGAGCGTTCAAGAGGAGCTCAGGGATTACATGTTTCATCTGTGTTCTGGAACCAGAGCGATATCAACAGACAGGCAGGCAAGCAAACAGACAGAATACAGACATACGAGTGTGTGTGTGTGTGTGTGTGTGTGTGTGTGTGTGTGTGTGTGTGTGTGTGTGTGTGTGTGTGTGTGTGTGTGTGTGTGTGTGTGTGTGTGTGTGTGTGTGTGTGTGTGTGTGTGTTAGTGTGCATGTGTCTGTCTGTCTGTCTGTGTGTGTGTGGAATATATTGTTTATGTATAGAAGTGTTAATGTGGTGTGGCAGCTGTTCTCAGAGTTAAACCCGGTGGAACACCAGAGGATAAGGTGTGATCTTAATTTACAGATTGAAGATGTATGCTGTAGGATGAACCAACTCTCTGATGGTAGGGTTATGGTTAGAGGGTAGACTAGAGGTTATCTCACCTTTAATAACACATGTTGCTGTCAGGAATATCCACAACACAGAATTCTCCATGACAACTCCACTGGCGCCACCTTCCTTGTAGGTCCAACAGAATAGTTCCAACAGAATAGTTCCGACAGAATAGTTCCGACAGAATAGTTCCGACAGAATAGTTCCAACGGAATAGTTCCAACGGAATAGTTCCGATAGAATAGTTCCGATAGAATGGTTCCAACAGAATATTTCTAATAGAATAATTCCAACAGAATAGTTCCAACTGAATAATTCTAACAGAATAGTTCCAACAGAATAGTTCCACAGAATAGTTCTAATAGAATAGTTCCGATAGAATAGTTCCAACAGAATTGTTCCAACAGAATAGTTCTAACAGCTGTCACACTGTAGTTTCAGCTAGTGACTGCTTGTTGTGTTCTTAGCTGGTAGTCGGTAGTGAAATGAACTCCTGTCGTAGCTTGTTGTCAGTTGTTAGTTGCCACTAATTGTCTTCAGAGTTCCAGCTTGCTGTGTAGCGTTGGATAATAGTTTCAGCTTGCTGTGTAGCGTTAGATAATAGTTACAGCTTGTTGTGTAGTGTTGGATAATAGTTGCAGCTTGTTGTGTAGCGTTAGTCAATAGTTTCAGTTTGCTGTGTAGCGTTAGTCGGTAGTGAAATGAACTCCCTGCAGCGAAGCGGCCAGGCAGACGGGACTAAAGCAGCTTAGTGGTGGACAGATTACTGAGTTACACTCACACACAACCTCCCCGACACACACACACACACACACACACACAAACATAAACAGACCATGTAGTTATTATCATTGGTCAGACATGTCAGCTCATGCAGCACTATTAGCATTAGATGTACAGTTGACTTCGTAGTTGTGTGGTTCATTTGCATTAACATCATGATGTTTGTTTTAATTGTGTTATTAGAACATTGTGTGTATCTGTGTTTAGTTTGTTATTGAAATACAAACGTTTTGTGTATCTATCTGGCAACTTCAGTAATCAAATCAAATCACAACTCTGTTGGTTAATACTACACTGCCATTTTATGTGTTGTGTTGATTTTGCAGGTTTTCCTACTTACAGCTGCCAAACTAACCCTGATTCGGATAGCCATCCTACCCATGCTAGATTACTGATATGTAATTTGTAGATCGGCAGGTAAAGATGCTCTGCAGTTACTCAACTATCTATTATTATAGTGTAACTACTGACTCAACCATTTATTGTTATGGTGTAAGTAGTTACACTATAATAATAGATGGTTGAGTCAGTAGTGTCATTATAATAATAGATGGTTGAGTCAGTAGTGTCATTATAATAATAGATGGTTGAGTCAGTAGTGTCATTATAATAATAGATGGTTGAGTCAGTAGTGTCATTATAATAATAGATGGTTGAGTCAGTAGTGTCATTATAATAATATATAGTTGAGTCAGTAGTTACACTATAATAATATATAATTTAGTCAGCAGGTACACTATAATAATAGATAGTTGAGTCAGCAATTACACCATAATACAGAGAGTTGAGTCAGTAGTTTCATTATAATAGATTGCTGAGTCAATAGTAACACCATAATAAAATACAGTTGAGTCAATAGTAAACACCATAATAATAGATTGAGTCAGTAGTTACACCATAATAATAGATTGAGTCAGTAGGTACACCATAATAATAGATTGAGGTAACCATATACTAGTGAGTCTTACACCATAATAATAGATTGAGTCAGTAGTTACACCATAATAATAGATTGAGTCAGTAGTTACACCATAATAATAGATTGAGTCAGTAGTTACACCATAATAATAGATTGAGTCAGTAGTTACACCATAATAATAGATTGAGTCAGTAGTTACACCATAATAATAGATTGAGTCAGTAGTTACACCATAATAATAGATTGAGTCAGTAGTTACACCATAATAATAGATTGAGTCAGTAGTTACACCATAATAATAGATTGAGTCAGTAGTTACACCATAATAATAGATTGAGTCAGTAGTTACACCATAATAATAGATTGAGTCAGTAGTTACACCATAATAATAGATTGAGTCAGTAGTTACACCATAATAATAGATTGAGTCAGTAGTTACACCATAATAATAGATTGAGTCAGTAGTTACACCATAATAATAGATTGAGTCAGTAGTTACACCATAATAATAGATTGAGTCAGTAGTTACACCATAATAATAGATTGAGTCAGTAGTTACACCATAATAATAGATTGAGTCAGTAGTTACACCATAATAATAGATTGAGTCAGTAGTTACACCATAATAATAGATTGAGTCAGTAGTTACACCATAATAATAGATTGAGTCAGTAGTTACACCATAATAATAGATTGAGTCAGTAGTTACACCATAATAATAGATTGAGTCAGTAGTTACACCATAATAATAGATTGAGTCAGTAGTTACACCATAATAATAGATTGAGTCAGTAGTTACACCATAATAATAGATTGAGTCAGTAGTTACACCATAATAATAGATTGAGTCAGTAGTTACACCATAATAATAGATTGAGTCAGTAGTTACACCATAATAATAGATTGAGTCAGTAGTTACACCATAATAATAGATTGAGTCAGTAGTTACACCATAATAATAGATTGAGTCAGTAGTTACACCATAATAATAGATTGAGTCAGTAGTTACACCATAATAATATATAGTTGAGTCAGTAGTTACACCATATTAATATATAGTTGAGTCAGTAGTTAAACCATATTAATATATAGTTGAGTCAGTAGTTAAACCATATTAATATATAGTTGAGTCAGTAGTTAAACCAGATTAATATATAGTTGAGTCAGTAGTTACACCATAATAATATATAGTTGAGTCAGTAGTTACACCATGTTAATATATAGTTGAGTCAGTAGTTACACCATGTTAATATATAGTTGAGTCAGTAGTTACACCATAATAATATCTGTTTTAGATAGTAGTTACACCATAATAATATCTGTTTTAGATAGTAGTTACACCATGTTAATATATAGTTGAGTCAGTAGTTACACCATGTTAATATATAGTTGAGTCAGTAGTTACACTATTATAATAGATAGTTGAGTCAGTAGTTACAATATTATAATAGATAGTTGAGTCAGTAGTTACACTATTATAATAATATATAGTTGAGTCAGTAGTTACACTATTATAATAATAGATAGTTGAGTCAGTAGTTACACTATTATAATAATATATAGTTGAGTCAGTAGTTACACTATTATAATAATAGATAGTTGAGTCAGTAGTTACACCATATTAATATATAGTTGAGTCAGTAGTTAAACCATATTAATATATAGTTGAGTCAGTAGTTAAACCATATTAATATATATTTGAGTCAGTAGTTAAACCATATTAATATATAGTTGAGTCAGTAGTTACACCATATTAATATATAGTTGAGTCAGTAGTTAAACCATATTAATATATAGTTGAGTCAGTAGTTACAATATTAATATATAGTTGAGTCAGTAGTTAAACCATATTAATATATAGTTGAGTCAGTAGTTAAACCATATTAATATATAGTTGAGTCAGTAGTTACACCATATTAATATATAGTTGAGTCAGTAGTTAAACCATATTAATATATAGTTGAGTCAGTAGTTAAACCATATTAATATATAGTTGAGTCAGTAGTTAAACCATATTAATATATAGTTGAGTCAGTAGTTAAACCATATTAATATATAGTTGAGTCAGTAGTTAAACCATATTAATATATAGTTGAGTCAGTAGTTAAACCATATTAATATATAGTTGAGTCAGTAGTTACACCATATTAATATATAGTTGAGTCAGTAGTTAAACCATATTAATATATAGTTGAGTCAGTAGTTAAACCATATTAATATATAGTTGAGTCAGTAGTTACAATATTAATATATAGTTGAGTCAGTAGTTAAACCATATTAATATATAGTTGAGTCAGTAGTTAAACCATATTAATATATATTTGAGTCAGTAGTTAAACCATATTAATATATAGTTGAGTCAGTAGTTAAACCATATTAATATATAGTTGAGTCAGTAGTTAAACCATATTAATATATAGTTGAGTCAGTAGTTAAACCATATTAATATATAGTTGAGTCAGTAGTTACAATATTAATATATAGTTGAGTCAGTAGTTAAACCATATTAATATATAGTTGAGTCAGTAGTTACAATATTAATATATAGTTGAGTCAGTAGTTAAACCATATTAATATATAGTTGAGTCAGTAGTTAAACCATATTAATATATAGTTGAGTCAGTAGTTAAACCATATTAATATATAGTTGAGTCAGTAGTTACACCATATTAATATATAGTTGAGTCAGTAGTTAAACCATATTAATATATAGTTGAGTCAGTAGTTACAATATTAATATATAGTTGAGTCAGTAGTTAAACCATATTAATATATAGTTGAGTCAGTAGTTAAACCATATTAATATATATTTGAGTCAGTAGTTAAACCATATTAATATATAGTTGAGTCAGTAGTTAAACCATATTAATATATAGTTGAGTCAGTAGTTAAACCATATTAATATATAGTTGAGTCAGTAGTTAAACCATATTAATATATAGTTGAGTCAGTAGTTAAACCATATTAATATATAGTTGAGTCAGTAGTTACACCATATTAATATATAGTTGAGTCAGTAGTTAAACCATATTAATATATAGTTGAGTCAGTAGTTAAACCATGTTAATATATAGTTGAGTCAGTAGTTAAACCATATTAATATATAGTTGCGTCAGTAGTTAAACCATATTAATATATAGTTGAGTCAGTAGTTACACCATATTAATATATAGTTGAGTCAGTAGTTAAACCATATTAATATATAGTTGAGTCAGTAGTTACAATATTAATATATAGTTGAGTCAGTAGTTAAACCATATTAATATATAGTTGAGTCAGTAGTTAAACCATATTAATATATAGTTGAGTCAGTAGTTAAACCATATTAATATATAGTTGAGTCAGTAGTTAAACCATATTAATATATAGTTGAGTCAGTAGTTAAACCATGTTAATATATAGTTGAGTCAGTAGTTAAACCATATTAATATATAGTTGCGTCAGTAGTTAAACCATATTAATATATAGTTGAGTCAGTAGTTACACCATATTAATATATAGTTGAGTCAGTAGTTAAACCATATTAATATATAGTTGAGTCAGTAGTTACAATATTAATATATAGTTGAGTCAGTAGTTAAACCATATTAATATATAGTTGAGTCAGTAGTTAAACCATATTAATATATAGTTGAGTCAGTAGTTAAACCATATTAATATATAGTTGAGTCAGTAGTTAAACCATATTAATATATAGTTGAGTCAGTAGTTAAACCAGATTCCCTAGATCCAACATATTCAATGTTTTAAGAATCCATACCAAGGACCATTTAGTATTTGATTCTACATTTTAGGACCCCTGTATTATTTATATATTTGTATAAAACATTGAATTTGGCCTTACTGCTATTAGACCATAGAAACACATAGAACAACATATTCATACATGGCAAACACATAATGAAACAACGTATCAAAACTAATACGGGTTTGAAGTATCTGAAGTATCTGTCCGACATCTGAGAGATATATATATATATATGTATTACCCATAGTTAACCATTTTTTTGTTGTTGAGACTAAAGTACTTATATACTTCCATTTACATTTTATTCTGGTACCGGGTTACCTTCAGACAAGTATTGTTCAGTTGGTTAATTCAACTATCAATTGGTCAACTTTCCAGTTCTAGGTTCAGTTACGAAGATGAACAGGCCTACAGAATAAATACAAGTTATCATGAGGCCCATGGACCCCAGCAAAAATGTACTTTCATTTATCTCCAGCCGTCATATTTAGCCTCACACTGAGGTGTTTTACCATGTTCTTTTCAGGACAACAGTGCTACAGACAGAGCACAAAGCATTTGACAGAAACAGTTGCATTCATGAGTTTTATGTTCATCTCAAATGCCAATCAAGACAACAGGGTCCTCCAAGCAAAACCTCACAACAATTCATTTATAAGAATTATGTAAGCACTGAATGCTCAGTGGGAAATTAATATCCATCTAGTCAGTGACAACTGTGTGGAGTTTGTGGTTTGTGACAGCAAATATGTGAGCTTATTACATTATCATAGACACTATGTTCTGGGTTTTCCTATGATCTTCTCTGTAGAAGAACCCCTTACAGTATTATAGACACTATGTTCCGGGATTTCCTGTGATCTTGTCTGTAGAAGAACCCCTTACCTTCTAACGACTCTTGTACTTCTTGTGAGTAAAACAGGTTGAATGTGCATGTTCGTTGGAGTCTCAGCTTTTCATAGATGGGTCAAATTTGTTCGGACTCAACAGATGTTTTTGTGAGAAGTGTGTTTGTATGTATGTCTGTCATTGGGGGGGCAGGCCCCAGAGAGACAGCAGTACACCCAGCAGCCAGCAACAGCTCTGGACCAGCACCCTGTCAGCTGAACACGGCAACAAGTCATCTGGAGACACATAACAACAACAGCAGCAGGGTTAGACACACACACACTTGCTACACCCTCTATATATCACAAGCTTTTCATTAATGTGAGATCAATTCTCTGTCTCACACTCTGTCTCACACTCTGTCTCACACTCTCTCTCTCTCTCTCTCAGCCTCACTTTTTTCTATGATGATGGAGGCGATGTTCTTGGAAATCTTGCAAATGAAGGTTGTGTGTGTGTGTGTGTTGGTGAGTGTGTGTGTATGGGTGTCTGCATTCAGCGTCAGCCGGTATCCGTAGGGCTCCAGTTGTTCCACGTAGCTATGGTCACGGTAACGCACATCAGGGGAGGAGCCAGACACGTTGGTGTTGACGACAGTCTCCACGGTTCCCGTTGACACGGAGAACTCATAACTGTTGATCTGATTGGCTCTGGCAGACAGTATTATTGATAGAATAATATAAACAAGATAATTTATGTAAAAAGATAGACATATACTACTGTAGATACTTTAGATAGATATATAGATAGATATATAGATACATATACAGTGACTTGCAAAAGTATTCATCCCCCTTGCCATGTTTCCTATTTTGTTCCAGTGAAATGAAAACATTAACTTGTTTTAAAAAATTTAATAATAAAAAGAATGGACAAATGGTGCGTGTATATGTATTCACCCCCTTTGCTATGAAGCCCCTAAATAAGATATGGTGTAACCAATTACCTTCAGAAGTCACATTATTAGTTAAATAATGTGCACATGTGTGCAATCTAATTGTAACATGATCTGTCACATGATCTTAGTATATATCCACCTGTTCTGAAAGGCCCCAGAGTCTGCAGCACCACTAAGCAAGGGGCACCACCAGGCAAGCGGCACCATGAAGACCAAGGAGCTCTCCAAACAGGTCAGGAACAAAGTTGTGGAGAAGTACAGGTCAGGGTTGGCTTATAAAAAAATATCAGAAATGTTGAGCATCCCACAGAGCACCATTAAATCCATTTTTTTTTTAAGAAATATTATGGCACCACAACAAACCTGCCAAGAGATGGCCGCCCACCAAAACTCACAGACCAGACAAGGAAGGCATTAATCAGAGAGGCAACAAAGAGACAAAAGATAACCCTGAAGGAGCTGCAAAGCTCCACAGCAGAGATTGGAGTATCTATCCATAGGACCACTTTAAGCCGTACACTCCACAGAGCTGGGCTTTACGAAAGAGTGGCCAGAAAAAATCCATTGCTTAAAGAAAAAATAAGCCAACAAGTTTAGTGTTTGCCAAAAGGCATGTGGGAGACTCCCCAAACATATGGAAGAAGGTACTGTGGGAGACTCCCCAAACATATGGAAAAAGGTACTCTGGTCAGATTAAATAAAAATGTCTATTTTTGGCCATCAAGGAAAACACGATGTCTGGCGCAAACCCAACACCTCTCATCACCCCGAGGACATCATACCCACTGTGAAGCATGGTTGCGGCAGCATAATGCTGTGGGGATGTTTTTCATCGCAGGGACTGGGAAACTGGTCAGAATTGAAGGAATGATAGATGGCGCTAAATACAGGGAAATTCTTGAGGGAATCCTGTTTCAGTCTTCCAGAGATTTGAGACAGGGACGGAGGTTCACCTTCCAGCTGGACAATGACCCTAAGCATACTGCTAAAGCAACACTCAAGTGGTTTAAGGGGAAACATTTAAATGTCTTGGAATGGCATAGTCAAAGCCCAGACCTCAATCCAACTGAGAATCTGTGGTATGACTTAAAGATTGCTGTACACCAGCAGAACCCATCCAACTTGAAGGAGCTGGAGCAGTTTTGCCTTGAAGAATGGGCAACAATCCCAGTGGCTAGATGTGCCAAGCTTATAGAGACATACCCCAAGAGACTTGCAGCTGTAATTTCTGCAAAAGGTGGCTCTACAATGTATTGACTTTGGGGGGGTGAATAGTTAGCACGCTCAAGTTTTCCGTTTTTTTGTCTTATTTCTTGTTTGTTTCACAATAATACATATTTTGTATCTTCAAAGTGGTAGGCATGTTGTGTAAATCAAATGATACAACACCCCCAAAATATTTTTTAATTTCAGGTTGTAAGACAACAAAATAGGAAAAATGCCAAGGGGGGTGAATAATTCTGCAAGCCACTGTATAAGATTAGATAGATAGATAGATAGATACCTGGGTTCCACATGACAGTCTACTCTCAGATCTCCATCCTCTTCCTCACACACTGAGACCAGCTCACAATGGACCACATTCCACAGCACTGTGTGTGAGAGACAGAGAGAAAATTATAGATTAAATATACATATTTACATATAGTGCCAGAAAGTACTCCTACCCCTTGACTTATTCCACATTTTGTTGTGTTACAGCCTGAATTTGGAATGGATTCAATAGATGTTTTTCTCACCCAACCACACACAATACCCAATAATGACAAAGTGAAAATATGTTTTTTGACATTTTTGCAAATGTATTGAAAATCAAATACAGAAATATCTCATTTACATAAGTATTCACACCCCTGATTCAAAACGTGTTAGGATCACCTTTGTCTGCAATTAGAGTCTTTCTGGGTAAGTCTCTAAGAGCTTTGCACACCTGGATTGCAAAATATTAGCATATTAAACAAATATTCAAACTGGTTGATCTAGTCTGATCTATCTGCTAGACAGCTATTTTCAAGTCTTGCCATAGATTTTCAAGCCAATTTGCTCTATTATTCAAAAGTTTGGGGTCACTTAGAAATGTCCTTGTTTTTGAAAGAAAATCACATTTTTCGGCCATTAAAATAACATCAAATTGATCAGAAATACAGTGTAGAGATTGTTAATGTTGTAAATTGCTATTGTAGCTGGAAACGGCAGATTTTTTGGGGAATATCTACATAGGCTTTTAGAGGCCCATTATCAGCAACCATCACTCCTGTGTTCCAATGGCACATTGTGTTAGCTAATCCAAGTTTATCATTTTAAAAGACTAATTGATCAATAGAAAACCTTTTGCAATTATGTTAGCATAGCTGAAAACTGAGACTGGTGTTTTGCGGATACTATTTAATGAAGCTGCCAGTGGAGAACTTGTGAGGCGTCTGTTTCTCAAACTAGACACTCTAATGTACGTGTCCTCTTGCTCAGTTGTGCACCGGGGCCTCCCACTCCTCTTTGTTTTCTAGTTAGGGCCAGTTTGCACTGTTCTGTGAAGAGAGTAGTACACAGCGTTGTTCGAGATCTTCAGTTTCTTGGCAATTTCTTGCATGGAATAGCCTTCATTTCACAGAACAAGAATAGACTGACGAGTTTCAGAAGAAAGTCCTTTATTTTTTTATTTATCTGTTATTTTACCAGGTAAGTTGACTGACAAGACATTCTCATTAGCAGCAACGACCTGGGGAAATAGTTACAGAAGAGAGGAGGGGGATGAATGAGCCAATTGTAAACTGGGGATTATTAGGTGACCGTGATGGTTTGAGGGCCAGATTGGGTATTTAGCCAGGACACCAGGGTTAACACCCCTACTCTTACGATAAGTGCCATGGGATCTTTAATGACCTCAGAGAGTCAGGACACCCGTTTAACGTCCCATCCAAAAGACGGCACCCTATACAGGGCAGTGTTCCCAATCCCTACCCTGGGGTATTGGGATATTGTTTTAGACCAGAGGAAAGAGTGCCTCTTTACTGACCAGGACTAACCCTGCTTAGCTTCAGAAGCAAGCCAGCAGTGGTATGCAGGGTGGTATGCTGCTGGCCATTGAGCCTATAATCAAAATCAAATCAAATGTATTTATATAGCCCTTCTACATCAGCTGATATCTCAAAGTGCTGTACAGGAATAAAACCCACAAATGTTGATAATCCAAATACTCAACTAGTCTAAGGAAGGCCAGTTGTATTGCTTCTTTAATCAGGTTTTCAGCTGTGCTAACATAATTGCAAAAGGGTTCTCTAATGATCAATTAGCCTTTTAAAATGATAAACTTGGATTAGCTAACACAACGTGCCATTGGAACACGGGAGTGATTGTTGCTGATAATGGGCCTCTGTACATCTATGTAGATATTCCATAAAAAATCTGCCGTTTCCAGCTATAATAGTCATTTACAACATTAACAATGTCTACACTGTATTTCTGATCAACTTGATGTTGTTTTAATGCACAAAAACATTGCTTTTCTTTCAAAAACAAGGACATTTCTAAGTGACCATAATCTTTTGAATGGTAGTGTAAGTCAAAACTGTAACTAGGCCACTCAGGAACATTCAATGGCATCTTGGTAAGCAACTCCAGTGCATATTTGGCCTTGTGTTTTAGGTTATTGTCCTGCTAAAAGGTGAATTTGGATCATCCAGATGGTCATTGTCAAACTTCAGACAGGCCTGGACATGCGCTGGCTTGAGCAGGGGGACCTTGCGTGCACTGCAGGATTTTAATCCATGACGGCGTAGTGTGTTACTAATGGTTTTCTTTGAGACTGTGGTCCCAGCTCTCTACATTGACCAGGTCCTGCCGAGTAGTTCTGGGCTGATCCCTCACCTTCCTCATGATCATTGATACCCCACGAGGTGAGACCTTGCATGGAGCCCCAGACCGAGGGTGACTGACCGTCATCTTGAACTTCTTCCATTTTTTTATAATTGCGCCAACAGTTGTTGCCTTCGCACCAATCTGCTTGCCTATTGTCCTGTAGCCCATCCCAGCCTTGTGCAGGTCTACAATTTTATCCCTGATGTCCTTACACAGCTTTCTGGTCTTGGCCATTGTGGAGAGGTTGGCGTCTGTTTCATTGAGTGTGTGGACAGGTGTCTTTTATACAGATAACAAGTTCAAACAGGTGCAGTTAATACAGGTAATGAGTGGAGAACAGGAGGGCTTCTTAAAGAAAAACAAACAGGTCTGTGAGAGCCAGAATTCTTACTGGTTGGTAGGTGATCAAATACTTATGTCATACAATAAAATGCTAATTAATTACTTTAAAATCATACAATGTGATTCTCTTGATTTTTGTTTTAGATTCTGTCTCTCACAGTTGAAGTGTACCTATGATAAAAATTACAGACCTCTACATGCTTTGTAAGTAGGAAAACCTGCAAAATCGTCAGTGTGTTAAATACTTGTTATCCCCACTGTATATAGTAGTGTTTTTAATGTTACCTCATCATCAGAGCAGGTATTTATATAGTAATAATTTACGAAGCACGCCTACACTGATACCCGTTATAATATCAGGAGATTCAAATGAGGATGCACATGTCTCACCTCCTAGAACTACTCCACAGACCAACAGAGACCTCATGATGGAACTGGTACACCTAGAGAGACAAAGACCCACAGAGAGAGAGAGAGAGAGAGAGAGACAGAGACACAGAGAAGGATGTTATTTCTTCTTAGCCCATCAGGGTCATTCCCTCTGGTGTTGCTATAGTAACAGCTACAGGGTCACTTTGAAAATGAACCACACTCACCAGTCTGGTACAAATGTAAAGGACATCATGAAGATAATGGCGCAGGAGGAGATGGCTGCCGTTTTACGAACCAATTGTGCTATTGTGTGTACATTTTTTACCGAAAATAACTTCTGGATATCAGGACAGCGATTACTCACCCCGTACTGGGGGAATATTTTTCTTCAACGAGTCGGATGGGAAGGATTTACTTCAGGCGCCCGACAAGGCCCTCATCCCTGTCATTCGTAAGAGAAAGTGATGAAGATCGAGGTGCCTTGTAAGGCTCCAACGCCGAGTGGGTAATCTCCCTTTACCATCGGTCCTATTAGCCAATGTACAATCAATGGAAAATAAAATAAACAATCTACAATCACCTATATTCTACCAATGAGACATTAAAAACGGTAATATCTTATGTTTCACTGAGTCGTGGCTGAACGGCGACATGAATAACATACAGCTGGCGGGTTTTTGCGCTTTTTAGAACAGCGGCCTCTGGTAAGACAAGGGGTGTTTTTAGAACAGCGGCCTCTGGTAAGACAAGGGGTGTTTTTAGAACAGCGCCCTCTGGTAAGACAAGGGGTGTTTTTAGAACAGCGCCCTCTGGTAAGACAAGGGGTGTTTTTAGAACAGCGGCCTCTGGTAAGACAAGGGGTGTTTTTAGAACAGCGCCCTCTGGTAAGACAAGGGGTGTTTTTAGAACAGCGCCCTCTGGTAAGACAAGGGGTGTTTTTAGAACAGCGCCCTCTGGTAAGACAAGGGGTGTTTTTAGAACAGCTGTTGGCCACACTATTTACCAAGAGAATTTTAATCTATATTTCTTCGTAGCTGTCTATTAACCACCACAATCCGATGTTGGCACTAAGACCGAAATTAATGAGCTGTATACGGCCATAAGCAAACAAGAAAACGCTCATCCAGAGTCGGCGCTCCTAGTGGCCGGAGGCTTTAATGCAGGGAAACTTGAATCTGTTTTACCTCATTTTTACCAACATGTTAAATGTGCGACCAGAGGGAAAGAAATCTGTAGACCACCTTTACTCCACACACAGAGACGCATACAGAGCTCACCCTCGCCTTCCATTTGGCAAATCTGACCATAATTCTATCCTCCTGATTCCTGATTTCAAGCAAAGACTAAAGCAGGAAGCACCAGAGACTCAGTCAATAAGAAAGTGGTCAGATGAAGCAGATGTTAAGCTACAGGACTGTTTCAATAGCACAGACTGGAATATGTTACAGGATTCCTCCGATGGCATTGAGGAGTACACCAGATCAGACACTGGTTTCATCAATAAGTGCATCGATGATGTCATCCCCACGGTGAACGTACTTACATACCCCAACCCGAAACCATGGATTACAGGTAATATCCGCACTGAGCTAAAGGCTAGAGCTGCCGCTTTCAGGGAGTGGGACTCTAACCCAGAAGCTTATAAGAAATCCCTCTATGCCCTCCGATGAATCATCAAGCAAGTAAAGCATCAATACAGGACTAAGATTGAATCAAACTACACCGGCTCTGGTGCTTGTCGGATGAGGAAGGGCTTGCTAACTGTTACAGACTACAAAGGGAAGCACAGCCGCGAGCTGCCAAGTGACACGAGCCTACCAGATGAGCAAATTACTTCTATGCTTGCTTCAAGGCAAGTAACACTGGCAAGTAACACTGAAACATGCATGAGAGCATCAGCTGTTCCGGACGACTGTGTGATCACGCTCTCCGTAGCCGATGTGAGTATGACTTTTAAAAAGGTCAACATCCACAAGGCCGCAGGGCAGATGGATTACCAGGACGTATACTCCGAGCATAAAATGTGTCTTCACTGACATTTTCAACCTGTGCCTGACTTAGTCTGTAAGACCACCACAGTCCCAGTGGCCAAGAACACCAAGGTAACGTGCCTAAATGACCACCGACCTGTGGCACTCACATCTGTAGCCATAAAGTGCTTTGAAAAGCTGGTCATGGCTCACATCAACAGCATCCTCCTAGATACCCTAGACCCACTCCAATTTGCATACCACCCCAACAGATCCACAGATGATGCAATCTCTATTGCACTCAACGCTGCCCTTTCCCACCTGGACAAAAGGAACACCTATGTGAGAATGCTATTCATTGACTACAGCTCAGCGTTCAACACCATAGTGCCCTCAAAGCTCATCACTAAGCTAAGGACCCTGGGACTAAACACCTCCATCTGCAACAGGATCCTGGAATTCCTGACGAACCTTCCTTAAGTGGTAAGTGTAGGTAACAAAGCATCTGTCACGCTGATCCTCAACACGGTGGCCCCTTAGGGGTGCGTGCTCAGGCCCCTCCTGTACTCCCTGTTCACTCATGACTGCACGGCCAGGCACGACTCCAGCACCATCAAGTTTGCCGATGACACCACTGTGCCTCATCACCGACAACGAGGAGACAGCCTGTAGGGAGGAGGTCAGAGAACTTGCCGTGTGGTGCTAGGACAACAACCTCTCCCTCAAAGTGATCAAGACAAAGGAGATGATTGCGGACTACAGGACAAGAAGGACTGAGCATGCCAGCATTCTCATCGACGGGGCTGTAGTGGAGCAGGTTGAGAACTTCAAGTGCCTTGGTGTCCGCATCACCAACAAATGATCATGGTCCAAAGTCACCAAGACAGTCATGAAAAGGGCACGACAAAACCTATTTCCCCTCAGGAGACTGAAAAGATTTGGCATGGGACCTCAGACCCTCAAAAGGTTATACAGCTGCACAATCGAGAGCATCCTGACTGGTTGGATCACTGCCTGGTATGGCAACTGCTCGGCCCACGACCGCAAGGCAATACAGCGAGTAGTGCATACAGCCCAGTACTTCACTTGGGCCAAGATCCTGCAATCCAGGATCTCTATGCCAGGCAGTGTCAGAGGAAGGCCCTAAAACTATCAAAGACTCCAGCCACCCTAATCATAGACTGTTCTCTCTGCTACTGCACAGCAAGTGGTACCAGAGCATGTGACACATACAATTTGCTTTGATTCAGCCAGTCTGGTACACATGGTAAAGGTTGTCACCAGTCTGGTACACATGTAAAGGACATCACCAGTCTGGTGGAAATGTAAAGGATATTACCAGTCTGGTGCACATGTCAATGCCACACAGTCAAGGTTAGGCTTGCACAGATCGGGAGGACCTCAGGAACGTTCCTGGAGTTGAATTGTGCTTCTAACCCTAAGGGTTCTCCCGTTGTCACCCAAAGCACCTGAAATTTAGGGTCAGGCTTCATTTTGGGCCTACTTTTTTTCACAGTCGCTGCGCTCAGACTGAGCGAGCTACGGTCAAGCGGGGCATCTCGTTGAACTCGGCACAGCTTAGAGATTATGGTAATGCCATTCCAAGCTCTATGTGTCTTTAAGCTCCGCACTTTGTCACTCCATCCTTGCTGTGTGTGTGTGTGTGTGTGTGAGCTTTTCTTTGACAGTTGTTGGAAGAAATGACTGATTTACAGTTCATGAGGGTTGCCTATCACACATATGAAGTTTTGAAACAGCCCCTATGACCCCAATTTAAGGCACTTCCGGTTGACACAGGAAGCTGAAAGTGAACACATCCTCCTTGGGGTAGGCTCTTACAGAATTTTTACTTTTAAGTCTTTATGTTAAGAACTGACTGATTTACAGAGGGTTGAATGAGTGTGTGTGATTTCAGAAAATCTCACAGAGCCCCGAAACGCCGCAAATGGATCTAACTTTTTTGAAAAGTCTTTGACCATCACGAATTGTACATTGTACGATTTCTCTTAAATTACAGTAGAGAAATGGTTGGTTCTTTTTTTCCTGACACCTTAGGTTCATGTACGTTGACGTGAAGTGGTCAAATTATTATTATTATTTTTTTACCTTTAATCCCAGAAAGATGGCCTTAACTCAAAAAGCGTTGAGGCCTCGACACCATCTTTTTTCTGGGCTAACAGCCCATTAGTCCAAACCTATGCTCACCAAGTTTTGTCTTCAAAGTCTTTTCCGTTTTGGAGAAATGGCCATGTCGTGATTGGTGATGTTTTGTACATTTGCAATAAGATTCCATTCGCCATCTGGTGGAATTTACCGGGAGAGCAAGGACATCACCAGTCTTGTACACATGTAAAGGATGTCACACTGCTTGCTTAGCGATAAACGTTTTCTCCTGATTCAGCTCATACCGAGACTCTAAACACATGTGACCGACCTCCTGAAGAATCTTACCCATTTGCACCACGGAAAAGCTAGCTATTCAGCAACAGAAGTTGAGACACTTCAGGCTGAGGAGTGAGTTTCACACAACCCCATGCAGCGCTCTCAAAAATGTTCATTGGTAGCACTGGTGCTCCAAAACAAACAGGAGCATAGCATAACATTTAGGAGTACCAGAAATTAAGATTGTTAAATTGATTGAGATGTAGCCTATTGGGCCTATGTGAATTGTAGCTACTTCTGAAGCACATGTGTGCTCAAAAAACTAACATGTAACCGTGTAAATACGTGTTTATTATAAAAGGTAAAATATATACATTTTCATGCAGTTCCACATATGTACTTAGAGGAATAAAAGTGAATATATGCAAATTGGCCAATAAGTCCACAACATGGGCCTAGGACTATACATCATTTAAGCAGGGTTCATACCAACATTTGCATGTCAAATTTAAGGACTTTCAGGAACTTTTTCAAGCACATCATTTTAATTTTCAAGGACCTCAATGTTATACAATGGTTGTCACCAGTCTGGTACACATGTAAAGGATGTCTCCAGTCTGGTACACATGTATAAGTTATAGTTGTACATATAGGGCAGTGGTCACCAACCGGTAGATTGCGATCGACTGGTCAATCTTCTAGGCATTCATAGGCGATCACCAAACATTTCTGTAGAAAAGCCAACAATAAAGACTTGAACTCCTTTATTTTAATTTTTTATCTGACTTTGTGACCAAATTGGTGTACCAGAAGAACTGTGGCTAAATCAAGTGAGCCTACTGCGCTGGTTAATCAGATAGCTCAAATCACCGTGCTTAGAACAGCTTCTAGGACCCGACAGCAAAGTTTGATACTAGCCTACATGAGATTTCATAACGTTTAAAACCATGACCAGAGAGAAACTGTCAAATAATACAGAGAAGAGCTGATGCTTTTATGAGTTCATGTTTAAGTTTTTATTCGGCACTTTCAAGCTAACAAAGTTAGTCCCAGATGAGTTTTCCAATGGAGCCCTCTTTGTCTGGAGAGGTAAATGATCAGTTCCAGCACTGTAGGAGGTGTATCTACTACTCTTTGTTTCAGGACAAACTGGATTACTCAGAGTTCCAATGTGGCAATAGTTTGCTTGCCGAGGATTATAGGCTTGAGATGGCTTTCTTGATCAAGTCTGTCGCCAGCCTACGTAAAAATCTGCGCTGTTTTACTGTCAACAAATATAGCAAAGGGCTGCTGTTTTTATGAGTTCATGTTTCAGTTTTTAATTTCAAACAGTGTTTTTATTCAATACTTCTATAAAACATAAAAAGTGATTATTATTATTATTATTATATTATTACTTCCCTTTTGTGCTGCTGCTGCAAGGGATTAGTAGCCAAGTGTCTCGATCCACCTGCATTTTTATTATTAGCAGCTTGTCATGCATATTTTAATATCTAAGGCTGTGTTGTCTGGGTTTAGCCGGTGTAGGCCGTCATTGTAAATAAGAATTTGTTCTTAAAAGACTTGCAGAGATAAAAAAAAAAAGGTTAAATAAAAAAATGTAATGAAATTAATATTTCTCTGGTCATAGGAACCACATGAATTTGTGCATGAGGCAGAAATAATGCAGTGCGACTCGAGTTTCGCCATCAGGTGGAAGACTGTGTTACCTCTCTCTGGTCAATCTCACCGGAGGAAAGGAGAAAGCAGGGACTGTGTTCTGCTCTCTCCCTCCCTCCCTCCCTCTACCATCAGTCCCGTAAAATAAAACAAATTATTTCAATTTATGCTCAGCTGTGCCTCGCAAGTGATACAACATCTGATCTATTTTGATATGAAATATGTAGTCTGAGAAGAACAATATAGCCAGGCCAAGCATATAGCTAGGCCAAGCATATAGCCAGGCCAAGCATATAGCCAGGCCAAGCATATAGCCAGGCCAAGCATATAGCCAGGCCAAGCATATAGCCAGGCCAAGCATATAGCCAGGCCAAGCATATAGCCAGGCCAAGCATATAGCCAGGCCAAGCATATAGCCAATATGCTGCAGAAAAAAATAAACACAACATGTGTTGGTCCAAGGTTTCATGAGCTGAAATAAAATACCTCAGAAATGCCACACTCACAAAAAGCTTATTTCTCTAAAATGTTGTGCACAAATTTGTTTACATCCTTGCTAGTAGGCATTTCTGCTTGCCAAGATAATCCATCCACCTGACAGGTGTGGCATATCAAGAAGCTGATTAAACAGCATGATCATTACACAGGTGCAACTTGTGCTGAGGACAATAAAAGGCCATTCTTAAATGTGCAGTTTTATCAAACAACACAATGCCACAGATGTCTCAAGTTTTAAGGGAGCATGCTTTTGGCATGCTGAGCTGCAGGAACGCCCACTTGAACTGTTTCCAGAGAATTTAATCTTTAGTTCTCTACCATAAACCGCCGCCAACATTATTTTAGAGAATTTGGTTGTACGTCCAACCGGCCTCACAACCACAGACCAAATGTAACCCCATGGTGGTGGTGAGCTTTTGGTACGGCCAGGAATAAGCTATTGACAACAAACACAATTGTATTTTATCAATGGTATGCACAGAGAGAGCGTGACACTTTGTCCCATTGTCATGCCATTCATTCACCGCCATCACCTCATGTTTCTGTATGATAATGCACGTCCCCATGTAGCAATGATCTGTACACAATTCCTAGAAGCTGAAAATGTCCCAGTTCTTCCATGGCCTGCATACTCACCAGACATGTCACCCATTGAGCATGTTTGGGATGCTCTGGATCGATGTGTACAACAGTGTGTTCCAGTTCCCACCAATAACCAGCATCTTCACACAGCCATTGAAGATGAGTGTGACAATATTCCACAGGTCACAATCAACAGCCTGATCAACTCTATGTGAAGGAGATGTGTCATGTTGCTTGAGGCAAATCGTGGTCACACCAGATACTGACTGGTTTTCTGATCCACCCCCTACCTTTTTTTAAGGTATCTTTGACCAACAGATGCATATATGTTGTCCCAGTCATGTGAAATCCATAGATCAGGGCCTAATTAATTCATTTAAATTGACTGATTTCCTTATATGAACTGTAACTCAGTAAAATCACTGAAATTGTTGTTTATCATTTTGTTCAGTGTATTAGGCCTACTGCACAAACTTCATTCCTAATGAACTGTATTTATTAATGTTGAATAGGCTTACATTTTTGTCAACTTGCTCATTGACTACAAAAGTGATCTTGACTGAAAAGTTTAGTGACCACCAGTTAAAAGTTTGGACACCTACTTATTCAAGGGTTTTTCTTTATTTTTACTAATTTCTACATTGTAGAATATAGTGAAGACATCACAACTATGAAACAACACATATGGAATCATGTAGTAAACAAAAACATGTTAAACAAATCAAAATATATTGTATATTTCAGATTCTTCAAATTTGCCACCCTTTGCCTTGATGACATCTTTGCACACTCATGGCATTCTCTCAACCAGCTTCATGAGGTAGTCACCTGGAATGCATTTAAATTAATAGGTGTACCTTGTTAAAAGTAAATTTGTGGAATTTCAATATTTCTTAATGTGTTCGAGTCAATCAGTTGTGTTGTGTCAAGGTAGGGGTGCTAAACAGAAGTTAGCCCTATAGTCCATATTATGGCAAGAACTGCTCAAATAAGCAAAGAGAAACGACAGTCCATCATTACTTCAAGACATGAAGGTCAGTCAATCCGGAAAATGTCAATAGTTACAAGTGTAGTTGCAAAAACCATCAAGCGCTATGATGAAACTGGCTCTGATGAGGAACACCACAGGAAAGGATGACCCAGAGTTACCTCTGCTGCAGAGGATAAGTTCATTAGAGTTACCAGAAATTGCAGCTCAAATAAATTCTTCACAGAGTTCAAGTAACCGACACATCTCATCAACTGTTCAGAGGAGAATGCGTATATCAGGCCTTCATGGTCGATTTGCTGCAAAATAAACACTACTAAAGGACACCAATAAGAAGAAGAGACTTGCTTGGGCCAAGAAACACGAGCAATGAACATTACACCGGTAGAAATCTGTCCTCTGGCGTGATGAGTACAAATGTGAGACTTTTGGTTGCAACCGCCATGTCTTTGTGAGACACAGAGTAAGTAAATGGATGATCTCCACATGTGTGGTTTCCACTGTGAAGCATGGAGGAGGAGGTGTGATGGTGTGCTTTGTGAGACGCAGAGTAGGTAAATGGATGATCTCCACATGTGTGGTTTCCACTGTTAAGCATGGAGGAGGAGGTGTGATGGTGTGCTTTGTGAGACGCAGAGTAGGTAAATGGATGATCTCCACATGTGTGGTTTCCACTGTGAAGCATGGAGGAGGTATGATGTCTTTGTGAGACACAGAGTAGGTAAATGGATGATCTCCCCATGTGTGGTTCCCACCGTGAAGCATGGAGGAGGTGTGATGGTGTGTGGGTGCTTTGCTGGAAACACTGTCAGTGATTTATTTAGAGTTCTGCAGCAATACTCCATTCCATATGGTTACGCTATCATTTGTTTTTCAACCGGACAATGACCCAACACAACTCCAGACTGTGTAAGGGCTATTTGACCAAGATGGAAAGTGATGGAATGCTGCATCAGATGACCTGGCCTCACCCGACCTCAACCCAATTGAGATAGTTTGGGATGAGTTAGACCACTGGGTCAAGTAAAAGCAGCCAACAAGTGCTAAGCATATGTCAAATCAAATTTTATTTGTCACATACACGTGTTTAGCAAATATTATTACGTGTGTAGTGAAATTCTTGTGTTTCTAGCTCTAAGAGTGCAGTAATACTGTTACGAACCCCTTTGGCCCTGCAGTCTAGGGGGGATGGAAACGAGACCCATAACATATCTCATGCATATCATAACAGTGAAAAGGAACAGTGAGAACCAATAACAGACAACCTAAATCTACCGTCTAACACTTAAGGTTTATTGTTCAAACACACGGTAATGGGGGGGGGGGCTGAGCTGGACCCTAGGCCTACATAGGAAATAATTAATTTCCCCAAAAAAACCTAAGCTAGTCTAGCCTGCTTCATGAACAGCTAGCTAACTAACCAATAAAATACAGAGGGTAGTCAGCCCAGTTCTAACTAGGCTACTTAGACAAAGTTTTTCTACGGGTAATGTATGCCCATGGGCGACTTGGCTTGGTATCCCCTTTTCACACCAACAAACAAACAGTCATACACCACAGCAATACATACTCACGTAATAACGGACAAATGTGACATGTAGGAGCAAAAACAAAAGAGAGATTGCTCCAGAGACAACTGATTGGGTTTATTTTAAACCAAGGGAAGGGATGTGATTGGGTAAGGGAAAAGGAGCTGGTGTATCTTCAGATTGGCGACTGATGACTGCCACCTGTGACTAGGGCAGAAGGAGAGGAAACAAATACACACAGGATACCTGTATTCGTAACAAATACCTAACAGTAATATCTAAAAATGTCACAACAAAACACACAAATCTAAAGAAAAGAAATGGAATTAAAACTTCTTCAGGCTAGGGTCTATTTTTCTCCATTTCCACCTGATTGACATGTCCAGAGTAAACTGTGTATTGCTCAGGCCCTGAAGCCAGGATATGCATATAATTGGTACCATTGGAAAGAAAACTCTGAAGTTTGTAGAAATGTTAATATAATGTAGGATACTATAACACAATAGATATGGTAAGAGAAAATCCACATTTTGAGAGGACATGCTCTTCCATTAGAACGTATAGGGAAAACATTGAATCTAGCTCCCAGTATGCAATTCCTATGGCTGGATGTCAGTAGTCTTTGTTCAAGGTTTCAAGCTTGTTTCTTCCCAAACGATCAAGAATCATGAGTATCAGTACTGGGACTCAGAGTTGGAAATCAGTCTCTGCGAGCGTGACGAAGAGCACCTGCTAATATCGTTTTCCTTCTATTGAACATACTTCTTTACGTATTAAATATTATAGTTTAATTACATTTTTGGGTACCTGAGGATTACATTGACTTGTTTTAACAAAGTTTAGCTTTTTGGATTATTTTCTCTGCATGTTGAACGAGTGGAATACTCAAATCGATGGTGCCAACTAAACTGACTTTTTGGGATATAAAGAAGGATTTTATCTAACAAAACGACACTACATGTTGTAGCTGGAACCCTTTCGATGACAAATCAGAGGAAGATTTTCAAAAAGTAAGTGAATATTTAATCCCTATTTGTGAATTTATTAAACCTGTGCTGGTGGAAAAATATTTAGATATGGGGCACTGTCCTCAAACAATTGCATGGTATGCTTTCGCTGTAAAGCCTATTGCAAATCAGACAGTGCAGTTAGATTAACAAGAATTTAAGTTTTTAACCGATATAAGACACTTGTATGTTCCTAAATGTTTAATATCCATAATTTTAATGATTATTTATTTGAATTGCGCGCCCTCCAGTGTCCCCGGAAGTTGTTCCTCTAGCGGGACGCCTATTAAGAATATATAAATATTGGGCGCGCAATGTCAGAGCTGCATAGATTTAGAATAGTATAGAATACAGTATATAAATATGAGATGAGTAATGCAAAATATGTAAACATTATTAAAGTGACTAGTGTTACATGAATAAAATGGCCAGTAATTCCACATCTATGTATGTAGGTGATGTGACGTGACGTGACTACCATTAATGTGATGACTGTTATTTTATCAAATCAATTAACTATGTTGAATTATTATGTGATTAAATTAATCATTTAACAATGAACTCATTAGTAACTTGGGGCACCGCGAAAAAAGTCTGTTTAACGAGTTACCGTTTCCCGAATTAACTCAAGGCTATATCAAAATATATCATTATCATACCAGTCATCCATTAATCATTTCCTCATATCAGTCTCATTCTGAATGTCGTTGACCTCGTAATTCTGCACTAACCCTAACCTAAATGATGATTCAGCTAAACACAAACTGGCTTAATTATTTATCACACGGTTTAGGTTATATTGATTATTAACATAATGCATTAAAACGGTCACAAGTGGACTAACAAAGCATGGCAGTTTGGTTATAACAAAATGGAGAATTCCTGAAAGAGAGGGAAAGGGAGATACAAAGGAATTCAACTGTCGGGACATTTGTAAGCTACACTCACGGAAATACAAATACTTAGCACCCTAATAACCACTTATTCAGAAAAGGAATGCAATACATATTTACACGTAGCTGTCCTTAATCGTCGTGGTTGTAAGACTATGGTTTGTCCACCGGAGGTCACAATGTCTTTGGTAGTGCTTATTGGGTTGTTGTGGTTGTTAGAATAGATAGATCAGATGTACCAATGGCTGTTTGATGAGATCTTCCTTGTGTCTTTGGTCAAAGTTCTAGACTTTCATATACAGTTGTTACTGACTGGATAAAACTTTATATGAAATACAATTTCTCATTTAGAAGGCTAAAATCACATTGCTATCTTTTCACAAATAGTTTCATATTTAATTATTTAAGTTGTAAATCCAATAACTAGGACATGTACACTTGCAGAGTTACAGTTGTCTTGTTATACCATCCTTAATGACATCACAAAACAACAAATTACATGATTATTGTTTGGATCCCCACCAACCATTTCCGTATATAAGTCTCTCTAGTCTCTTTCTTTCTCCCTTTTTCTTTCTCCCTTTTCCCCTCTCTACTCAACTCTCTTTTGATGAACAAGCAGGCATGTTGTCATTACTCCGCTAGGGGGCTGTTTCCATCACATTAAGTTTCTAATCAATAACCTATACCGCGTGTGTGTATCCTGTGTTTTCATTAAGTTAGTAAATAAACAATTACATCTGTTATATGGAATGATAAGACAAGCTGGGGTTTGTGTAGATGCAAGGAGTATGTGACATTCAGAACTATGAGACTGATATGAGGTAATGATTCATAAATTAATTATGAGACCGATATGAGGTAATGATTAATAAATAAATTATGAGACTGATATGAGGGAATGATTAATAACGGACTGTTATCGATATATAACTTATATATCATCTAGAGTTTAATTTGGGAGATGGTAACTCATTAAACAACTTCTTCCGTGGTGCCCCATTTCCTAATGAGTTAATTGTTACATGATTAATTTAATAGAGTAACAATTAAACCTAGTTAGTTGATTCGATACATAACAGTCATCAGATTTATGTTAAGTCACGTACCGACAGCTGTCATATATATCCACTGTTTCTAGTTAGGGTAAGTTTTAATAGTCACAGTGGGTACAACATCTCTTATCCTGATAAACTCAGTCACCGAATCAGCATATGTAAATATTATTCTCTGAGGCTATTTGGAACATATCCCAGTCCGTGAGATCAAAACAATTTTGAAGTGTGGATTCCGATTGGTCAAACCAGCATTGAATAATCCTTAGCACTGGTACTTCCTGTTTGAGTAACTACCTATAGGAAGGGAGGAGCAAAATGGAGTTGCAATCAGATTTGCCGAAAGGAGGGCGGGAAGGGCCTTGAAGGCATCCCGGAAGCTGGAGTAGCACTGGTCAAGTGTTTTAGCAGCGCGAGTACTACAGTCAATGTGTTGATAGAATTTCTGCATTATTTTCCTCAAATTCTCCTTTATAAAATCCCAGCTACAATAAATACTGCCTCAGGATATGTGGTTTCCAGTTTGCATAAAGTCCAGTGAAGTTCTTTGAGGGCCGCCATGGTATCGGCTTGAGGGGAGATATACACGGCTGTGAATATAACCAAAGATAATTATCTTGGGAGGTGATACGGTTGGCATTTCATTGTGAGGTATTCTAGTTAGGGTGAACAGAAGGACTTGAGTTCCTGCATGTTATCACAATCACACCATGAGTCATTCCTGTCTGTGCGATGAACTGAGAACCCAACTGGCTGGACGGACTCAGACAGTACATCCTGAGAGAGCCATGTTTCCGTGAAACAGAGTATGTTACAATCCCTGATGTCTCTCTGGAAAGAAATCCTTGCCCTGAACTCGTCGTTACTACTATTCAAAGACTGAACATCAGCAAGTAATATACTCGGAAGCAGTGGGTGTTGTGTGCACTTCCTAAGTCAGAATAGAAGACCACTCCAAGTAGCTCTCCTCCGCCAGCGTTGTTTTGGTTCGGCCACTGGAACCAGTTCAATTGCCCTGGGGAACAAAGGATCCGTTTCGGGAAAGTCGTATTCCTGGTCGTAATACTGGTAGTGCTGGTGAGTGACTGGCGCTCTGATACCCACTAGTTCTTCCCGGCTGTCGGAACTCCTTCAAGCCTGTTGGAAAATAACTCCAGGTGAAGCTGGTTGAGAGACTGCCATGAGGGTGCAAAACTGTCATCAAGGCAAAGGGTGGCTACTTTGAAGAATATCAAATATATTTGGATTTGTTTAACACTTTTTGGTTACTACATGATTCCAGATGTGTTATTTCATAGGTTTGATGTCTTCACTATTATTTTACAATTTAGAAAATAGTAAAAATAAAGACCCTGGAATGAGTAGGTGTGACCAAACGTTTGACTGGTACTGTATATATTTTTTAGGCCTTGCCAATACATTGATATTCAAATTATTATTACATTCTTAAATATGTGACTCACCACCTGGATTCGGTCTTATGTGGCAAAATTTGAAATTGTGTTTTTTACATTGAATAAAAGTAGAGACTAAAAAAAGTAGAGGTATAAAATTCTGCATTTGAGAAACAATGGGAAAGTAATTCTGCTTTGAAAGTAGATCGACTTTTAAACTCACTTTTGAGAAAATAACCTTTGCTGTCGAGTGAAGAGCTCTTCTTTGTCTACACTTATTCAGCATCATTCACACACTCTTAAGCTTTAGCCCCACCCATCTCTTAAGCTTTAGCCCCACCCATCTCGTTTCGCTTACTGAGCTCTCGACATTCTGGCCGATGATTTGTTTACCTCTGGATAACATAAATACAGCCTAACCAGCTCAGCTGGCAACAATTTCATTATGCTTTTTTTGCAGAGGTTTACTGGCACTGGCCATATTCAACGGGTGTGGTATACACATCACATAAGCTAATAATCCAGCCAGCTAACGTTAGCTAGTTAAACAACAATGAACAGTGCCAACAATGCCACAGTGCTGGGAGCTAACCAACCATGTTCAATGTAAGCTATCTAACATTAGGCTCTAACTAGAACAGCACACGGCTCTGGGATACGAATAATAACGTCAGCTTGGGAGTCAGCCAGCTAATGTTAGCTAGCTAGCTAACAGTACACTTTAGCTTGAAAATGTAATTATTTTTTTAAATGAAACCACTTTGTCAAAATTAGAAAACGTGTAATATCTGAAAATACACTATAATGCATGATGGACGCGTCTCCCTGTCAGGAAAGCCATGCCATGGTTTCCCTTAGTTTGAAGATGTAATCTGGAGACAGGTGTTTTCTCCATCTCTTTAGCTAACATACTCTAATTCCACTGATTACAAAAATGGATCCTCCGGAAAGTGGAGAGCAACACTTCTGCAGCTCCACTACACAATATATTTTTTTAAAAGCTCAGTTCGACAGGATTACCAACACATACTGACGAGCTCAAATAGACAGAAGCCTTCTATGGCAGACCAATCCGAACTCTCTGCCAATCAATGGCTCTGCCAATCACTCATTATCTCTGCCAATCAATGACTAGTGGGAAGGTTGACAGCTTTTCTTTGGCTTAACCAATAAGGCTTGTAATTTAACAATTGTAATCATATTTACAGATCACATACAAGTTTGTTATTAAGGCACATAAAACTTCACATGTTCGAGAAGCCATTTCTGGCAAAAAACAACACATTTTGTTCAAATGGCTCTCCTGTGAAGTCGTGACTTATGTCATAAGCCTAGTTTCCTGAATCGGGTCACATATGTGAAAATAAGGTGTACATTGCCTGACTAAATAGGTTGGATGCATGCGTGGCGAGTTTTCTGTAGCTTACTGTATGTATGTGGCCAATGCAGGCCCACATAATTAAGCCATGAATAGCGGTATCATTAATCTCAGCATTTGAATAGCACCATAACAATTTTTATCATGAGAAGGTGACCAAAAACAGGTTCCTTTTGTAATGGAAGGATTTGTATGTATGCCAAGTTGAAGCCAACATTAGATGTTGTCATGTTCATAATTTACCACAACAGAGTAACACAACACCCTTCAATTGAAGCAGTGGGAAGCAAATGAAAGTGGCCACATCGCTCACAAAAAAATCTAAGATTTTAATTTTACTAGGCAAGTCAGTTAAGAACAAATTCTTATTTTCAATTACGGCCTAGGAACAGTGGGTTAACTGCCTTGTTCAGGGGCAGAACGACAGATTTGTACCTAGTCAGTTCGGGGTTTTGATTTTGCAACCTTGCGGTTAGCAGTCCAACGCTCTAACCACTAGGCTACCCTGCTGCCCCGATAATTGTAAGGGAGCAGGAAAATGTATAAATTGGCTACAATAATTACAATCACTTTTCAATCACCAAACTGAGGGAATGTCTGAATTTCAAAGTAAACCTTGTAATGGAACATTTTCTGTTTTTCTATTAACCAATATGTGTGTTCATGCAAGTGGCTGACTAAACAAATCCTCACTAGCAGTATCTGCAATTTGGCAGTATGCCCAGACCCTTGTTTTGAGAATTAAAGATATCTCAGTTTCAAGGTCTCAGCTTAGAGAGAAGAAGCCTCATGAGTTATTGGTCTGTCACATGCATGACCCAGTAATGGTCAGTCACATGAATGAAGCAAACGTTAATGATGAATTACTTATGTGTAACGCACTTCTATGAGTAGTGGGTACGGAGTCAGGCGCAGGGAACAGAGGGTAAAGGACAATTGTTTTTTATTCCGGCGCAGGAAAACGTTCACGCCAAGCAGACAACATATGATCAACATCAATTTGCTATGTATATATCAGAATCACGCTATTGTCCTTCAGGAGTAAAATCATGGCACAGCTTCAGGGCTCCTGAGTGGCACAGCGGTCTAAGGCACTGCATCTCTGTGCTAGATGCGTCACTACAGAGCCTAGTTCGATTCCAGGCTGTATCACAACTGGACGTGATAGGGAGTCCCATAGTGCGGCGCACAATCGGCCCAGTGTCGTCCAGGTTAGGGTTTGGCCGTGTAGGCCGTCATTGTAAATAAGAATTTGTTCTTAGCTGACTTGCCTAGTTAAAAAAATGAATACATAAAACACAAAACAAACAACAGGCAGACATAAATAGTGCAGAAGGAGTTGGGGTTTGATGCTCTGGTACAGTAGTAGAAGGAGTTGGGGTTTGATGCTCTGGTACAGTAGTAGAAGGAGTTGGGGTTTGATGCTCTGGTACAGTAGTAGAGGAGTTGGGGTTTGATGCTCTGGTACAGTAGTAGAAGGAGTTGGGGTTTGATGCTCTGTTACAGTAGTAGAAGGAGTTGGGGTTTGATGCTCTGGTACAGTAGTAGAAGGAGTTGGGGTTTGATGCTCTGGTACAGTAGCAGAAGGAGTTGGGGTTTGATGCTCTGGTACAGTAGTAGAAGGAGTTGGGGTTTGATGCTCTGGTATAGTAGCAGAAGGAGTTGGGGTTTGATGCTCTGGTATAGTAGCAGAAGGAGTTGGGGTTTGATGCTCTGGTATAGTAGCAGAAGGAGTTGGGGTTTGATGCTCTGGTACAGTAGTAGAAGGAGTTGGGGTTTGATGCTCTAGTACAGTAGTAGCAGAAGGAGTTGGGGTTTGATGCTCTGGTACAGTAGCAGAAGGAGTTGGGGTTTGATGCTCTGGTATAGTAGCAGAAGGAGTTGGGGCTTGATGCTCTGGTACAGTAGTAGTAGTAGTAGAATGAGTTGGGGTTTGATGGATGCTCTGGTACAGTAGTAGAAGGAGTTGGGGTTTGATGCTCTGGTACAGTAGCAGAAGGAGTTGGGGCTTGATGCTCTGGTGTAGTAGTAGTAGAAGGAGTTGGGGATTGATGCTCTGGTACAGTAGTAGTAGTAGAAGGAGTTGGGGTTTGATGCTCTGGTACAGTAGTAGAGGAGTTGGGGTTTGATGCTCTGGTACAGTAGCAGATGGAGTTGGGGTTGATGCTCTGGTACAGTAGCAGATGGAGTTGGGGTTTGATGCTCTGGTACAGTAGCAGATGGAGTTGGGGTTTGATGCTCTGGTACAGTAGTAGAAGGAGTTGGGGTTTGATGCTCTGGTACAGTAGTAGTAGTAGTAGTAGAAGGAGTTGGGGATTGATGCTCTGGTACAGTAGTAGTAGAAGGAGCTGGGGTTTGATGCTCTGGTACAGTAGTAGAGGAGTTGGGGTTTGATGCTCTGGTACAGTAGTAGTAGGAGTTGGGGTTTGATGCTCTGGTACAGTAGTAGTAGTAGTAGTAGTAGAAGGAGTTGGGGATTGATGCTCTGGTACAGTAGTAGTAGAAGGAGCTGGGGTTTGATGCTCTGGTACAGTAGTAGAGGAGTTGGGGTTTGATGCTCTGGTACAGACCCAAATTGGTCTACACGGACATGTTCTGGCCTGGTTTAGATCTTATCTGTAGGAAAGATATCAGTTTGTCTCTGTGAATGGTTTGTCCTCTGACAAATCAACTGTAAATTTCGGTGTTCCTCAAGGTTCCGTTTTAGGACCACTATTGTTTTCACTATATATTTTACCTCTTGGGGATGTTATTCGAAAACATAATGTAAACTTTCACTGCTATGCGGATGACACACAGCTGTACATTTCAATGAAACATGGTGAAGCCCCAAAATTGCGGTCACAAGACGCAGGCCTCCTAATTGTCCCTAGAATTTCTAAGCAAACAGCTGGAGGCAGGGCTTTCTCCTATAGAGCTCCATTTTTATGGAACGGTCTGCCTACCCATGTCAGAGACGCAAACTCGGTCTCAACCTTTAAGTCTTTACTGAAGACTCATCTCTTCAGTGGGTCATATGATTGAGTGTAGTCTGGCCCAGGAGTGGGAAGGTGAACGGAAAGGCTCTGGAGCAACGAACCGCCCTTGCTGTCTCTGCCTGGCCGGTTCCCCTCTTTCCACTGGGATTCTCTGCCTCTAACCCTATTACAGGGGCTGAGTCACTGGCTTGCTGGGGCTCTCTCATGCCGTCCCTGGAGGGGGTGCGTCACCTGAGTGGGTTGATTCACTGTTGTGGTCATCCTGTCTGGGTTGGCGCCCCCCCCCCTTGGGTTGTGCCGTGGCGGAGATCTTTGTGGGCTATACTCAGCCTTGTCTCAGGATGGTAAGTTGGTGGATGAAGATATCCCTCTAGTGGTGTGGGGGCTGTGCTTTGGCAAAGTGGGTGGGGTTATATCCTTCCTGTTTGGCCCTGTCCGGGGGTGTCCTCGGATGGGGCCACAGTGTCTCCTGACCCCTCCTGTCTCAGCCTCCAGTATTTATGCTGCAGTAGTTTATGTGTCGGGGGGCTGGGGTCAGTTTGTTATATCTGGAGTACTTCTCCTGTCCTATTCGGTGTCCTGTGTGAATCTAAGTGTGCGTTCTCTAATTCTCTCCTTCTCTCTTTCTTTCTCTCTCTCGGAGGACCTGAGCCCTAGGACCATGCCCCAGGACTACCTGACATGATGACTCCTTGCTGTCCCCAGTCCACCTGGCCATGCTGCTGTTCCAGTTTCAACTGACCTGAGCCCTAGGACCATGCCCCAGGACTACCTGACATGATGACTCCTTGCTGTCCCCAGTCTACCTGGCCATGCTGCTGCTCCAGTTTCAACTTCCACCTGACTGTGCTGCTGCTCTAGTTTCAACTGTTCTGCCTTATTATTATTCGACCATGCTGGTCATTTATGAACATTGAACATCTTGACCATGTTCTGTTATAATCTCCACCCGGCACAGCCAGAAGAGGACTGGCCACCCCACATAGCCTGGTTCCTCTCTAGGTTTCTTCCTAGGTATTGGCCTTTCTAGGGAGTTTTTCCTAGCCACCGTGCTTCTACACCTGCATTGCTTGCTGTTTGGGGTTTTAGGCTGGGTTTCTGTACAGCACTTTGAGATATCAGCTGATGTACGAAAGGCTATATAAATAAATTTGATTTGATTTGATTTGATACAGTAGTAGTAGGAGTTGGGGTTTGATGCTCTGGTACAGTAGTAGAGGAGTTGGGGTTTGATGCTCTGGTACAGTAGCAGATGGAGTTGGGGTTTGATGCTCTGGTACAGTAGTAGTAGTAGAAGGAGTTGGGGTTTGATGCTCTGGTACAGTAGTAGTAGAAGAAGGAGTTGGGGTTTGATGCTCTGGTACAGTAGTAGTAGTAGAAGGAGTTGGGGTTTGATGCTCTGGTACAGTAGTAGAAGGAGTTGGAGGTTTGATGCTCTGGTACAGTAGTAGTAGTAGTAGAAGGAGTTGGGGATTGATGCTCTGGTACAGTAGTAGTAGAAGGAGCTGGGGTTTGATGCTCTGGTACAGTAGTAGTAGGAGTTGGGGCTTGATGCTCTGGTACAGTAGTAGTAGGAGTTGGGGATTGATGCTCTGGTACAGTAGTAGTAGAAGGAGCTGGGGTTTGATGCTCTGGTACAGTAGTAGTAGGAGTTGGGGTTTGATGCTCTGGTACAGTAGTAGTAGAAGAAGGAGTTGGGGTTTGATGCTCTGTTACAGTAGTAGTAGTAGAAGGAGTTGGGGTTTGATGCTCTGTTACAGTAGTAGTAGTAGAAGGAGTTGGGGTTTGATGCTCTGGTACAGTAGTAGTAGTAGAAGGAGTTGGGGTTTGATGCTCTGGTACAGTAGTAGTAGTAGAAGGAGTTGGGGTTTGATGCTCTGGTACAGTAGTAGTAGTAGAAGGAGTTGGGGTTTGATGCTTTGGTACAGTAGTAGAAGGAGTTGGGGTTTGATGCTCTGGTACAGTAGTAGTAGTAGAAGGAGTTGGGGTTTGATGCTCTGGTACAGTAGTAGTAGAAGGAGTTGGGGTTTGATGCTCTGGTACAGCAGCAGTAGTAGAAGGAGTTGGGGTTTGATGCTCTGGTACAGGGGTTTGATGCTCTGGTACAGTAGTAGAAGGAGTTGGGGTTTGATGCTCTGGTACAGTAGTAGTAGTAGTAGTAGTAGTAGAAGGAGTTGGGATTTGATACTCTGGTACGCTATTGTCCTTCAGGAGTAAAATCATGGCACAGCTTCAGGGCTCCTGAGTGGCACAGCGGTCTAAGGCGGTCTAAGGCACTGCATCTCAGTGCTAGATGCGTCACTACAGAGCCTAATTCGGAGTTGGGGTTTGATGCTCTGGTACAGTAGCAGATGGAGTTGGGGTTTGATGCTCTGGTACAGTAGCAGATGGAGTTGGGGTTTGATGCTCTGGTACAGTAGTAGTAGTAGAAGAAGGAGTTGGGGATTGATGCTCTGGTACAGTAGTAGTAGAAGGAGCTGGGGTTTGATGCTCTGGTACAGTAGTAGAGGAGTTGGGGTTTGATGCTCTGGTACAGTAGTAGTAGGAGTTGGGGTTTGATGCTCTGGTACAGTAGTATAGGAGTTGGGGTTTGATGCTCTGGTACAGTAGCAGATGGAGTTGGGGTTTGATGCTCTGGTACAGTAGTAGTAGTAGTAGGAGTTGGGGTTTGATGTTCTGGTACAGTAGTAGAGGAGTTGGGGTTTGATGCTCTGGTACAGTAGTAGTAGTAGAAGGAGTTGGGGTTTGATGCTCTAGTACAGTAGTAGTAGAAGAAGGAGTTGGGGTTTGATGCTCTGGTACAGTAGTAGTAGTAGAAGGATTTGGGGTTTGATGTTCTGGTACAGTAGTAGTAGAAGGAGTTGGGGTTTGATGCTCTGGTACAGTAGTAGTAGAAGGAGTTGGGGTTTGATGCTCTAGTACAGAACTAGAAGGAGTTGGGGTTTGATGCTCTGGTACAGTAGTAGAAGGAGTTGGGGTTTGATGCTCTGGTACAGTAGTAGAAGGAGTTGGGGTTTGATGCTCTGGTACAGTAGTAGTAGTAGAAGGAGTTGGGGTTTGATGCTCTGGTACAGTAGTAGTAGAAGGAGTTGGGGTTTGATGCTCTAGTACAGTAGTAGAAGGAGTTGGGGTTTGATGCTCTGGTACTGTAGTAGAAGGAGTTGGGGTTTGATGATCTAGTACAGTAGTAGAAGGAGTTGGGGTTTGATGCTCTGGTACTGTAGTAGAAGGTGGTTTGACGGACAGGATTGGTCTGATGACAGACAGACGTTGCTGTGATTTCCATTTTTATTCCGAGATATTTGAATGAAGGAACCATTTCGATGGCCTCTCCATTGATGAGGATAGGGCTGTCACAGTTTATATGTTTTTCCCGGAAGTTGTTTGTTATTTCTTTTGTTTTTGAGGCTTTGAGATCCAGGTAGTTATTGCAACACAGTCACCGTAAATGGTCACCGTGTCTAAACACATTTGGGACACAATGAGGGATTTTAAAGGATATTATTATTAACCAATCAGATCAGTAACCAATCAGATCAATAGGACTGTAGATGTTTTCATGATGGATTATTGATATTGCTGGAAGGTACATTACACGTTTTCTAATTTTGTGTGCTGTTAGCTAGCTAGGGACAGGATGGCTGCGTCATTAGAGTACTTGAAAAGGAGTGTATTGTGGATCATGATTTGCAGTCATTGGTATACAGGGTGTAGAGCAAAAGACTAAGGATGCAACCCTTTGGCACAACAATGTTGGTGATGCGCACAGAATGGTGTTTTATATCCTCACGGCCTGAGGTCTGCCATTTAACAAGTTGTGGATCCAGCGGATGATGGTGGGAGATACGTCCAGGTTAATGAGCGTCTGGGTCGTAGTGTGCTGTTGGAGGGTGTTGAAGGCAGAGGTGAAATCCACGAACAGGATGCGCGCATCATTTCTCATTCCCAGTGTTCCAGGAGCCTTTGCAGCATGCAGACCACAAAATCATCCATTCCTCTCTTTGCTTTGTAAGCAAACTGTTAGGAATCAAGGGAGGACGGTGGGAAGTAGGATGTTAAGAAGCAGTCTTTCCAAGTATTTCATGATCAGGGACATGAGAGCAACATGTTGGTAATGGTTGAACTCAGTCAGGGGGGATTTTTGGGGATTGGGGACTATGGAACATGTTTTCCATAGGGTGGGGATAGCAATAGGTCAAACAGTCAGCCCATAACATAAGGAGACATGAAATGTTACGTAGTTATACTGCATTTCTGAGATCTTATACAAAATGCTGTCTGACAGCTAGATCCAGGATTCATACAGGTTTAAGTTCAATGTATAATTTAACTGATGAATGCTTAATATATGTTATAATGATAACTTACACTGCCCTTAATGCAAGGACAGAAAAGTCATGTTTTATGTCACACGATTTTCAACAAATCTGTCAAGACACCAACCATGATAAAGAGTTAAACACAGGTTTTAAATACACTTGTGAATTTGATTGAATATAGCTATGATCCTCTTTATATCTTAAAGGTAAGGAAATTTAAAAAAATTGGCAGATAATTATCAACAGTGTAGAAAATCCTCACTGGTACCCTAGTTTATAGAAAGACTCTGATACAAATACCGGTCATTGAAGTGATAAAATCATTTGTGAGTCACAACATGCAAGAGATCAGTCATTCATTCATTCATTGCTAAGATCATTGATCTCCTGAACAAGATATCCCTTTAACATTCTTTCGGAGCCACCAAATGTTTGGATACACTGGTAAAGTCTTGCTTGCTAGCTAACTGAACAAAGTGCAAACAAATGGTTGGCGGCCCACGATTAGTTTTAGAACAGCCCGCACCATGGTTAATGAAGACAAACATGTGGCCCGCCAATGCGCGATAGGAAGATAAAAACCATTTTAGAAAGAAAGGGTCCAGATTGTCTAGCCCGGCTGATTTGTAGGGGTCCAGATTTTGCAGCTCTTTCAGAACATCAGCTGAATGGATTTGGGAGAAGGAGAAATGGGGAAGGCTTGGGCGAGTTGCTGTTGGGGGTGCAGTGCTGTTGTCCGGGGTAGGAGTAGCCAGGTGGAAAGCATGGCCAGCCGTAGAAAAATGCTTATTGAAATTCTCAATTATGGTGGATTTATCAGTGGTGACAGTGTTTCCTATCTAATGAAGACAAACATGTGGCCCGCCAATGCGCGATAGGAAGATATAAACATAGCATTATATGTTTGAATGTTTTTTGATAGAAACAATCAGTTCTCTCTTTAGTAATGGTGAAACCATGGCAGTCACAAATCTGCAACGCTTTTTCTGTCGATGGCACTCGGAGGCAGAGATACAGCAAAGCATAATCATTGAAACAATTACTCTGTTTTTATCTAAGCACACTTGTGCTCCCAAATGAAACTTCCAGGTTGCACAGCAAAATATTTAGAAGCATGTGCAACCAAAATGGTCGCAGTTTAGAGCCCTGTCCCCATATGCCACACACACACCCTACCAGCGTGAAACAGCAGGCCTCCCGTCAGCAGTACATTATTGATACAATACTAGAATATTGTACAACACACACCCTGTCTCCCTCCCCCTCTCTCACTCCCCCTCTGTGTCCCTCTTCTCGAGATTGAGCCTTTAACTGCTTTAATTAAACTAAATCTCTTCTGATTTAGAATTTAACTGCTTTAGCTAAACTAGCCTGTCTCTCTCCTGATTCAGCATTTAACTGCTTTAGTTAAACTAGCCTGTATCTCTCTCCTGATTTAGCATTTCCTACTAGCATAAAGTATTTGTTCTCTCTAGCATGGCCATCTAGCCATCTATCATGCCTGTCCTCTCTAGTTCCTTTTAGCACATTCCATACTTGACACCAGTTCTGCACTGTCCAAAACAGGGTTTCACAGGACAGAGTTTGGGAAACCCTGGTCTAAGACAGGAGAGGCAAGGAACATACCTGAACTGTTGTTGTGTCCTCTGGAACCCAAACATCCCGTCCCGTGCTCGACAGGCTTCCTTTTTTTCTCGTCTCTGGACCGTGTTCTGTGGTGTAGAACTGATTGTGAATCTCAGTGGTAGAGCTGTGATAGTAATGGTGGTGACGTTATATGCTTATTTTTTTTATAGCTGCAGTCTGGGCTGGAGCACTGCAGACTGCTCAGGAGAGAAGAGAGGGAGGGAGAGCGCTGATTCGTCTCTCTCCTCTGCAGTGACTCAGCCAAGGACACCAGCCAGTACAGGAGGATCACAACATTATCGTCTCCTCTCCCTTCTTCTCCTATCCTCTCTTCATCCCAATCTCCTTGAGGTGGGAGGAGTGAGGATGCGAGGAGTATGCAATTGAGATTGTCCCCTAGTCCCTCCCCGCTAGCCCAGAAAAAAATTGCCATTGAGATGTCTCCTTTCTCTACCGTCTTTGGGGAATCCTCTCCACGGGGCGGGGTTGATAAGCAGGCTAGAGCGGCCCCGCCCCTACCAGAAAAAATAAGGGAGTGGGATGCCTCACTTCCTCTATCGTCTCTGACAGGAATTATTATGTTTTGACTCAGAAGCCACCTTTGATTCTAAACTGCAGTTTCAGCTCAGCCAATAGGTGGAAGCATATCACCACAGCAACACGACAATCTTAGAAAAAAAGATTCCTTATAGAAACAAAAAGGATTATATTGCTTGCTTCATGTATGGAACCCCCAAAAGTTATACAGTATATACACGGCCCGCTACCAAGGACTGTGGGCTCTCCTTCTCTGTGGCCGACGTTCTTAAGACACCTAAGCGTTAAACCTCGCAAGGTTGCCGTCCCAGACGGCATCCCAAGTCACGTGCTTCTACACCTGCATTGCTTGCTGTTTGGGGTTTTAGGCTGGGTTTCTGTACAGCACTTTGAGATATCAGCTGATGTACGAAGGGCTATATAAATAAATTTGATTTGATTTGATTTGATGTCCTCAGAGCATGCTCAGACCAGCTGGCTGATGTGTTTACGGATATATTCAATCTCTCACTATCCCAGTCTGCTGTCCCCACATGCTTCAAGATGGCTACCATTGTTCCTGTAGCCAAGAAAGGACAAGGTAACTTAACTAAATGACTATCGCCCCATAGCACTCACTTCTGTCATCATGAAATGCTTTGAGAGACTAGTCAAGGATCATATCACCTCCACCCTACCTGACACCCTAGACCCACTTCAAATTTGCATACCGCCCCAATAGATCCGCAATCGCCAGCACACTACACTGCCCTAACCCATCTGGAAAAGAGGAATACTTATGTATGAATGCTGTTCATTGACGATAGCTCAGCATTCAACACCATAGTACCCTCCAAGCTCATCACTAAGTTCAAATACCTGGGCCGCCCCCAGGTGGTGAAGGTAGGAAACAACACCTCCACTTCGCTGATCCTCAACACGGGCTCCATAAGGGTGCGTGCTCAGCCTCTTCATGTACTCCCTGTTCACCCATGACTGCATGGCCAAGCATGCCTCCAACTCAATCATCAGTAGTAGGCTTGATTAGAGAGCCTACAGGGAGGAGTTGAGGGCTCTGGGAGTGTGATGCCAGGAAAATAACCTGTCACTCAACGTCAACTAAACAAAGGAGATGATCGTGAACTTCAGGAAACAGCAGGGGGAGCACCCCCCTATCCTTGAGCTTGATGACGAGTTTGGAGGGTACTATGGTGTTAAATGCTGAGCTGTAGTCGATGAACAGCATTCTCACATAGCTATTCCTCTTCTCCAGATGGGTTAGGGCAGTGTGGTTGCGATTGCGTTGCCTGTGGACCTATTGGGGCGGTAAGCAAATTGGAGGGTCTAGGGTGTCAAGTAGGGTGGAGGTGATATGGTCCTTGACTAGTCTGTCAAAGTATGACGGAAGTGAGTGCTACGGGCAGTAGTCGTTTAGCTCAGTTACCTTAGCTTTCTTGGGAACAGGAACAATGGTGGCCCTCTTGAAGCACGTGGGAACAGCAGACTGGGATAAGGATTGATTGAATATGTATTGATTGAACATGCTCCGAGGACACGGCTGGTGATGCCATCTGGGCCTGCAGCCTTGCGAGGGTTAACACGTTTAAATGTTCTACTCACGTCGGCTGCAGCAGTAATAATGAAGGCTATACAGCAGAAGAGACAGCAGTGATAATGAAGGCCAGACACCAGAAGAGACAGCAGTGATAATCAAGGCCAGACACCAGAAGAGACAGAAGTGATAATGAAGGCCAGACACCAGAAGAGACAGCAGTGATAATGAAGGCCAGACACCAGAAGAGACAGCAGTGATAATGAAGGCCAGACACCAGAAGAGACAGCAGTAATAATGAAGGCCAGACACCAGAGGAGACAGCAGTGATAATGAAGGCCAGACACAAGAAGAGACAGCAGTGATAATGAAGGCCAGACACCAGAAGAGACAGCAGTGATAATGAAGGATAGACACCAGAAGAGACAGCAGTAATAATGAAGGCCAGACAGCAGTGATCAGAGCAGCATAGTATCTTTATTCTTTCAGATTAAAGCCACAGAGATAACATTAAACAGCTGAGAGGAAGGTTTATTCTAAAGAATATACTGTATATGCATGGTTGTAATAAAGAAAAATGATTAAACTATAACGTGTTTTCATCATAGCTTGTAGATAATAGAGATACTGGTTTGATGATGTCAGGGCTGTCCTCATGTTGCAGTGCGCCAGCCGGGAGACAAAGAATCAGGACACTTCAGTCTTCAGTTACAGTAAAAGTCCCAATTCTGGATAAGAGGAAAAGAAAGGGAGAGAAGAGGAGAGGAGTGGAGGAGGAGAGAAGAAGAGAGGAGGAGAAGAGGAGGAGCGGAGGAGAGGAGAAGAGGAAGAGAGGAGAAGAGGAGAGGAGAAGAGGAGAGAAGAGAGGGAGGAGAGATGCGTAATATTCTATATCAATTGATTTTGCAGAAAAATTATTCATTTGTGTGTGTGTGTGTGTGTGTTTGTGTATTTGTTTGTGTGAGTGTTCGTGTGTCCACCTACATCAGTCATGACCTCGTTGGTAGCTGGCATGAGAGCGTGTGTCTCCTCGACGACGCTGCTGGGAAAATGTCCCAGTCTTGCCTCCTGTTCCCCGTAGTACGAACCCTGGACCTGGTAAACACACACGTGCACGCACACACAGATAGTAATATTTATTTGGTTTGTATGGTCTTCTATGTATAAATACTACTATATATAAATACTATAATAAATATATACTACTATATATAAATACTACTACACTGCTCAAAAAAATTAAGGGAACACTTAAACAACAAAATGTAACTCCAAGTTAATCACACTGTGAAATCAAACTGTCCACTTAGGAAGCAACACTGATTGACAATAAATGTCACATGCTGTTGTGCAAATGGAATAGACAACAGGTGGAAATTATAGGCAATTAGCAAGACATCCCCAATAAGGGAGTCGTTCTGCAGGTGGTGACCACAGACCACTTCTCAGTTCCTATGCTTCCTGGCTGATGTTTTGGTCACTTTTGAATGCTGGCGGTGCTTTCACTCTAGTGGTAGCATGAGACGGCGTCTACCACTCACACAAGTGGCTCAGGTAGTGCAGCTCATCCAGGATGGCACATCAATGCGAGCTGTGGCAAGAAGGTTTGCTGTGTCTGTCAGTGTAGTGTCCAGAGCATGGAGGCGCTACCAGGAGACAGGTCAGTACATCAGGAGACGTGTAGGAGGGCAACAACCCAGCAGCAGGACCGCTACCTCCGCCTTTGTGCAAGGAGGAGCAGGAGGAGCACTGCCAGAGCCCCGCAAAATGACCTCCAGCAGGCCACAAATGTGCATGTGTCTGCTCAAACGGTGAGAAACAGACTCCATGAGGGTGGTATGAGGGCCCGACGTCCACAGGTGGGGGTTGTGCTTACAGCCCAACACCGTGCAGGACGTTTGGCATTTGCCAGAGAACACCAAGATTGGCAAATTCGCCACTGGCGCCCTGTGCTCTTCACAGATGAAAGCACGTTCACACTGAGCACATGTGACAGATGTGATTGAGTCTGGAGACGCCGTGGAGAATGTTCTGCTGCCTGCAACATCCTCCAGCATGACCGGTTTGGCGGTGGGTCAGTCATGGTGTGGGGTGGCATTTCTTTGGGGGGCCTCCATGTGCTCGCCAGAGGTAGCCTGACTGCCATTAGGTACTGAGATGAGATCCTCAGACCCCTTGTGAGACCATATGCTGGTGCGGTTGGCCCTGGGTTCCTCCTAATGCAAGACAATGCTAGACCTCATGTGGCTGGAGTGTGTCAGCAGTTCCTGCAAGAGGAAGGCATTGATGCTATGGACTGGCCTGCCCGTTCCCCAGACCTGAATCCAATTGAGCACATCTGGGACATCATGTCTCGCTCCATCCACCAACGCCACGTTGCACCACAGACTGTCCAGGAGTTGGCGGATGCTTTTGTCCAGGTCTGGGAGGAGATCCCTCGGGAGACCATCCGCCACCTCATCAGGAGCATGCCCAGGCGTTGTAGGGAGGTCATACAGGCACGTGGAGGCCACACACCCTACTGAGCCTCATTTTGACTTGTTTTAAGGACATTACATCAAAGTTGGATCAGCCTGTAGTGTGGTTTTCCACTTTAATTTTGAGTGTGACTCCAAATCCAGACCTCCATGGGTTGATACATTTGATTTCCATGGATCATTTTTGTGTGATTTTGTTGTCAGCACATTCAACTATGTAAAGGAAAAAGTATTTAATAAGAATATTTCATTCATTCAGATCTAGGATGTGTTATTTTAGTGTTCCCTTTATTTTTTTGAGCAGTGTATTATAGAATAGATATTTGAAGAACACCTTGAGGATTGATTATAAACAACGTTTGACATGTTTCTGTCGATATTATGGAGCTAATTTGTGAAGAATTAATGGAGCTATTTCGCCCCCCCCCCCCCCCCCCCCCCCCCCCCCCCCCACACACACACAGATCCTTACGCTGCCAGCCCAGAACATGTTTCCTCGGTCCTTCAGCAAGGCGTAGACATAGACCACCTGACCCTGACGCAGAGAGATGAAGCGGCAGTCTCCAGGGTAGTAGTCCTCTAAGGCACGAGCTATCAGGATGGGGTCTAACACACACACACAGGTAGTACAATCAGTATATGATTGTAGTTGTTGAAGAAGCACAGTTATGGTAGTATTATATTAACTTACTATAGTAACAGTATGGAGGAACACAGGTTTTAACTTTCCAACATGCTCAGGCCTTGCATCCCTGGCAACAGCTTCGGTCCCGCACACAAAGGGTACAGAAAAGGGAATCTCTCATTGAAATGCATAGATTTTAGTACTGCTTTAAATGGTTTAAAATATAATATTTTCATATAATCATGTATTCTATCTATAATCAAGTTGATCCCTGACTTCTGTTGTGTGAGCCATGAAGTCGAATATTTAACAAATAAATCACTTTTACCACTTATTTCAAGATACCAAGCCAAGATCCTACGTTGCGGCGTCCCCTGAATGCGCATCTGCTAGCTGTCTAGAGCATATCGGACTGTTGGCTGAATAGGTCCATCGGCCAATTTCTTGGGCCAATATACCTATTTTGCCAATTGGGCAGGACCCCTTTGCAACACGGAACTACAAATCCATCACGACTGGTCAATTCGATGTAACCGCACGAGGAGGCTATAACAGACTTCCTCCGTCGTGATTCTCTGATCCACCACTACGCAGACAATACCATTCTGTATACTTCTGGCCCTTCTTTGGACACTGTGTTAACTAAACTCCTTACAAGCTTCTATGCCATACAACTTTCCTTCCGTGGCCTCCAACTGCTCTTAAATACAAGGAAAACTAAATGCATGCTCTTCAACCGATCGCTGCCCGCACCTGCCCGCACATCCAGCATCACTACTCTGGATGGTTCTGACTTAGAATATGTGGACAACTACAAATACCTAGGTGTCTGGCTAGACTAAACTCTCCTTCCAGAATCACATTAAGCATCTCAAATCCAAAATTAAATATAGAATTGGCTTCCTATTTCGCAACAAAGCATCCTTCACTCATGCTGCCAAACATACCCTCGTAAAACTGACTATCCTACCGATCCTCGACTTGGGCGATGTAATTTACAAAATAGCCTCCAACACTCTACTCAACAAATTGGATGCAGTCTATCACAGTGCCATCTGTTTTGTCACCAAAGCACCATATACTACCCACCACTGCGACCTGTATGCTCTCGTTGGCTGGCCCTCGCTTCATACTCGTCGCCAAACCCACTGGCTCCAGGTCATCGACAAGTCTTTGCTAGGTCAAGCCCCACCTTATCTCAACTCACTGGTCACCATAGCAGCACCCACCCGTAGCACGCACTCCAGCAGGTATATCTCACTGGTCACCCCCAAAGCCAATTACTACTTTGGCCGCCTTTCCTTCCAGTTCTCTGCTGCCAATGACTGGAACGAACTGCAAAAATCACTGAAGCTGGAGACTCTTACCTCCCTCACTAGCTTTAAGCACCAGCTTTCAGAGCAGCTCACAGATCACTGCACCTGTACATAGTCCATCTGTAAATAGCCCATCCAACTACCTCATCCCCGTACTGTATTTATTTATTTATCTTGATCCTTTGCACCCCAGTATCTCTACTTGCACATCTCTACTTGCCTATTTATTGCCTTACCTCCCTTATCTTACCTCATTTGCACTCACTGTATATAGACTTTTTCTACTGTATTATTGACTGTATGTTTTGTTTATTTCATGTGTAACTCTTGTGTTGTTGTATGTGTCGAACTGCTTTGCTTTTTCTTGGCCAGGTCATAGTTGTAAATGAGAACTTGTTCTCAACTAGCCTACCTGGTTAAATAAAGATGAAATTAAAAATGTAATTAAAAAGTTGGTGAAATGTCCATTTCAACTGGCTACAACAAGTGCATGCATGCAGGTGTCTCGTGTAAAAAGGCATGACATTGGCTGCTAAGTAATACTAATAGCAGCTAATATCGAAGAGACAAAAATTATTTGCACCTCTGTAATTTATTTGAGGTACTTTAGCTAGCTAAAATAAAAAGTGGAACTTTCATAATGTGATGTATGGGCAACCACCGAGCTAGCTTAAAACAAGGCAGAAGCAGTGTCACCATGTCATGTACAGGCTACCATCTAACTAGCTGAGACAAGGCAGAAGCAGTGTCACCATGTCATGTACAGGCTACCCATCTAGCTAGCTGAGACAAGGCAGAAGCAGTGTCACCATGTCATGTACAGGCTACCCATCTAGCTAGCTGAGACAAGGCAGAAGCAGTGTCACCATGTCATGTACAGGCTACCATCTAGCTAGCTGAGACAAGGCAGAAGCAGTGCCACCATTCATCAGCACTAATCCAAAATATTGATGAGAAAACGACTTCACCATTGTTAATTCAAAGACCTGATCTAACTAGTTGTTGTCAAAGACAGATCAGGTTTGAATAACCTAAACATGGGTTTTATAGTCGGAACGGACTGCACGGTCAAGTAAGTTATCAAGCCGCTGAGCTTTTTGAATGCGACAACATTCAAGCAATCCAAAGACAGAAAGCTAGTTAGTTAGCAAACTATTTTCATTTACTCATTTCATAACTCATCTAGCTAAGGTTGTAATTTCACGTGGATTTAGATATTAGTAATATAATATTATTAATAAATGATTACTTATAATTATAATATTATTATAATAATATTAGTATTATTAGCTGTAGTAAAGGATATATTGTCTAGCCAGTCAGGGATATACAGTGTGAACATATGCTTAAATATTTTGCTGTGAGAACTGGCATTTTAATTTGTGAGCACCAGTGCCCTCATATTTTTGGGGGGACTCTTTTCAGGAAACTAGGTGTCACTACTTCACAGGAGAACCATTTGAAAGTACTTAAAAAAAAATCTAAATGTGTTTTCTGGAAAATGAAAACGTAAATGTCCCTTAATAATGCCATCTGTACATACAAATACAATTGTTTAATTACGAGCCTAGTTGGTTTAGTCACAGAGAATGGGGGCAACCATCCCGCTAGCCATGATTGGCTAGATGTTCTTTACCATTCAGCCATCAGATTTGCCACCAATGCTCCTCATAGGGCCACATCACTGCAATTTATACTCCTCTGTAAACTGGTCATCTCTGTATACCCGTCGCAAGACCCACTGGTTGATGCTTATTTTTAAAACACTTTTAGGCCTCACTCCGACCTATCTGAGATATCTACTGAAGCCCTCATCCTCCACATACAACACCCGTTCTGCCAGTCACCTTCTGTTAAAGGTCCCCAAAGCAAACACATCCCTGGTTTGCTCGTCTTTTCAGTTCACTGCAGCTAGCGACTGGAATCTGCAACAAACACTCAAACTGGACAATTTTACCTCCATCTCTTCATTCAAAGACTCAATGATGGACACTCTTACAGGCTGACCACACCGCTTGCGTCGCGTGTGCTTCAACGTGTCAACGAGCGTCTGTGTTGCCAAGGGCTAAAATAAAAGTCCTTCTTATTACTGACGCAGATTGCGCTGCAAGTCCTGCCTCTCCCATTTCCTCATTGGTTTATAGAAGCAGGTAACCAAGTGCGATCTCCTCATTGGTTATACCCACATGGGTGATTGAATGACGAACTGCCGGTCATCGTGGTAATAGTATGAATGTTTAGATGCCAATCACCATATAAGTTCAAAGATGAAAAAGCCTGGAAGGAGGAGAGATGACAAGAAACGATTCAGTTGACCGTTTTATGTGTGGATTAATTGTCGGAGTAGAGGACCTTGTGCATTTCAGGTAAAATAACAACCTAATGTTAATATCCCAGTTTTGATATTTTAACCCGCGTGTCGTGATCGCGTTTGGTGTAGGGGACAAAATAAATGTATGTACGATGGCGCATGCGCACAGCCGGTTTGGCTTCCGTGTTACTGACAGTTGAGGATGCTTTGCGTGATGTATTGTTGTCTCTTCCTTCTTGCGCTTTGTGCTGTTGTCTGCCCAATAATGTTTGGTACCATGTTTTGTGCTGCTACCATGCTGTGCCGCTTCATGTTGTGTTGCTACCATGCCTTGTTGTCATGTGTTGCTGCCTTCTATGTTGTTGTCTTAGGTCTCTCTTTATGTAGTGTTGTCTCTTGTTGTGATGTGTGTTTTGTCCTATATTTATATATTTGCTATTTATTTTTATGTTTAATCCCAGCCCCTGTCCCCGCAAGAGGCCTTTTGCCTTTTGGTAGGCCATCATTGCGAGTAAGAATTTGTTCTTAATTGACATGCCTAGTTAAATAAATAAAGGTTAAATACAATTAAAATAAATAAATTGGCTGAGATAATGAGAGGGCTGGACATGCCGAGAGATCGGAATTGGTCTGCCATATAGCACGCTTCTGTCTATTTGAGCTGGTCCTGTGTAACGCGGCTTTTTTTTTAAGTATCACGTAATAGAACTGCATAAGTGTTGCTCTCCACTTTCTGGAGGACAGAGTTTTGAAATCAGTGGAATTAGAGTATGAAAGCTAAGGGGATGGAGAAATCCCGATTACATCTTCAAACTAAGGGCAACCATGGCATCCGTGACAGGGAGAGGCGTCCATCCATGATGTGTACAGGTAAGATAGTCTAGCTTGCTACATTTTCAGATATTACACATTTCTAATTTTGAAAGAAAGTCATTTTCATTTCAAATTAATGTGTACTGTTAACTAGCTAGCTAACATTAACTGGCTGGCACTCTAGCTAACGTTACGTGTATTATTCGTATCTCAAAGCCATTTGCTTGGCTAGTCATAGCCTAATATTAGCTAGCTAACATTAAACCTGGTTGGTTAGCTACCTGCAGATGCATGCAGGGTAGTAACATCATGAGTTGGGATTATGGTTCATTGTTTAATTATGGGTTATGGTTCACGTCTTAATAAAAGACTCCACTCTGCAAGTAACCATTTCAATAGAATGTCACTGCGACACCTGCTGATAGACGTTGCTGGTAAGTTCGCTCTGGCTATCTACTCCAATTTCAGAGCACTCTCGTCTGAGTGCAGAATTAGAGGTCGACCGATTATGATTTTTCAACGCCGATACCGATTATTGGAGGACCAAATAAGCCGATACCGAGTAATCGGCCGATTTTTTGTTGTTGTTGTTGTAATAATGACAACTACAACAATACTGAATGAACATTTATTTTAACTTAATATAATACATCAATTAAAATCAATTTAGCCTCAAGTAAAAAATGAAACATTTTCAATTTGGTTTAAATAATGCAAAAACTAAGTGTTGGAGAAGAAAGTAAAAGTGCAATATGTGCTATGTAAGAAAGCTAACGTTTCAGTTCCTTGCTCAGAACATGAGAACATATGAAAGCTGGTGGTTCCTTTTAACACGAGTCTTCAATATTCCCAGGTATGAAGTTTTAGGTTGTAGTTATTATAGGACTATTTCCCTCTATACCATTTGTATTTCATTAACCTTTGATTATTGGATGTTCTTATAGGCATTTTAGTATTGCCAGTGAAACAGTTTTGCTTCCGTCCCTCTAGTTAGCGCGCGCTAACTAGCTAGCCATTTCACATCGGTTACACCAGCCTCATCTCGGGAGATGATAGGCTTGAAGTCATAAACAGCGCAATGCTTGACGCACAACGAAGAGCTGCTGGCAAAACGCACAAAAGTGCTGTTTGAATGAATGTTTATGCGCCTGCTTCTGCCTACCACCGCTCAGTCAGATACTTGTATGCTTGTATGCTCAGTCAGATTATATGCAACGCAGGACACGCTAGATAATATCTAGTAATATCATCAACCATGTGTAGTTAACTAGTGATTATGATTGATTGTTTTTATAAGATAAGTTTAATGCTAGCTAGCAACTTACCTTGGCTTACTGCATTTGCGTAACAGGCAGTCTCCTTGTGGAGTGCAACGAGATAGAGGCAGGTCGTTATCTGTAAGTTAACTGTAAGGTTGCAAGATTGGATCCCCCGAGCTGACAATGTGAAAATCTGTCATTCTACCCCTGAACGAGGCAGTTAACCCACCAAAACTGTCAAAATATTGTCTGTGAGTATAAAATCAAAACAGGAAGTGGCTTCTATTTTGAAAACTCCATGTTCCATAGCCTCCCTTTGCTGGGTTTAAAGGGATATTAACCAGATTCCTTTTACTATCGCTTCATCAACGTGTCAACAGTGTTCAGACATAGTTTCAGGCTTTTCTTTTTTTTAAATGAGCCAGAACGATAACATTGCGTCAAGTGGTCACATGAGTTTTGCTTGTGCAACAGAATTTGGACAGCCATTGTTTTCCCCTCTCCTACTGTGACAGACATTTGCGGTTGATATATTATTGATTATATATTTGAAAAACAACCTGAGGATTGATTATCAAATACCTTGACATGTTTCTGTGGACATAATGGAAACTATTTGGAATTTTCGTCTGCGTTGTCGTGACCGCTCTTTCCTGTGGATTTCTGACCATAAATGCCTCCGTTTGTTTGTCGCGTTTGGATATAAAAATCAGCTTTATGGAATAAACATAACATTTGTTGTGTAACTGGGAGTCTCGTGAGTGAAAACATCTGAAGATCATCAAAGGTAAATGATTAATTTGATTGCTTTTCTGATTTTCGTGACCGAGCTACCTGATGCTAAGTGTACTTAATGTTTTAATGTTTTATAGTGTGATCGATAAATTTACACAAACTCTTGGATTGCTTTCGCTGTAAAGCATAATTTCAAAATCTGACACGACAGGTGGATTAACAAAAGGCTAAGCTGTGTTTTCCTATATTGCACTTGTGATTTCATGAATATAAATATTTATTGTATGTAGCGCTATGCCATTCAGCGGTTCTTGATGACACCGATAGGGGGATTGCAGCCATAACTGACTTGCCTAGTTGAATAAAAGGTATACAAAAAATAAATAAATCGGCATATCGGCACCCAAAAATACAGATTTCCGATTGTTATGAATTGGCCATCTATGCAGAATAACTGATGAATTTACGAACGCTCAACACACGTTGACTATTGCCGCGTCAGTAAACGTTGGCAAAAAAGCAAAAATTGTTGCCAGCAGCACAGTTGAGGTCACCAAAGCTCTGGATAACATAACAGCCTAACCAGCTCTGCTAGGGTGAGTAAAATGGTCCGTGAGCTGTTCTGTAATTTGTGTCTGGGAGTAACTAGCAAGCTAGCCACCGTTAGCTTGGGTGCTTGACTGTTAGGACGAACGCACGGATCAAACCTTCAAGAGATGGCTAAAGCTTAAGAGCGTGTGAACAATGCTGCATGGGTGTAGACAATGAAGAGCTCTCCAGTAGGTACCAAAATATTCATTTTGAACCTCAAAAGTGAGGTTACAAGTTTATCAACTTTCAAAGCAGAATTACTTTCCCATCGTCCATCGTGGCGGCAGGTAGCCTAGTGGTTAGAGCGTTGGGCGGCAGGTAGCATAGTGGTTAGAGTTTTGGGCGGCAGGTAGCCTAGTGGTTAGAGCATTGGGCGGCAGGTAGCCTAGTGGTTAGAGCGTTGGGCGGCAGGTAGTCTAGTGGTTAGAGCGTTGGGCGGCAGGTAGCCTAGTGGTTAGAGCGTTGGGCGGCAGGTAGCCTAGTGGTTAGAGCATTGGGAGGCAGGTAGCCTAGTGGTTAGAGTGTTGGGCGGCAGGTAGCCTAGTGGTTAGAGCGTTGGGCGGCAGGTAGCCTAGTGGTTAGAGTGTTGGGCGGCAGGTAGCCTAGTGGTTAGAGCGTTGGGCGGCAGGTAGCCTAGTGGTTAGTGTTGGGCGGCAGGTAGCCTAGTGGTTAGAGCGTTGGGCGGCAGGTAGCCTAGTGGTTAGTGTTGGGCGGCAGGTAGCCTAGTGGTTAGAGCGTTGGGCGGCAGGTAGCCTAGTGGTTAGAGCGTTGGGCGGCAGGTAGCCTAGTGGTTAGAGTGTTGGGCCAGTAACCGAAAGGTTACTGGATTGAATCCCCATTTTCAAATTTTGCTACATAAGACCGAATCAAGGTGTCACAAATGTTCCGAATCCCCAGAGAAGGAAACAAGCACATACTTCTTAGCATCATGGCTGCAGCATTACTACAGAAAAAACAGATATTACCTCTGCAATGTTATTTTATTCCTATAGCGGATCGCCGGGACTGCATTTTGCATTCTTAACCAACTCGCGGGACTACACTATGTTCAGTCATGTTACCTGAATGGCTAGCTAGCTAACAACCTGGTAACTTGACCAGTATATTCATTTGGGGGCACAGAAAGAAAGGGAAAGGGAAGTCTTCGGGAGATGAATGAATGACAGATCTCTGGCATATCATTACCACAAACTTGACGTTCTTAAATACTTTGAACTGGAACTTTGAAAACTAGCAAGCATTTTTTTAAACCTCCTTTTTGGGCAGGATGTGTCAATGTGTAGTTCATACATAATCTATTAGCAGAATTACTGTCTTACCTCAATGAAACATAAATCGGCAGTCTGAAAGCAACGGTTTTCTGGAAACTGTGCGGTGGCATTTTCCCCACATGGGCCAGCCCCCTATCAATTTGAGTTCTGGCCAAAGAGCTTCAGCCCCTTGCCATCTACACCACAGTAGAACAGTCTACCCCAGACCCTTACCATGGCCTCGACATCACAGGACAGATAAATGAAGAACCCCAAGCCCAGGGGACCTCCTCCTAGCACCCCCGTAAACCCCCCTGATAGCCCTCCTCCCACTGAGGACACACACAAGCCACTGATTGTACTCCTTATGGACTTAAATGGCAAATACACTGTATATACAAAGCCATGTGAACACCCCTTCAAATGAGTGGATTGGGCTATTTCAGCCACACCCGATGCTGACAGGTGAATAAAATCAAGCAAAAAGTCATACAATCTCCAACGACAAACATTGGCAGTAGAATGGCCTTACTGAAGAGCTCAGTGACTTTCAACACCGTCATAGGATGCCACCTTTCCAACATGTAACATTTCTGTCAAACCTGTCAAAAGTCCTGACCTCAATCCCTTCGAACACCTTCGGGATGAATTGGAACGCCGACTGCGAGCCATGCCTAATTGCCCAACCTCACTAATACCTCAATAATGCTCGTGGCTGAACAGAAGCAAGTCCCTGCAGCAATGTTCCAACATCTAGTGGAAAGCCTACCACGAAAATACTTCTACCCTGCTACCATACAGCGGGTGACTGTTCCTCAAAACCAAATGTTTACCAGGTCCACCACTCCACCAAGGACTTGAACAGCCTTTACGACCAGGTCCACCTATAAAAGGCAGCAGTGCTCAGAACCGAATCGCCCTCAACACAGGAACAACAGATCAATAGACACCCTGCCTGGACCTTTTACTTTTTGTATTTTTTATATAACCTTTATTTAACTAAGCAAGTCAGTTAAGAACAAATTCTTATTTACAATGACGGCCTAGGAACAGTGGGTTAACTGTTCCTAGTTAACCAGTGGGTTAACGACGGATTTTTACCTTGCCAACTTGGGGATTCGATGGAGCAACCTTTCAGTTACTGGCCCAAAGCTCTAACCACTAGGCTACCTGCCGCCCCAAACAGGTGTATAAAATCGAGCAAAAAGCCATACAATCTCAATCGACCTATGAGACACTCTCGCAGACCTGCGGGACCTAGAGGACCCACGCCGAGAGGACCTACATTCCGACGACAGCATCACCAGCCACATCCACACCCCTGTGACAAGAGATGAAAAGAATCTGCCAACTCCATCAAGCAATGGGGGCAACACAGGGCATCCACGGGACCTCATGGAACCATGGACCGCACCTGCAGAAACTGGACAACAGGGAGAAGCAGAGGAGATAGCTATCATAGACTTCTCCCAGCTGACACTTGACATACCACCTACGCCACCTCCAGTGGTAGAAACAACCAGCTGGTATGATTCAGTGGAATCAGCCAACAGTAACACGGAAGCAGCAATGTGAAAGTCAGTAGTGCATGACCTTAAAGGGTAATAATAGGAAGCTTCCGTTTAACACACAGGCCTAAGGTTACGTAGGCCTACAGCACCAGTGGGAACTTCCCCTGTAAAAAGGTACAGTGCCGTGCGAAAGTATTCGGCCCCCTTGAACTTTGCGACCTTTTGCCACATTTCAGGCTTCAAACAAAGATATAAAACTGTATTTTTTTGTGAAGAATCAACAACAAGTGGGACACAATCATGAAGTGGAACGACATTTATTGGATATTTCAAACTTTTTTAACAAATCAAAAACTGAAAAATTGGGCGTGCAAAATTATTCAGCCCCTTTACTTTCAGTGCAGCAAACTCTCTCCAGAAGTTCAGTGAGGATCTCTGAATGATCCAATGTTGACCTAAATGACTAATGATGATAAATACAATCCACCTGTGTGTAATCAAGTCTCTGTATAAATGCACCTGCACTGTGATAGTCTCAGAGGTCCGTTAAAAGCGCAAATTGCGCAAATTGCGACAAATTGATAACCCTAGTCATTGGCAACTCCATTACCCGTAGTATTAGACTTAAAATTAATCATCCAGCGATCATACACTGTTTTACCAGGGGGCAGGGCTACCGACGTTAAGGCTAATCTGAAGATGGTGCTGGCTAAAGCTAAAACCGGCGAGTGTAGAGAGTATAGAGATATTGTCATCCACGTCGGCACCAACGATGTTAGGATGAAAGAGTCAGGTCACCAAGCGCAACATAGCTTCAGCGTGTAAATCAGCTAGAAAGATGTGTCGGCATCGAGTAATTGTCTCTGGCCCCCTCCCAGTTAGGGGGAGTGATGAGCTCGACAGCAGAGTCTTACAACTCAATCGCTGGTTGAAAACTGTTTTCTGTCCCTCCCAAAAGATAGAATTTGTAGATAATTGGCCCTCTTTCTGGGACTCACCCACACAGTCAGTGTAGTCAACTCAGCTATCCCCATTGAGACCGTGTCTGTGCCTCGATCTAGTTGTGCAAAACTAAACATGGCAGTATTCGCCTTAGCAATCTCACTGGAATAAAGACCTCCTCCATTCCTGACATTATTGAAAGAGATTGTGATATCTCACATCTCAAAATACGGCTACTTAATGTTAGATCCCTCACTTCCAAGGCAGTTATAGTCAATGAACTAATCACTGATCATAATCTTGATGTGATTGGCCTGACTGAAACATGGCTTAAGCCTGATGAATTTACTGTGTTAAATGAGGCCTCTCCTCCTGGTTACTAGTGACCATATCCCCTGCGCATCCCGCAAAGGTGGAGGTGTTGCTAACATTTACGACAGCAAAAATGACTCCGTTTTTGTCTTTTGAGCTTCTAGTCATGAAATATATGCAGCCTATTCAATCACTTTTTATAGCTACTGTTTACAGGCCTCCTGGGCCATATACAGCGTTCCTCACTGAGTTCCCTGAATTCCTATCGGACCTTGTAGTCATAGCAGATAATATTCTATTTTTGGTGATTTTAATATTCACATGGAAAAGTCCACAGACCCACTTCAAAAGGCTTTCGAGCCATCATAGACTCAGTGGGATTTGTCCAACATGTCTCTGGACCTACTCACTGCCACAGTCATACTCTGGACCTAGTTTTGTCCCTTGGAATAAATGTTGTGGAACTTAATGTTTTTCCTCATAATCCTGGACTATCGGAACACCATTTTATTACGTTTGCAATCACAACAAATATTCTGATCAGACCCCAACCAAGGATCTTTAAAAGCCGTGCCATAAATTCTCAGACAACCCAAAGATTCCTAGATGCCTTTCTAGACTCCACCTACCCTGAGTCCAAAAACCAGTTAACCACCTAACTGAGGAACTCAGTTTAACCTTTAACCCTAGATGCAGTCACACCACTCAAAAAACAAACATTTGTCATAAGAAACTAGCTCCCTGGTATACAGAAAATAACCGAGCCCTGAAGCAAGCTTCCAGAAAATTGGAACGAAAATGGCGCTACACCAAACTGGAAGTCTTCCGACTAGCTTGGAAAGACAGTACCGTGCAGTATCGAAGAGTTGCTGCTCGATCATCCTATTTTTCCAACTTAATTGAGGAAAATAAGAACAATCTAAAATGTATTTTTCAAACTGTCGAAAAGTTAACTAAAAAGCAGCATTTACCCAAGAGAAGATGGCTTTCACTTCAGCAGTGATAAATTCATGGACTTCTTTGACGAAAAGATCATGATCATTAGAAAGCAAATTACAGACCCTGCTAGAAAAAGCTGTTGCGCAGCAACTCACTGCCTTCCTGAAGACAAACAATGTATACGAAACGCTTCAGTCTGGAATTAGACGCCATCATAGCACTGAGACTGCACTTGCGAAGGTGGTAAATTACCTTTTAATGGCATCAGACCGAGGCTCTGCATCTGTCCTCGTGTTCCTAAACCTTAGTGCTGCTTTTGATACCATCGATCACCACATTCTTTTGGAGTAATTGGAAACCCAAATTGGTCTACACGGACACGTTCTGGCCAGGTTTAGATCTTATCTGTCGGAAAGATATCAGTTTGTCTCTGTAGATGGTTCGTCCTCAACTGTAAATGTCGGTGTTCCTGAAGCCTCCGTTTTAGGAAACAATGTTAACTTTTACTGCTATGCGGATGACACACAGCTGTACATTTCAATGAAACATGGTGAAGCCCCAAAATTGCCCTCCCCTTTACTTTAATTACTTTAATGAAGACCGCTTCTCCATCCTGGAGGGGGAGATCTCCAGGCCCAGGGACATGTTCTAGTCTGTGGCGACCTAAATGCCAGAACCGGACAAGAACCTGACACCCTCAGCACACAGGGGGACAAACATCTACCTGGAGGTGACAGTATTCCCTCCCAAGACAGAACTATGACAAAACAACCAACAAAAACAGGACACAACTCCTGTAGCTCTGTCACACACTGGGTCTTAACATAGTCAGATCACAGCAAAATCAGTCTTCCTGAACAGAGCAATACTCAATCATGACTCATCAAAGCCAAAGGAACTGCATAACATTAAGAAATGCTATAGATTGTAGGAAGGTAGTGTAGAAACCCACTAAAAACAATTAGGCAACAACAATTTCAATCTCTTTTAGACAACTTCCTGGACAAGGCATTTCACTGTAATAGTGAAGGTGTAAACTTAGCTGTAGAAATTCTAAACAGTATATTTGACCTTTCAGCAGACAACTGTCACGGCCGGCGAAGGAAGAGGACCAAGGTGCAGCGTGGTGAGCGTACATTCTCTTTTATTTATAGAAATGTTGCCAACAAAAAAAGAAACAACCGTGTAGCTTAACAGGGCTATAGTGCCACTAACAAAGATAACTACCCACACTGAAAGGAGGGGGAAAAAAAGAGCTACCTAAGTATGATTCCCAATCAGAGACAACGATAGACAGCTGTCCCTGATTGAGAACCATACCCAGCCAAAACATAGAAATAAAGAAACATAGAAAACAAAACATAGAATGCCCACCCCACATCAAACCCTGACCTAATCAAATAGAGAAATAAAACGGCTCTCTAAGGTCAGGGCGTGACAACAGCCTAAGAAAATTAAAAACAATGACAAATGGTTTGATGAAGAATGCAAAAATCTAAGAAAGAAACTGAGAAACCTATCCAAACAAAATACAGAAATACACTACGGAAAAAAAGAAGGAACAGCATGAGAGAAATCAGCTCAATGGAATTGAGAATCCATAGAATCTAAACACTTCTGGGAAAATAAGAACATTTAAACAAACAACAACACGAAGAGCTGTCTATCCAAAACGGAGATGTATAGATAAACCCCTTCTACAATGTTTTTGGCTCTATAACAAAGAACAAACAGCAAAAACATACACATTTGAAATTACAAATCTTAGAATCAGCTATTAAATACTACCAAGTACAGAAAATCTAAAGAAATCAGCCAAATGTTTTAGACAAGTCTGGTTCATCCTTTTTTAAATGGTTTTCTTTAGTAGCTACTATCTTGTCTCATCGCTACAAATCCCATACGGGCTCGGGAGAGACGAAGGTTGAAAGTCATGCATCCTCCGATACACAACCCAACCAAGCCGCACTGCTTCTTAACACAGCGCGCATCCAACCCGGAAGCCAGCCACACCAATGTGTCGGAGGAAACACCGTGCAACTGGCAACCTTGGTTAGCGCGCACTGCACCAGGCCCGCCACAGGAGTCGCTGGTGCGCGATGATACAAGGACATCCCTACCGGCCAAGACCTCCCTAACCCGGACGACGCTAGGCCAATTGTGCGTCACCCCATGGACCTCCCGGTCGCGGACGGTTACGACAGAGCCTGGGCGCGAACCCAGAGTCTCTGATGGTCTGGTTCATCCTTTAAGCTATTTCCAAACGGCTGAAGGTACCACGTTCATCTGTACAAACAATAGTACGCATACCGCTCAGGAAGGAGAAGCGTTCTGTCTCCTAGAGATAAACATACTTTGGTGCTAAAAGTGCAAATCAATCCCAGAACAACAGCAAAGGACCTTGTGAAGATGCTGGAGGAAGCAGGTACAAAAGTATCTATATCCACAGTAAAACGAGTCCTATATCGACATAACCTGAAAGGCTGCTCAGCAAGGAAGAAGCCACTGCTCCAAAACCGCCAGTAGTAGTATAGTATAGTAGTAGTAACAGTAGTATAGTAGTAGTAACAGTAGTAACGGTAGTAACAGTTTGTCCGGACCTCTGGCAGTCTCTATGGGGGTGCCACAGGGTTCAATTCTTGGACCGACTCTCTTCTCTGTATACATCAATGATGTCGCTCTTGCTGCTGGTGAGTCTCTGATCCAACTCTACGCAGACGACACCATTCTGTACTTCTGGCCCTTCTTTGGACACTGTGTTAACAATCCTCCAGGCAAGCTTCAATGCCATACAACCCTCATCCCGTGGCCTCCAATTGCTCTTAAATACAAGTAAAACTAAATGCATGCTCTTCAACCGATCGCGGCCTGCACCTGCCCGCCTGTCCAACATCACTACTCTGGACGGCTCTGATTTAGAATACGTGGACAACTACAAATACCTAGGTGTCTGGTTAGACTGTAAACTCTCCTTCCAGACCCACATCAAACATCTCCAATCCAAAGTTAAATCTAGAATTGTAGTAACAATCGCAACAAAGCATCCTTCACTCATGCTGCCAAACATACCCTTGTAAAACTGACCATCCTACCAATCCTCGACTTCAGCGATGTCATTTACAAAATAGCCTCCAATACCCTACTCAACAAATTGGATGCAGTCTATCACAGTGCCATCCGTTTTGTCACCAAAGCCCCATATACTACCCACCATTGCGACCTGTATGCTCTCGTTGGCTGGCCCTCGCTTCATACTCTTCGCCAAACCCACTGGCTCCATGTCATCTACAAGACCCTGCTAGGTAAAGTCCCCCTTATCTCAGCTCGCTGGTCACCATAGCATCACCCACCTGTAGCACGCGCTCCAGCAGGAATATCTCTCTGGTCACCCCCAAAACCAATTCTTTCTTTGGCCGCCTCTCCTTCCAGTTCTCTGCTCCCAATGACTGGAACAAACTACAAAAATCTCTGAAACTGGAAACACTTATCTCCCTCACTAGCTTTAAGCACCAGCTGTCAGAGCAGCTCACATATCACTGCACCTGTACATAGCCCACCTATAATTTAGCCCAAACAACTACCTCTTTCCCCACTGTATTTATTTTATTTTATTTATTTTGCTCCTTTGCACCCCATTATTTTTATTTCTACTTTGCAGTCTCCACTGCAAATCTACCATTCCAGTGTTTTACTTGCTATATTGTATTTACTTTGCCACCATGGCCTTTTTTGCCTTTACCTCCCTTATCTCACCTCATTTGCTCACATCGTATATAGACTTGTTTCTACTGTATTATTGACTGTATGTTTGTTTTACTCCATGTGTAACTCTGTGTTGTTGTATGTGTTGAACTGCTTTGCTTTATCTTGGCCAAGTCGCAATTGTAAATGAGAACTTGTTCTCAACTTGCCTACCTGGTTAAATAAAGGTGAACTAAAATTAATAAATAAACAGTAGTAACAGTAGTAACAGTAGGAGTAGAGGAATTACAGTCGGAGTATAGTAGTAATATTATAATAGTCATAGTATTATAGTAGTAGTAGATTAGTAGGAGTAGTAGTTGTCGTAGTTTAGTAGTAGTATAGTAGTTGCAGTTATACCTGCACTCACGGCTACACTTGGTGTAACGTCTGCTCCCGCTCTTCCCCCCTCTGGCACTTGAGGATGCCAGGCTGCCCTGCATCACTCACTCCTATCATCCATTACGCACACCTGCCTACCCTCGTCACGCGCATCAGTGATATTGGACTCACCTGGACTCACTCATCACCTGTTTATTACCTCCCCTATATGTGTCAGTTCCCTGCTCTGTTCACCTGGACTCAGTCATCACCTGTTTATTACCTCCCCTATATGTGTCAGTTCCCTGCTCTGTTCACCTGGACTCAGTCATCACCTGTTTAATACCTCCCCTATATGTGTCAGTTCCCTGCTCTGTTCACCTGGACTCAGTCATCACCTGTTTATTACCTCCCCTATATGTGTCAGTTCCCTGCTCTGTTCACCTGGACTCAGTCATCACCTGTTTATTACCTCCCCTATATGTGTCAGTTCCCTGCTCTGTTCACCTGGACTCAGTCATCACCTGTTTATTACCTCCCCTATATGTGTCAGTTCCCTGCTCTGTTCACCTGGACTCAGTCATCACCTGTTTATTACCTCCCCTATATGTGTCAGTTCCCTGCTCTGTTCCCCGCTGCTGCATTCATTTTTTTTTGGTCTGTGTTACCTGTTTGCTGACGCTGTTCCTGTCTCGTTCCATGTCCATTCTATATTAAATGCTTGACTCCCCGTACCTGCTTCGTCTCTTCAGCGTCACGCCATGTGACACTTGGCATACGGACTACAGTAACATTATAGCAGTATAGTATTAATAGTAGTAGTAGTGGTAGTGGTGGTAGTATTAGTGTAGTATTAGTAGAAGTATAGTAGTATGGTAGCTGTATCTTTACTTACGGCTACTCACAAAATAGTTGTAATATAGTAACAGTGTAGTGTTAGTGGTACTGTAGACGTAGTATAGTAACAGTGTAGTGTTAGTGGTACTGTAGATGTAGTATAGTAACAGCATAGTTTTAGTAGTACTGTAGATTTAGTTTCGTAGCAGTAAAGTTTTAGTAATACTGTAGTATAGTAACAGTATAGTGTTAGTAGTACCTTAACTGTAGTATAGTAACAGTATAGTTTCAGTAGTGATGTAGTATAGTAACAGTATAGTTTTAGTAGTGCTGTAGTATAGTAACAGTATAGTTTTAGTAGTACTGTAGATGTAGTATGGTAACAATATAGTGTTAGTAGTACCTTAAGTGTAGTATAGTAACAGTATAGTTTTAATATTGATGTATATTTAGTATAGTAACAGTATAGTTTTAGTAGTACTGTAGATTTAGTTTCGTAGCAGTATAGTTTTAGTAATACTGTAGTATAGTAACAGTATAGTGTTAGTAGTACCTTAACTGTAGTATAGTAACAGTATAGTTTCAGTAGTGATGTAGTATAGTAACAGTAAAGTTTTAGTAATACTGTAGTATAGTAACAGTATAGTGTTAGTAGTACCTTAACTGTAGTATAGTAACAGTATAGTTTCAGTAGTGATGTAGTATAGTAACAGTATAGTTTTAGTAGTACTGTATATGTAGTATGGTAACAATATAGTGTTAGTAGTACCTTAAGTGTAGTATAGTAACAGTATAGTTTTAATATTGATGTATATTTAGTATAGTAACAGTATAGTTTTAGTAGTACTGTAGATGTAGTATGGTAACAATATAGTGTTAGTAGTACCTTAAGTGTAGTATAGTAACAGTATAGTTTCAGTAGTGATGTAGTATAGTAACAGTATAGTTTTAGTAGTACTGTAGATGTAGTATGGTAACAATATAGTGTTAGTAGTACCTTAAGTGTAGTATAGTAACAGTATAGTTTTAATATTGATGTATATTTAGTATAGTAACAGTATAGTTTTAGTAGTACTGTAGTATAGTAACAGTATAGTTTTAGTAGTGCTGTAGTATAGTTTTAGTAGTGATGTAGATGTAGTATAGTAACAGTATAGTGTAGTAATTCCTTAGCTGTAGTATAGTAACAGCATAGTTTTAGTAGTACTGTAGTACCGTAACAGTATAGTTTTAGTAGTACTGTAGTATAGTAACAGTATAGTTTTAGTAGTACTGTAGTACCGTAACAGTATAGTTTTAGTAGTACTGTAGTATAGTAACAGTATAGTTTTAGTAGTACTGTAGTACAGTAACAGTATAGTTTAGTAGTACTGTAGTATAGTAGCAGTATAGTTTTAGTAGTACTGTAGTATAGTAGCAGTATAGTTTAGTAGTACTGTAGTATAGTAACAGTATAGTTTTAGTAGTACTGTAGTACAGTAACAGTATAGTTTAGTAGTACTGTAGTATAGTAACAGTATAGTTTTAGTAGTACTGTAGTATAGTAGCAGTATAGTTTTAGTAGTACTGTAGTATAGTAACAGTATAGTTTTAGTAGTACTGTAGTATAGTAGCAGTATAGTTTTAGTAGTACTGTAGTATAGTAGCAGTATAGCTTTAGTAGTACTGTAGTATAGTAGCAGTATAGTTTTAGTAGTACTGTAGTATAGTAGCAGTATAGTTTAGTAGTACTGTAGTATAGTAACAGTATAGTTTTAGTAGTACTGTAGTATAGTAGCAGTATAGTTTTAGTAGTACTGTAGTATAGTAGCAGTATAGTTTTATTAGTACTGTAGTACAGTAACAGTATAGTTTAGTAGTACTGTAGTATAGTAACAGTATAGTTTTAGTAGTGCTGTAGTATAGTTTTAGTAGTGATGTAGATGTAGTATAGTAACAGTATAGTGTAGTAATTCCTTAGCTGTAGTATAGTAACAGTATAGTTTTAGTAGTACTGTAGTACCGTAACAGTATAGTTTTAGTAGTACTGTAGTACCGTAACAGTATAGTTTAGTAGTACTGTAGTACAGTAACAGTATAGTTTAGTAGTACTGTAGTATAGTAGCAGTATAGTTTTAGTAGTACTGTAGTATAGTAGCAGTATAGTTTTATTAGTACTGTAGTATAGTAGCAGTATAGTTTTAGTAGTACTGTAGTATAGTAGCAGTATAGTTTTATTAGTACTGTAGTATAGTAGCAGTATAGTTTTAGTAGTACTGTAGTATAGTAACAGTATAGTTTAGTAGTACTGTAGTATAGTAACAGTATAGTTTTAGTAGTACTGTAGTATAGTAGCAGTATAGTTTTAGTAGTACTGTAGTATAGTAGCAGTATAGTTTAGTAGTACTGTAGTATAGTAGCAGTATAGTTTTAGTAGTACTGTAGTATAGTAGCAGTATAGTTTAGTAGTACTGTAGTATAGTAGCAGTATATTTTAGTAGTACTGTAGTATAGTAGCAGTATAGTTTTAGTAGTACTGTAGTATAGTAGCAGTATAGTTTTAGTAGTACTGTAGTATAGTAGCAGTATAGTTTTAGTAGTACTGTAGTATAGTAGCAGTATAGTTTTAGTAGTACTGTAGTATAGTAGCAGTATAGTTTTAGTAGTACTGTAGTATAGTAGCAGTATAGTTTTAGTAGTACTGTAGTATAGTAGCAGTATAGTTTTAGTAGTACTGTAGTATAGTAGCAGTATAGTTTTAGTAGTACTGTAGTATAGTAGCAGTATAGTTTTAGTAGTACTGTAGTATAGTAGCAGTATAGTTTTAGTTGTACTGTAGTATAGTAGCAGTATAGTTTTAGTAGTACTGTAGTATAGTAGCAGTATAGTTTTAGTAGTACTGTAGTATAGTAACAGTATAGTTTTAGTAGTACTGTAGTATAGTAACAGTATAGTTTTAGTAGTACTGTAGTATAGTAACAGTATAGTTTTAGTAGTACTGTAGCTGTATTTATATCTGTACTCACGGCTACACTCAGCGTCGGCACACAGTTTCTTGTTGGAGAGTTTGGGCATCTGTCTTCCAGCCTGACAGACAGACACAACACACAAAAACACAAAACCCCACACACACACTCCTCGAGCGGACATCTTTCTCTCCTTTACTCTGCTTCTCTCTCTCTGCTGCTCTGCTGTCTGAATAGAGGCTAAGAAGGAGAGGAAAACACACACAGCTCTGTTCAGGCCCACAGAACCCCCCCCCCTCCAGTCCCAGAGTAGCACACTCCGCCCACTGTCTAGAAAGAGGACAAGATATCTCTGTTCAGGCCCACAGAAGCCCCCCCCCCTCCAGTCCCACAGTAGCACACTCGGCCCACTGTCTAGAAAGAGGACAGGACACACACACAGAGACCCACACAGACAGACACACACACAGAGACACACATAGAGAGACACACAGAGACACACACAGAGACCCACACAGAGACCCACACAGACAGACACACACACAGAGACACACATAGAGAGACACACAAAGACACACACATGCACACATTCTTCAATACAGTGCGAGTGAGTGTGTTACAGAGAGAAAGCAGCCCTGTCTGGAGGTCTGTGGTCAGACTGTGTTGATGACTGTAGGGTGTCCCATGACCTCTAAGAGAAAACAAAACTTTGCTTGTGAACAGTCTGAGCCCTACATCACGACACCACGTTGTTGACATACATCACTTTGTTTTCAGCTGACTTCACCATGGGCTTTGAATCCCCTCATTGTAATATGGCTGCAGCCCTCAGGAATCCCCTCATTGTTATATGGCTGCAGCCCTCAGGAATCCCCTCATTGTTATATGGCTGCAGCCCTCAGGAATCCCCTCATTGTAATATGGCTGCAGCCCTCAGGAATCCCCTCATTGTAATATGGCTGCAGCCTCAGGAATCCCCTCATTGTTATATGGCTGCAGCCCTCAGGAATCCCCTCATTGTAATATGGCTGCAGCCCTCAGGAATCCCCTCATTGTAATATGGCTGCAGCCCTCAGGAATCCCCTCATTGTAATATGGCTCCAGCCTCAGGAATCCCCTCATTGTAATATGGCTGCAGCCTCAGGAATCCCCTCATTGTAATATGGCTGCAGCCTCAGGAATCCCCTCATTGTAATATGGCTGCAGCCCTCAGCGATAGGAATATATTTTTCCTAACTCCTCATCACGGAAGTATACAAGCACACACTTTGGGATAAGAGAGGAGAATAGGGACACAACTCTGCGACATGACAGTAACTCTGCAACAAGTCTATCTCAGCAACATGACAGTAACTCTGCAACGTGACAGTAACTCTGCAACGTGACAGTAACTCTGCATCGTGACAGTAACTCTGCATCGTGACAGTAACTCTGCATCGTGACAGTAACTCTGCATCGTGACAGTAACTCTGCAACGTGACAGTAACTCTGCATCGTGACAGTAACTCTGCATCGTGACAGTAACTCTGCATCGTGACAGTAACTCTGCAACGTGACAGTAACTCTGCAACGTGACAGTAACTCTGCAACGTGACAGTAACTCTGCATCGTGACAGTAACTCTGCATCGTGACAGTAACTCTGCATCGTGACAGTAACTCTGCAATGTGACAGTAACTCTGCATCGTTACAGTAACTCTGCATCGTGACAGTGACTCTGCAACGTGACAGTGACTCTGCAACGTGACAGTGACTCTGCAACGTGACAGTAACTCTGCATCGTGACAGTAACTCTGCATCGTGACAGAACTCTGCATCGTGACAGTAACTCTGCATCGTGACAGTAACTCAGCATCGTGACAGTAACTCTGCAACGTGACAGTGACTGCAACGTGACAGTAACTCTGCATCGTGACAGTAACTCTGCATCGTGACAGTAACTCTGCATCGTGACAGTAACTCTGCATCGTGACAGTAACTATGCAACGTGACAGTAACTCTGCATCGTGACAGTAACTCTGCAATGTGACAGTAACTCTGCAACAAGTCTATCTCAGCAACATGACAGTAACTCTGCAATGTGACAGTAACTCTGCAACGAGTCTATCTCAGCAACATGACAGTAACTCTGCATCGTGACAGTAACTCTGCATCGTGACAGTAACTCTGCATCGTGACAGTAACTCTGCATCGTGACAGTAACTCTGCAACGTGACAGTAACTCTGCATCGTGACAGTAACTCTGCATTGTGACAGTAACTCTGCATCGTGACAGTAACTCTGCAATGTGACAGTAACTCTGCATCGTTACAGTAACTCTGCATCGTGACAGTAACTCTGCAACAAGACAGTAACTCTGCATCGTGACAGTAACTCTGCATTGTGACAGTAACTCTGCATCGTGACAGTAACTCTGCAATGTGACAGTAACTCTGCATCGTTACAGTAACTCTGCATCGTGACAGTAACTCTGCAACAAGACAGTAACTCTGCAACAAGACAGTAACTCTGCATCGTGACAGTAACTCTGCATCGTGACAGTAACTCTGCATCGTTACAGTAACTCTGCAACAAGACAGTAACTCTGCAACGTGACAGTAACTCTGCATCATGACAGTAACTCTGTATCGTGACAGTAACTCTGCAAATTGACAGTGACTCTGCAAATTGACAGTAACTCTGCATCGTGACAGTAACTCTGCATCATGACAGTAACTCTGCATCGTGACAGTAACTCTGCATCGTGACAGTAACTCTGCAATGTGACAGTAACTCTGCAATGTGACAGTAACTCTGCAATGTGACAGCAACTCTGCATCGTGACAGTAACTCTGCAACAGGTCCAACTCAGCAACAAGACATTAACTCTGCAACAGGTCCAACTCAGCAACAAGACAGTAACTCTGCAACAGGTCCAACTCAGCAACAAGACAGTAACTCTGCAACAGGTCCAACTCAGCAACAAGACAGTAACTCTGCAACAGGTCCAACTCAGCAACAAGACAGTAACTCTGCAACAGGTCCAACTCAGTAACATGACAATAACTCTGCAACAAGTCCAACTCAGCAACATGACAGTAACTCTGCAACAGGTCCAACTCAGTAACATGACAGTAACTCTGCAACAGGTCCAACTCAGCAACATGACAGTAACTCTGCAACAGGTCCAACTCAGCAACAAGACAGTAACTCTGCAACAGGTCCAACTCAGCAACAAGACAGTAAATCTGCAACAGGTCCAACTCAGCAACAAGACAGTAACTCTGCAACAGGTCCAACTCAGCAACAAGACAGTAACTCTGCAACAGGTCCAACTCAGCAACAAGACAGTAACTCTGCAACGTGACAGTAACTCTGCATCGTGACAGTAACTCTGCATCGTGACAGTAACTCTGCATCGTGACAGTAACTCTGCAACGTGACAGTAACTCTGCAACGTGACAGTAACTCTGCATCGTGACAGTAACTCTGCATCGTGACAGTAACTCTGCATCGTGACAGTAACTCTGCATCGTGACAGTAACTCTGCAATGTGACAGTAACTCTGCATCGTGACAGTAACTCTGCATCGTGACAGTAACTCTGCATCGTGACAGTAACTCTGCATCGTGACAGAACTCTGCATCGTGACAGTAACTCTGCATCGTGACAGTAACTCAGCATCGTGACAGTAACTCTGCAACGTGACAGTGACTGCAACGTGACAGTGACTGCAACGTGACAGTAACTCTGCATCGTGACAGTAACTCTGCATCGTGACAGTAACTCTGCATCGTGACAGTAACTCTGCATCGTGACAGTAACTATGCAACGTGACAGTAACTCTGCATCGTGACAGTAACTCTGCAATGTGACAGTAACTCTGCAACAAGTCTATCTCAGCAACATGACAGTAACTCTGCAATGTGACAGTAACTCTGCAACGAGTCTATCTCAGCAACATGACAGTAACTCTGCATCGTGACAGTAACTCTGCATCGTGACAGTAACTCTGCATCGTGACAGTAACTCTGCAACGTGACAGTAACTCTGCATCGTGACAGTAACTCTGCATTGTGACAGTAACTCTGCATCGTGACAGTAACTCTGCAATGTGACAGTAACTCTGCATCGTTACAGTAACTCTGCATCGTGACAGTAACTCTGCAACAAGACAGTAACTCTGCAACAAGACAGTAACTCTGCATCGTGACAGTAACTCTGCATTGTGACAGTAACTCTGCATCGTGACAGTAACTCTGCAATGTGACAGTAACTCTGCATCGTTACAGTAACTCTGCATCGTGACAGTAACTCTGCAACAAGACAGTAACTCTGCAACAAGACAGTAACTCTGCATCGTGACAGTAACTCTGCATCGTGACAGTAACTCTGCATCGTTACAGTAACTCTGCAACAAGACAGTAACTCTGCAACGTGACAGTAACTCTGCATCATGACAGTAACTCTGTATCGTGACAGTAACTCTGCAAATTGACAGTGACTCTGCAAATTGACAGTAACTCTGCATCGTGACAGTAACTCTGCATCGTGACAGTAACTCTGCATCGTGACAGTAACTCTGCAATGTGACAGTAACTCTGCAATGTGACAGCAACTCTGCATCATGACAGTAACTCTGCAACAGGTCCAACTCAGCAACAAGACATTAACTCTGCAACAGGTCCAACTCAGCAACAAGACAGTAACTCTGCAACAGGTCCAACTCAGCAACAAGACAGTAACTCTGCAACAGGTCCAACTCAGCAACAAGACAGTAACTCTGCAACAGGTCCAACTCAGCAACAAGACAGTAACTCTGCAACAGGTCCAACTCAGTAACATGACAATAACTCTGCAACAAGTCCAACTCAGCAACATGACAGTAACTCTGCAACAGGTCCAACTCAGTAACATGAGAGTAACTCTGCAACAGGTCCAACTCAGCAACAAGACAGTAACTCTGCAACAGGTCCAACTCAGCAACAAGACAGTAACTCTGCAACAGGTCCAACTCAGTAACATGACAATAACTCTGCAACAAGTCCAACTCAGCAACATGACAGTAACTCAGTAACATGACAGTAACTATGCAACATGACTAGAGGTCCACCGATTAATCGGAATGGCTGATTAATTAGGGCCGATTTCACGTTTCCAATCTTGCATACGCACAGTTAACTAGTCCAACGCTCTAACCATTGCACTCCACGAGTAGCCTGCCTGTTACGCAAATGCAGTAGAAGCCAAGGTAAATTGCTAGATAGCATTAAACTTATCTTATAAAAAACAATAAATCATAATCACTAGTTATAACTACTAATCCAGTTTAGCATGCAATATTAACCAGGTGAAATTGTCATTTCTCTTGCGTTCATTGCACACAGAGTCAGGGTATATGCAACAGTTTGGGCTGCCTGGCTCATTGCGAACTAATTTGCCAGAGTTTTACGTAATTATGACATACATTGAAGGTTGTGTAATGTAACAAGAATATTTAGACTTAGGGATGCCACCCGTTAGATGAAATACCGAACGGTTCCGTATTTCACTGAAATAATAAACCTTTTGTTTTCAAAATGATAGTTTCCGCATTCGATCATATTAATGACCAAAGGCTCGTATTTCTGTGTGTTATGTTATAATTAAGTCTGATTTGATAGAGCAGTCTGACTGAGCAGCAGCAGGCCCGTAATCATTCATTCAAACAGCACTTTCGTGTGTTTTGCCAGCAGCTCTTCTCAAGCACCGCGCTGTTTATGACTTCAAGCCTATCAGCTTAATGGCTGGTGTAACCAATGTGAAATGGCTAGCTAGTTAGCTGGGTGTGCGCTAATACTGTTTCAAACGTCACTCGCTTTTAGATTTGGAGTAGTTATTCCCCTTGCGCTGCAAGGGCCCGAGGCATTTGTGGAGCGATGGGTAACGATGCTTCGAGTGTGGCTGTTGTCAATGTGCTCCTGGTTCGAGCCCAGGTAGGGGGTTGAGGAGGGGGACGGAAGCTATACTGTTACACTGGCAATACTATAGTGCCTATAAGAACATCCAATAGTCAAAGGTATATGAAATACAAATGGTATAGAGAGAAATAGTCCTATAAATACTATATTAACTACAACCTAAAACGTCTTACTTGGAATATTGAAGTCTCATGTTAAAAGGAAACATCGACTTTCATATTTTCTCATGTTCTGAGCAAGGAACTTAAACGTTAGCTTTATTACATGGCATATATTTTACATGGCACACATTTTTACATGGCACATATTACTTTCTTCTCCAACACTTTGTTTTTGCATTATTTAAACCAAATTGAACATGTTTCATTATTTATTTGAGGCTAAATTGATTTTATTTATGTTTTATATTAAGTTAAAATAAGTGTTAATTCAGTTTTGTTGTAATTGTCATTATTACGAATAAAAAATGGTTTTAAAAAATCGGCCGGTTAATCGGTATCGGCTTTTTTGGTCCTCCAATAATCGGCATCAGTGTTGAAAAAAATCATAATCGGTCGACCCCTAAACATGACAGTAACTCTGCAACAAGTCCAACTCAGTAACATGACAGTAACTCTCAACATTTTTGTCCAAACTTTTTACGAGTACTGTAAATAAATTATTTGATAAAAAGTATAAAGTATTTCCAAATCAAATCAAATGTATTTGGTCACATACACATGGTTAGCAGATGTTATTGCGAGTGTAGCGAAATGCTTGTGCTTCTAGTTCCGACCATGCAGTAATATCTAACAAGTAATCTAACAATTTCACAACAACTACCTTATACACACAAGTGTAAAGGAATGAATAAGAATATGTCATCAACTGTCCTCAACATGATAATCTGCTTCCTGGCCATGTTTTATGACTTATCAACTCTCTCCACGTTCGCTCAACAATCCTCCCTACTTTTTGTTGAATTATGAGACGGAAAGGACACCATAATATACACACCTCCTCGTGGCTTCTTGCTTAATTGTAGCTTTCAGGGATGTCCAGAACAGCACGCAGTCTACACTAGTTAACTTGCCATCACTAAAGATGGCGGTGCCTTTTGCCACAAAACACCATATTGAGGACAGGGCGAGGCACGGGAGCGCCAGTAGTAGACATGGCGGCTAAGGGGGGTAAGCAAAAAACGCGACGAGTCAGTAGACAAGATGCTAATAACAGCGGGAATCTACTGAGCGAAACCCGGGTGCAGAGAGAGGAGAAGGCCGGAGAGGAGACCAAAACCCCCGACACACGGACTGAGTGAGTACAGTACATGTTGCCGGTAGTGATAGCTAGCTACAGTTCCAGGGGATGCTATTGGGTCAATGCTAAGTTAGCTAGCTAATGTTGGCTCACTGCACTGTCAGTGACTACCAACCCATATGTTGCTAAACGTGAGTATTGCTTGTGAAACACTGCGTTACAGGACGTGTTTAAGTTAGTTGTATCAGCCAGTCTCGAAGCTAATTAGCAACAGTCAGTAGTTAGCTATCTTCATCTCTGTCACTCTTCTTCAGTTTATTTATTCCGTCTGCCGCTGCTTCCATCTACACTGAATTTAGCTGCAGTCAGCCGACCCTTCTGACAAATACACTTTTTTCTTCTTCTCTGACAGACACAGCTTCTACAGTTGGTCTTGTAACTCAGAGGTCAGTGTGTATTTATTTGTACCTGGAGTTTTTCAGCTAGTCCAGTCTGAGACTCGTAGAGCGCATTAAGGATGACGTTTTCCAAGTGACGCTCCACACTGCGCATGCTCCGTGTTATGAGCCCCTCCATATTAGCTGGAGCCCACAGAGTTAAATTAAATGAAATTGTCACATGCGCCGAATACAACATACGAGCCCCTAACCAACAATGCAGTTTAAAAGAAAATATATATGGATAAGAATAAGAGAGAAAAGTAACAAGTAATTAAAGAGCAGCAGTAATAGCGTCAATGTAATAGCGTATGACAATAGCGTCAATGTGCGTGGGCACCGGTTAGTTGAGGTAGATGTAGGTATAGTTATTACAGTGACTATGCATAGATAACAATAGAGCGCTGCAGTGGTGTAAAGAGGGTGAGGGAGGCAATGCAAATAGTCTGGGTAGCCATTTGACGAGATGTTCAGGAGTCTAATGGGTAGAAGCTGTTTAGAAGCCTCTGGGACCTAGAATTGGTGCTCCGGTTCAGCTTGCCGTGCGGTAGCAGAGAGAACAGTCTATGACTAGGGTGGCTGGAGTATTTGACCATTTTTAGGGCCTTCCTCTGACACCTCCTGGATGGCAGGAAGCTTAGCCCCAGTGATGTACTGGGCCATTCGCACTTCCCTCTGTAGTGCCCTTGCGGTCAGAGGCCGAGCAGTTGCCATACCAGGCAGTGATGCAACCAGTCAGAATGCTTTCAATGGTGCAGCTGTAGAAACTGTTGAGGATCTGAGGACCCATGCCAAATCTTTTCAGTCTGCTGAGAGGGAATAGGTTTTGTCGTGCCCTCTTCACGACTGTCTTGGTGTGCTTGGACCATGTTAATTGTATTTTTTTAGGGGTGGATCATTGTAATTGTCTGCATCATTTCCAATCCCCCATATCTTGTTTTGGTAAATATATATATATATATATATATACCCACCCATACATATTTATTTTTTTCACCTTTAACCAGGTAAGCCAGTTGAGAACAAGTTCTCATTTACAACTGCGACCTGTCCAAGATAAAGCAACGCAGTGTGACACAAACAACAGCACAGAGTTACACATGGGACAAACAAACGTGCAGTCAATAACACAATAGAAAAGTCTATATACAGTGTGTGCAAATTAAATAAGATTAGGGAGGTAAGGCAATAAATAGGCCGTAGTGGCGAAGTAATTACAATTTAGCAAGTAAACACTGGAGTGATAGATGTGCAGAAGATGAATGTGCAAGTAGAGATACTGGGGTGCAAAGAAGCTAAAAAATGTAAATTAAATAAATAACAATATGGGCATGAGGTAGTTGGGTGGGCTATTTACAGATGAGCTATGTACAGGTGCAGTAATCTATAAGCTGCTCATATAGCTGATGGTTAAAGTTAGTGAGGGAGATATGAGTCTCCAGCTTCAGTGATTTTTGCAATTCGTTCCAGTCATTGGCAGCAGAGAACTGGAAGGAAAGGTGGCCAAAGGGGGAATTGGCTTTGGGGGTGACCAGTGACATATACCTGCTGGAGCCCGTGCTACGGGTGGGTGTTGCTATGGTGACCAGTGAAATATACCTGCTGGAGCGTGTGCTACGGGTGGGTGCTGCTATGGTGACCAGTGAAATATACCTGCTGGAGCGCGTGCTACGGGTGGGTGCTGCTATGGTGACCAGTGAGCTGAGATAAGGCGGGGCTTTACCAAGCATGAACTTATAGATGACCTGGAGCCAGTGGGTTTGGCGACGACTATGAAGCGAGGGCCAGCCAATGAGAGCATTACAGGGCATACAGGTCGCAGTGGTGGGTAGTATATGGGGATTTGGTGACAAAACGGAAGGCACTGTGATAGACTGCATCCAATGTGCTGAGTAGAGTGTTGGAGGCTATTTTGTAAATGACATCGCCATAGTCAAGGATTGGTAGGATAGTCAGTTTTACGAGGGTATGTTTGGCAGGTATGTTTGAGTGAAGGATGCTTTGTTGCAAAATAGGAAGCCGATTCTCGATTTAATTTTGGATTGCAGATGTTTAATGTGAGTCTGGAAGGAGAGTTTACAACAGACACCTAGGTATTTGTAGTTGTCCACATATTCTAATCAGAACCATCCAGAGTAGTGATATACACTGCTCAAAAAAATAAAAGGAAAACTTAAACAACACAATGTAACTCCAAGTCAATCACACTTCTGTGAAATCAAACTGTCCACTTAGGAAGCAACACTGATTGACAATAAATTTCACATGCTGTTGTGCAAATGGAATAGACAACAGGTGGACATTATAGGCAATTAGCAAGACACCCCCAATAAAGGAGTGGTTCTGCAGGTGATAACCACAGAACACTTATCAGTTCCTATGCTTCCTGGCTGATGTTTTGGTCACTTTTGAATGCTGGCGGTGCTTTCACTCTAGTTGTTGCATGAGACGGAGTCTACAACCCACACAAGTGGCTCAGGTAGTGCAGCTCATCCAGGATGGCACATCAATGGGAGCTGTGGCAAGAAGGTTTGCTGTGTCTGTCAGCGTAGTGTCCAGTGCATGGAGGCGCTACCAGGAGACAGGCCAGTACATCAGGAGACGTGGAGGAGGACGTAGGAGGGCAACAACCCAGCAGCAGGACCGCTACTTCCGCCTGTGCAAGGAGGAGCAGGAGGAGCACTGCCAGAGCCCTGCAAAATGACCTCCAGCAGGCCACAAATGTGCATGTGTCTGCTCAAAAAGGTCAGAAACAGACTCCATGAGGGTGGTATGAGGGCCCGACGACCACAGCTGGGGGTTGTGCTTACAACCCAACACCGTGCAGGACGTTTGGCATTTGCCAGAGAACACCAAGATTGGCAAATTCGCCACTGGCGCCCTGTGCTCTTCACAGATGAAAGCACGTTCACACTGAGCACATGTGACAGAGTCTGGAGACGCCGTGGAGAACGTTCTGCTGCCTGCAACATACTCTAGCATGACTGGTTTGGCGGTGGGTCAGTTATGGTGTGGGGTGACATTTCTTTGGGGGGCCGCACAGCCCTCCATGTGCTCGCCAGAGGTAGCCTGACTGCCATTAGGTACCGAGATGAGATCCTCAGACCCCTTGTGAGACCATATGCTGGTGCGGTTGGCCCTGGGTTCCTCCTAATGCAAGACCATGCTAGACCTCATGTGGCTGGAGTGTGTCAGCAGTTCCTGCAAGAGGAAAGCATTGATGCTATGGACTGGCCCGCCTGTTCCCCAGACCTGAATCCAATTGAGCACATCTGGGACATCATGTCTCGCTCCATCCACCAACGCCACGTTGCACCACAGACTGTCCAGGAGTTGGCGGATGCTTTTGTCCAGGTCTGGGAGGAGATCCCTCGGGAGACCATCCGCCACCTCATCAGGAGCATGCCCAGGCGTGTAGGGAGGTCATACAGGCACACACTACTGAGCCTCATTTTGACTTGTTTTAAGGACATTACATCACAGTTGGATCAGCCTGTAGTGTGGTTTTCCACTTTAATTTTGAGTGAGACTCCAAATCCAGACCTCCATGGGTTAATAAATTTGATTTCCATTGATAATTTTTGCGTGATTTTTGTTGTCAGCACATTCAGCTATATAAAGGGAAAAGTATTTAATAAGAATATTTCATTCATTCAGATCAAGGATGTGTTTTTTCAGTGTTTCCTTTATTTTTTTGAGCAGTGTACATATGCATACATAAACATTCATACATATACATACACATACCTATATAGATTAGAGGTCGACCGATTAATTAGTGCCGATTTCAATTTTTCATAACTGATTTTTACATTTTAAAAAAAAGTTAAGAACACATTCTTTTTTTCAATGACGATCTAGGAACGGTGGGTTAACTGCTTTGTTCAGGGGCAGAACGACAGATTTTTACATTGTCAGCTCGAGGATTCATTTTTGCAACCCTCCGGTTACTATTCCAACGCTCTAACCACCTGCCTTACATTGCACTCCACGAGGAGCCTGCATGGCAGGCTGATTACCTGTTTCGCGAGGGCAGCAAGAAGCCAAAGTAAGTTGCTAGCTAGCATTAAACGTATCTTATAAAAAACAATCAATCTTAACATAATCACTAGTTAACTACATATGGTTGATGATATTACTAGATTATCTAGCGTGTCCTGCGTTGCATATAATCGATGTGGTGCCTGTTAATTTCTCCAAGAATTTCCCTACCCCCTGTTATACTCACAGACATCATTTTAACAGTTTTAGAAACTTTAGAGTGTTATATCCAAATCTACCAATGATATGCATATTCTAGCTTAGGGCCTGAGTAACAGGCAGTTTACTTTGGGCACGCTTTTCATCCGGACATCAAAATACTGCCCCCTACCCAAGAGAGGTTAATATTATTGTTGGATCTAATTTTAACAGCTAACATTTCGATTGCAATAATAAATAGATTTGCCGATAGTAGACAACCTTGTTTTACTCCTCTAGACAGTTTAAAACTTTCTGAGATGTAGCCATTATTTACTCTTTTACACCTAGGTTTACTATACATAACTTTAACCCATTTTATAAGAGATTCCCCAAAATTGATATAAAAACTCCAGTCGTACTTTATCAAAAGCCCTTTCAAAATCAGCTGTGAAAACCAGGCCTGTTGTCTCTGATATTTCATAGTATTCTATTGTTTCCAGTACTTGTCTTATATTATCTCGAATGTATCGTCCATGTAAAAAACCTGTCTGAATTGGATGAATAATATCTGACAATACTTTTTTAATTCTATGCACCAAGCAAGTGTAAGAGGCCTCCAATTTTTAAATGGACTGGATCTTTATATATAACCCCTTGGGTCCTGTTTCAGTAATAGTGATATCAGACCTTTTTGTTGCGTGTCCAATAATCTACCATTTATATAGGAGTGGTTAAAACATGCTAATAATGGGTTGGTTTACTTCCACTGGTATGACATCTTATCAGATTAATAAGCCATACCTGTTTATTGTCCAATAACATATTTAAAATAATCCATCTACCTTGATGATCTGTTTGATCCGTCGCCAGACCCACTGGCTCCAGGTCATCTACAAGTCTATGCTAGGTAAAGCTCCGCCTTATCTCAGCTCACTGGTCACGATGGCAACACCCATCCGTAGCACGCGCTCCAGCAGGTGTATCTCACTGATCATCCCTAAAGCCAACACCTCATTTGGCCGCCTTTCGTTCCAGTACTCTGCTGCCTGTGACTGGAACGAATTGCAAAAATCGCTGAAGTTGGAGACTTTTATCTCCCTCACCAACTTCAAACATCAGCTATCTGAGCAGCTAACCGATCGCTGCAGCTGTACATAATCTATTGGTAAATAGCCCACCCTTTTCACCTACCTCATCCCCATACTGTTTTTATTTATTTACTTTTCTGCTCTTCTGCACACCAATATCTCTACCTGTACATGACCATCTGATCTTTTATCACTCCAGTGTTAATCTGCAAAATTGTAATTATTTGCCTACCTCCTCATGCCTTTTGCACACATTGTATATAGACCCCCCCTTTGTTTTCTACTGTGTTATTGACTTGTTAATTGTTTACTCCATGTGTAACTCTTTGTTGTATGCTCACACTGCTATGCTTTATCTTGGCCAGGTCGCAGTTGCAAATGAGAACTTGTTCTCAACTAGCCTACCTGGTTAAATAAAGGTGAAATAAAATAAAATAAAAATTGGACAATTTGCACATTTGGATCAAAATTACTGTTAATTAAAACCTCTTGCTCCTACCTGAGACGCAGACGTCCCATCTAGACATCAGGAAATGCAAATGCGCTACGCTACATGCTAATAGCACTCGTTAAAACTCAAACGTTCATTAAAATACAAATGCAGGGTATTGAATTAAAGCTACACTCGTTGTGAATCCAGGCAACAAGTCAGATTTTTTAAATTATTTTCGGCGAAAGCATGAGAAGCTATTATCTGATGGCATGTAACACCCCAAAAGACGCGCAGGGGACGTAAACAAAATAATTAGCATAGTCGGCGCTACACAAAACGCACAAATAAAATATAAAACATTCATTACCTTTGACCATCTTCTTTGTTGGCACTCCTAGATGTCCCATAAACATCACTATTGGGTCTTTTTTTCGATTAAATCGGTCCATATATAGCCTAGATATCGATCTATGAAGACTGTGTGATCAAGGAAAAAAATAGCGTTTTATTACGATAAACTTTCACAAAACACTTCGAAATACTTTTGTAATGCAACTTTAGGTATTAGTAAACGTTAATAAGCGATCAAATTGATCACAAGGCGATGTATATTCTATAGCTGTACTTCTGGAAATAATGTCCGGGTAAATCTCCACCAAAATATCCGGTCGGAGACCGGAAGAAATGTGCTGCCTCGTGTCCGTTTGACCAAGAAACAATTCGTAGGCAAATGACAAGACTGTTGACATCGTGTGGAAGCTGTAGGTAATTGCAACCTCGGCCCCATTTAATGTGGTTCACGTTTAACAATGGGTTCAAGTGGCGCATGGATATATTTTCCCATTTTCAGTGATCAGATTTTCCTGCACTTTTCGATGAAACGCACGTTCTGTTATAGTCACAGCCGTGATTTAACCAGTTTTATAAACGTCTGAGTGTTTTCTATCCACACATACTAATCATATGCATATACTATATTCCTGGCATGAGTAGCAGGGCGCTGAAATGTTGCACGATTTTTTACAGAATGTTCGAAAAAGTAGGGGGTAGGATAAAGAGGTTTTAATACCATCACCCCTTTTGAATGTCTTTGCCCATGGGAGAAATATTCACTGCTCAAAAAAATAAAGGGAACACTAAAATAACACATCCTTGATCTGAATGAATGAAATATTCTTATTAAATACTTTTTTCTTTACATAGTTGAATGTGCTGACACCAAAATCACACAAAAATGATCAATGGAAATCAAATGTATCAACCCATGGAGGTCTGGATTTGGAGTCTCACTCAAAATTAAAGTGGAAAACCACACTACAGGCTGATCCAACTGTGATGTAATGACCTTAAAACAAGTCAAAATGAGGCTCAGTAGTGTGTGTGGCCTCCACGTGCCTGTATGACCTCACTACAACGCCTGGGCATGCTCCTGATGAGGTGGCGGATGGTCTCCTGAGGGATCTCCTCCCAGACCTGGACTAAAGCATCCGCCAACCCCTGGACAGTCTGTGGTGCAACGTGGCGTTGGTGGATGGAGCGAGACATGATGTCCCAGATGTGCTCAATTGGATTCAGGTCTGGGAAACGGGCGGGCCAGTCCATAGCATTAATGCCTTCTTCTTGCAGGAACTGCTGACACACTCCAGCCACATGAGGTCTAGCATTGTCTTGCATTAAGAGGAACCCAAGGCCAACCGCACCAGCATATGGTCTCACAAGGGGTCTGAGGATCTCATCTCAGTTCCTAATGGAAGTCAGGCTACCTCTGGCGAGCACATAGAGGGCTGTGCGGCCCCCCAAAGAAATGCCACCCCACACCATGAATGACCCACCGCCAAACCGGTCTTGCTGGAGGATGTTGCAGCCAGCAGAATTTTCTCCACGGCATCTCCAGACTCTGTCACGTCTGTCACGTGCTCAGTGTGAACCTGCTTTCATCTGTGAAGAGGGCAGGGCGCCAGTGGCGAATTTGCCAATCTTGGTGTTCTCTGGAAAATGCCAAACGTCCTGCACGGTGTTGGATTGTAAGCACAACCCCCACCTGTGGACGTCGGGCCCTCATACCACCCTCATAGAGTCTGTTTCTGACCGTTTGAGCAGACACATGCACATTTGCACTACCTGAGCCACTTGTGTGGGTTGTAGACTCCGTCTCATGCTACCACTAGAGTGAAAGCACCACCAGCACTCAAAAGTGACCAAAACATCAGCCAGGAAGCATAGGAACTGAGAAGTGGTCTGTGGTCACCACCTGTAGAACCACTCCTTTATTGGGGGTGTCTTGCTAATTGCCTATAATTTCCACCTGTTGTCTATTCCATTTGCACAGCAGCATGTGACATTTGTCAATCAGTGACAGTTTGATTTCACAGTGTGATTGACTTGGAGTTACATTGTGTTGTTTAAGTGTTTCCTTTATTATTTTGAGCAGTGTATTTCGCCCCCCTCGTCCTTTTTCCACAAAACTTCATCTAAAATTGTGGAATGAATTTCCTCCAGACCCATTATTTCACTTACAATTCACTGTATCACAATTCCAGTGTGTCAGAAGTTTACATACACTAAGTTGACTGTGCCTTTAAACAGTTTGGAAAATTCCAGAAAATGGTGTCATGGCTTTTGAAGCTTCTGATAGGCTAATTGACATCATTTGAGTCAATTGGAGGTGTACCTGTGGATGTATTTCAAGGCCTACCTTCAAACTCAGTGCCTCTTTGCTTGACATCACTGGAATATCAAAAGAAATCAGCCAAGACCTCAGAAAATACATTGTAGACCTCCAGAAGTCTGGTTCATCCTTGGGAGCAATTTCCAAACGCCTGAAGGTACCACGTTCATCTGTACAAACAATAGTACGCAAGTATAAACACCATGGGACCATGCAGCTGTCATACCGCTCAGGAAGGAGACGCGGTCTGTCTCCTAGAGATAAACATACTTTGGTGCGAAAAGTGCAAATCAATCCCAGAAAAAACGCAAAGGACCTTGTGAAGATGCTGGAGGAAACTGGGAATGTGCAGTCATGAGTGAACAGGGAGTACAGGAGGGGACTGAGCACATACCCCTGAAGGGCCCCTGTGTTGAGGATCAGCATGCCGGACGTGTTGTTACCTACCTTTACCACCTGGTGGCGGCCCATCAGGAAGTCCAGGATCCAGTTGCAGAGGGAGATGTTTAGTCCCAGGGTCCTTAGATTATTATTATTATTGATGATGAGCTTTGAGGGCACTATGGTGTTGAACGCTGAGCTGTAGTCAATTAATAACATTCTCACATAGGTGTTCCTTTTGTCTAGGTGGGAAAGGGCAGTGTGGAGTGCAATAGAGATTGCGTCATCTGTGGATCTGTTGGGGTGGTATGGAAATTAGAGTGGGTCTAGGGTTTCTGCGATAATAGTGTTGATGTGAGCCATGACCAGACTTTCAAAGCACTTCATAGCTACAGATGTGAGTGCTACTGGTCGGTAGTCTTTTAGGCAGGTTACCTTAGTGTTCTTGGGCATAGGCACTATGGTGGTCTGCTTAAAAAAAAAGTTGGTATTGCGGACTTGGACAGGGAGAAGTTGAAAATGTCAGCCAAGACACTTGCCAGTTGGTCAGCGCATGCTCGCTGTACACGTCCTGGTAATCCGTTTGGCCCTGCAGCCTTGTGAGAAGAGAAGAGAAGTGACACAATTTCCATAGTTAAAAGATATTCATGTTAGCAGGCAATATTAACTAAATATGCAGGTTTAAAAGATATATACTTGTGTATTGATTTTAAGAAAGACATTGATGTTTATGGTTAGGTACAGATTGGTGCAATGACAGTGCTTTTTTTCGCGAATGCGCTTGTTAAATCATCTGTTTGGCGAAGTAGGCTATGATTCAATGATAAATTAACAGGCACCACATCGATTATATGCAACGCAGGACAAGCTAGATAAACTAGTAATATCATCAACCATGTGTAGTTAACTAGTGATTATGTTAAGATTGATTGTTTTTTTATAAGATACGTTTAACACTAGCTAGCACCTTACCTTGGCCCCTTGCTGCACTCGCATAACAGGTAGTCAGCCTGCCACGCAGTCTCCTCGTGGAGTGCAATGTAATCGGCCATGATCGGTGTCCAAAAATGGCGATTACCGAATGTTATGAATACTTTAAATCGGCCCTAATTAATCGGTCGACCTCTAGTATGTACGCACAGTCACTGTGGGGACAACGTCATCGATGCACTTATTTATGAAGCCAATGACTGATGTGGTGGACTCCTCAATGCCATCGGAGGAATCCCGGAACATGTTGCAGTCTGTGCTAGCAAAACAGTCCTGTAGCTTAGCATCTGCTTTTAGTCACTGGTGCTTTAATGTTTGCTTGTAAGCCGGAATCAGGAAGATAGAATAATGGTAAGATTTGCCAAATTTAGGGCGAGGGAGAGCTTTGTATGCGTCTCTGTGTGTGAAGTAAAGGTGGTCCAGAGTTATTTTCCCTCTGGTTGCACATTCCCCTGCATTAAAGTCCCTGGCTACTAGGAGTGCCACCTCTGGGTGAGGGTTTTCTTGTTTGCTTATGGCAGAATACAACTCATTCAATGCTATCTTAGTGCCAGCCTCTTACTGTGGTGGTATATAAACAGCTACGGGGAATACAGATGAAAACTCTCTCGGGCGGTAGTGTGGTCTACAGCTTATCATGAGACACTCTACCTCTGGCGAGCAATAGCTTGAGACTTCCTTAGATATTGTCTACCAGTTGTTATTTACAAAAATACATAGACCGCCGCCTCTTATCTTACCAGACGCCGCTGTTCTATCCTGCTGGTACATCGTATGTTGATATTGTCGTCGTTCAGCCACGACTCCGTGAAGCATAAGATATTCGGTTTTTTTTATGTCCCATTGGTAGTTTAATCTTCTGCTTAACGCGTCAATTTCATTTTCCAAAGATTATACGTTTGCTAGCAGAATGGAGGGAACTGGGGGTTTATTTGATCGCCTACGAATTCTCAGAAGGTAGCCCCTCCCTTCGGCACCTCTTTCTCCGCCTCCTCTTCACGCAGACTTCACGCAGATCACAGGGATCGGGGCCTGTTCCCGAGGAAGCAGGATATCCTTTGCGTCGGGCTCGTCGGAGTCGTGAAAGGAAAAAAGGATTCTGCTAGTCCGTGGTGAGTAATCGCAGTCTTGATGTCTGGAAGTTTGTTTCGGTCATAGGAGACGGTAGCGGCAACATTACATACAGAAATAAGTTACAAACAACGCAAACAAAAAGACACATTTGGTCGTGGGCACCTAAAACATCTGCCTTCTTCTCCGGCTCCATCTTCTCCCGATACGGCACGTCTGTCTCGCTGTCGATACCTTTTCTAAGTCGCTGCTCTTTGGGTCTGGTGGAGGGTAGCTGTAGTAGGACTCACACTCTCTCTTTCTCTCCCTCTCTCTCTGTCTGTGCGTGTGTGTAGGTGTGTCAGTAGAGGAGGCCAGGTGTGGGCTCCTGAAGGTTCCACGGCATTTAAATGTCTCCTGTCAGCCCGGTTCTGTGCAGCGTTGCTTAGCAACATCTCCGACTGTGACGAGACCTACAACTACTGGGAGCCGGTGAGTAATAATAATACAATAATAATTATTTGGGTGGTGTTTATTTGTCCTGTTACTCACACATGTGTAATGGAAATGTGTTTTTTTGCCCAACTCCCCATGAGACATTGTAGGCTGTCATTGTAAATAAGAATTTGTTCTTAACTCACTTTCCTAGTTAAAGGTCAAATATTTATATATTTTTAAAGTCACCCGCAAGGATTGGGGTCACGGCCACCCTTGGAGCAATTAGGATTAAGTGCCTTGCTCAAGGGTACAGTGGCAGATGTATTTATTTATTTCATCTTGTTGGTTCCGGTATTCGAACCAGCAACCTTTCGGTTACTGGCCCAACCCTCTAACCTCAAAGCTACGTGATGTCGCTGACATCAGTGTGCGACCAACGCATGTTTTAAGTAGGCTTCGGCGGTATCTAGATTGTCATACCTTCATACCAAATTTGTGCCGTACTGGGATATTTTGGAATACCGGCACTGAACACAAGGGGCGCTGCTTGCAAACCTTTCTCTGTAGTCCAAAGGTTAGCCATGCTAACAAGTACATGTACAATTCCATAGAGAATGCTAACTTAATGCTAACAATCACATTGCAAACATTTTATACGGTCTTTGACCTAAACTATACAAATATATAGTATAAATATAAATAAGTAATAGAAAAATGCTACACAGTTTGCTGCATGCAAAAAAACAATATTAGACATCAAGGCGCTTGATCCTGGAGGGAATTCTCTGCTATTACTAAGTGAATGCTTGATTTTTGGAAGAAGCTTACCACTTAGCCATAAAGCTCACTAGCTACTAAATTAAGTAATGCAGTGCATTTGGTAGCTAGTGCTTTGGCAGGAACTAATGGGGATCCATAATAAATATGAATACAAATAGAAACCTTCGCCCCAGTTTGAGGTTCTGAGTACACCGGAGCAAGTTTTCATCAAGCATCTCTGCACTATGTTCCGTTCATCGTTCCCTCGATCCTGACTAGTCTCCCAGTCACTGCGGCTGAAAAACAGCATAATGGTGGCACCACCATGCTTCACCATAAGGATGGTGCCAGGCTTCCTCCAGACATGAGAGGGTCTGAATGCTTCCCGAATGCACTGTAACTTAAAAGCATGTGTGACATGTATTGGGGTGCACAATCGTGTATTGACTTAAAAACCAATAGAAGTATCTTAAAATGTATTTTTAAACCCACAGACATTCAGTGCAGAGACCTTAAAACCGGTGTAATATGTGCTCTCCGTCTGGTCTTGGTCAGTACCTGTGCTGCATTCTGTATGTTTTGCATTTTCTTGGGTAGACCAGAGAGAAGAGCATTGCAGTAGTCAAGCCTGCTTGTAATAAAAGCATGGATCAGTCTGAGAGAGAAACAGCCTCACCTTGGCAATGTTCCTCAGGTAGTAAAAAGCTGTTGTGGTCACATTCCTGATGTGTGATTCTAAACTGTGTTCAGAATCTAAAATAACACCTCTTATCTTTATTTTCCATGAATTATAATGTGTTAGATTCTCTCTGTGCTTTGACTCCAACAATAAGTACCTTGGTCTTGCCTTGATTTAGCTGGAGGAAGTTTTGAGCCATCCAAGTATTTAAAATCACCCATACAGTCTAATAATTTATCCGTGGAGCTAAATTACTCTGGTGGCAGAAACGCTGCCAAGGGGTAACATATGCTGTATTTAGCCCCTTTAGTTGTGATATAAACCTTATCAAAACAGTTAGGCCGGTGGGCTAGGCCACGTGTGTGTGATTTATGATATTAAAAGTTTGCAACAAAAAAAAGGCGTGCTGTTTCTTGCCTGAGACTGGGTATCATTCACAAGTGATAATACATAATTCACAGGTCATAATGTTGTCACCCATCAGACTATTCTCAATTTAATCTTGTCTGTACATATACCAAAATAATAAACTAATTCTGATTTAGAATGGGCCATTATAATTCACCTGTTGGAACAGGGGCAAGGGAAATAAATGCATGTCATCTGTATGCACTTGAATAGCGAATGGAGGACACTTCCTGCGGTTCATTTTCATGTCAGCCAGGTAGGCTATACTCCTGTTGTAAAGCGAAGGAATGTGCTTAATATAAGGAAAGTTGAGGAATACAGTAAGTTTGGACACACCTACTCATTCCAGGGTTTTTCTATATTTTTACTAGTTTTTACATTGTAGAATAATAGCGAAAACATCAAAAACTATGAAATAACACATGGAATCATGTAGTAATATAGATTTTATATTCTTCAAATTAGCCACCATTTGCCTTGGGTTGGCACTCTCTACTAGCTTCACCTGTAATTAATTTCAATTAACAGTTGAACCTTGTTAAGTGAATTTGTGGAATTTCTTTCCTTAATGCGTTTGAGCCAATCAGTTGTGCTGTGACAAGGTTGGTAAACAGAAGATAGCCTTATTTGGTAAAAGACCAAGTCCATTTTATGGCAAGAACAGCTGAAATAAGCAAAGAGAAATGACAGTCCATCATTACTTTAAGACATGAAGGTCAGTCAATACGGAAAAGTTCTTGAAATGTTATAGTTTCTTCCAAAAACCATCAAGCGCTAACTGGCTCTCATGAGGACCTCCACAGGAAAGGAAGATCCAGAGTTACCTCTGCTGCATAGGATAAGTTCAATAGAGTTACCAGCCTCAGAAATTGCAGCCCAAATAAATGCTTCACACAGTTCAAGTAACAGACACATCAACTGTTCAGAGGAGACTGTGTGAATCAGGCCAAGAAACACAAGAAATGGACATTAGACCGGTGGAAATCTGTCATTTTGTTCTGATTTCCATAATAATTTGAGATTTTTGGTTCGAACTGCCTTTGTGAGATGCAGAGTAGGTGAACAGATGATCTAGTAAAAATTCCCTGTCGTATTTCAGTTAGGATCACCACTTTATTTTAAGAACGTGAAATGTCAGAATAATAATAGTAGAGAATCATTTATTTCAGCTTTTATTTCTTTCATCACATTCCCAGTGGGTTTACATACACTCAAATAGTATTTGGAAGCATTGCCTTTAAATTGTTTAACTTGGGTCAAACATTTTGGGTAGCCTTCCACAAGCTTCCCAGAAAAAGTTGGGTGAATTTTGGACCATTCCTCCTGACAGAGCTGGTGTAACTGAGTCAGGATTGTAGGCCTCCTTGCTCGCACACAACTCTTTCAGTTCTAACCACACATTTTCTACAGGATTGAGGTCAGGGCTTTGTGATGGACACTCCAATACCTTGACTTTGTTGTCCTTAAGCCATTTTGCCACAAATTTGGGGTCATTGTCCATTTGGAAGACCCATTTGCGACCAAGCTTTAACTTCCTGACTGATGTCGTGAGTTGATTTCACTCCTGCAGCAAAGCACCCCCACAACATGATGCTGCCACCCCCGTGCTTCATGGTTGGGATGGTGTTCTTCGGCTTGCAAACCTCCCCTTTGTTCCTCCAAACATAACGATGGTCATTATGGCCAAACAGTTCTATTTTTGTTTCATCAGACCAGAGGACATTTTTGCACATGATGACAAAAGTACGATCTTTAGTCCCATGTGCAGTTGCAAACCATAGTCTGGCTTTTCTATGGCGGTTATGGAGCAGTGGCTTCTTCCTTGCTGAGCGGACTTTCAGGTAATGTCGATATAGGACTTGTTTTTACTGTGGATAGATACTTTTGTACCTGTTTCCTCCAGCATTTTCGCAAGGTCCTTTGCTGTTGTTCTGGGATTGATTTGCTTTTTTCGCACCAAAGTACGTTTATCTCTAGGAGACAGAGCGGTATGACGGCTGCGTGGTCCCATGGTGTTTATACTTGCGTACTATTGTTTGTACAGATGAATGTGATACCTTCAGGCATTTGGATATTGCTCCCAAGGATGAACCAGACTTGTGGAGGTCTACAATTTGTTTTCTGAGGTCTTGGCTGATTTCTTTTGATTTCCCCATGATGTCATGCAAAGAGGCACTGAGTTTGAAGGTAGGCCTTGAAATACATGCACAGTTACACCTCCAATTGACTCAAATGATGTCAATTAGCCTATCAGAAGCTTCTAAATCCATTACATAATTTTCTGGAGATTTCCAAGCTGTTTAAAGGCACAGTCAACTTAGTGTATGTATGGCAATGGCTATTTGCATATTGACCTACTGCAGCTCTTATTTGTTATGGTGCACTGGTCTGTGTAGAGTATGGGTTTGTCTCGTGCTTTTCAATGCAATAGAATCCTTGAACAGTTTAGTTTTGCATACTAAATCTTGCCTAGTTCATTGTCTTTCGGTATATTACATTGAAAGTGGCAAGTATGGCGTTGATTCGATCACAATTCCCACAATAGAGTGAAACGTTGATAGTGATAACTAAAGGGGAAAACTCTAGAAAGTTAAGCATCACCGGCTCATGTTTCTTCCATGCAGGAGTCCAAGGGAGCTTAGAGGACACATTGTCTATGACCGTCTGGCACTGTACATTCTACCAGTGAAGCTGACAGAGACCTATGTAGAGAGAAGCGCGGCCGGGATGAAGAAATCGTAGTGGCGGAAATGATTGACAGACCTGTAGCAGATTTCCAGCATTAATCAAATAAAATTGTATTTATCACATGCAGATGTTATTGCGGGAAAAGGGAAATGCTTGTGTTTCTAGCTCCAACAGTGCAGTAATATCTAACAATTCATGTCAGCAGGTGTGTCAGGTAGAGGTCGACCGATTAATCGGAATGGCAGATTAAGTTTTCATAACAATCGGAAATCGGTATTTTTTGGGTGCCGATTTCCGATGATTATTTTTTATTTAAATATTTTTTTTTATACCTTTTATTTAACTAGGCAAGTCAGTTAAGAACACATTCTTATTTTCAATGACTGCCGAGGAACTGTGGGTTAACTGCCTTGTTCAGGGGCAGAACGACAGATTTTCACCTTGTCAGCTCAGGGGTTTCAATCTTGCAACCACACAGTTAACTAGTCCAACGGTCTAACCATTGCACTCCACGAGTAGCCTGCCTGTTATGCGAATGCAGTAGAAGCCAAGGTAAATTGCTAGCTAGCATTAAACTTATCTTATAAAAACAATCAATCATAATCACTAGTTATAACTACTAATCCAGTTTAGCATGCAATATTAACCAGGTGAAATTGTGTCATTTCTCTTGCATTCATTGCACGCAGAGTCAGGGTATATGCAACAGTTTGGGCTGCCTGGCTCATTGCGAACTAATTTGCCAGAGTTTTACGTAATTATAACATATATTGAAGGTTGTGCAATGGTTCGAGCCCAGGTAGGGGCGAGGAGGGGGACGGAAGCTATACTGTTACACTGGCAATACTATAGTGCCTATAAGAACATCCAATAGTCAAAGGTATATGAAATACAAATGGTATAGAGATAAATAGTCCTATAAATACTATATTAACTACAACCTAAAACTTCTTACCTTGGAATATTGAAGTCTCATGTTAAAAGGAACCAGCAACGTTCATATGTTCTGAGCAAGGAACTGAAACGTTAGATTTTTTTACATGGCACATATTACTTTCTTCTCCAACACTTTGTTTTTGCATTATTTAAACCAAATTGAACATGTTTCATTATTTATTTGAGGCTAAATTGATTTTATTGATGTTTTATATTAAGTTAAAATAAGTGTTAATTCAGTATTGTTGTAATTGTCATTATTACAAATTTAAACAAATCGGCCGATTTAATCGGTATCGGCTTTTTTGGTCCTCCAATAATCGGTATCGGCGTTGAAAAATCATAATCGGTCGACCTCTAGTATCAAGCCTGCAAGTTTCTGACCTATGAAGACAGCACAGCGATGCCACTTTTCCGATGCCAGTGAGGATGCTCCTGCACAGCTGACCAAAGAATAAGGCAAGAAACAGTTCCTTCCTGCTGGGGAAAATCCAGGGGCAATGCTGAAACAGATCACTTTCCCCAGGAAAGTTGGCAAGCACATCAAGTGGGTTGAAAATTCACTTGATTCCTTTTTGCATCATGGTATCTTTGTCTGGTTCAGATCTTCAAATCAAATAATCAAATCAAATGTATTTATAATACTGATATCAGCTGATATCTCAAAGTACTGTACAGAAACCCAGCCTAAAACCCCAAACAGCAAGCAATGCAGGTACAGAATCACGGTGGCTAGGAAAAACTCCCTAGAAAGGCCAGAACCTAGGAAGTAACCTAGAGAGGAACCAGGCTATGAGCTGTGGCCAGTCCTCTTCAATGGCCTCACGCAGCTATCTCTCTGCTCTGACAAAATTTGTCCTATTGTCAGATCGCATGATGGTCACCTAACCTCTTCTGCAGATGAAGCAACGCAGAGGATTGATACAAGAATCAGTGTCTAGAGAGTGAGCAACTTCATTGGGAACTGCTCTGATTGTCAGACATGTAAAGACCATACCGTATCTTTTCACCAGACTACGTTCTCTCTTGACCTCGAAAGGTCCGAAGTCATCCATTCCGACGTTCGCGAAGGATTGTCTGCTATTTTCTGCTCTGCAGCTTTAGCATAAAGTCTTCTGCATACAGTACATTCTGAGAGGATGTGTCTTACTGCAGTTAGCTTGTGGAATCCCAAACCTATGCAGTAGCTTCGCAAGCATGTGGTTCCGTCCCCAGTTTCCAACTTCTCTGTGGATGTGCTGAAGAATAAGACTGGCAATTCGAAGGTCCTTAGACATAGTAGCTCGGTGCTTAGCCTCCTCTGTCATAGCAGATTTATTCAGCCGTCCACCTACTCTCAGTATTCCATCTTGCAGAATTGGACCCAACCTGTAGATGTGACTATTTCTCTTCACGTTTTTATCTTTTTTTTCAGTCTCTGCTTTTTACATAGACTACTGTGGTTGCATCTTTTTAGAAGACTGTACCACTACAGGTATTACAGAGACTGTGATCTAACACAAGGAATCAAACGTAGAGGGAACCACCTACATTTGTTCAGTAGAAAACCTTGTTCTCTCTCCCTCACTAATTTGATAATGTAATTTTCTGTCCTGTAGATGCACTTCTTGTTGTATGGCTATGGGATGCAGACGTGGGAGTATTCCCCGCTTAACGCCATCCGTTCCTATGGTTACCTGTGGCTGCACGCCCTCCCCGCCTCACTACACTCTCACATCCTACAGACCAACAAGGTAACACAGACACACACACACAGTATTGTATAACTAACCTTGTGTGGGGAACACAATTCATTTGCATTCCCTTAACCCTGACCGAAAACCTAACCCTATACCTAACCTAGCTTCTAAAACTAACCCTAGCTTCTAAAACTAACCCTAGCTTCTAAAACTATTCCTAGCTCCTAAAACTAATCCTAGCCCCTAACCCTAGCTCCTAACCCAATACCTAACCCTAGCTCCTAACCCTATACCTAACCCTAGCTCCTAAAACTAATCCTAGCCCCTAACCCTAGCTCCTAAAGCTAACCCTATACCTAACCCTAGCTCCTAAAAGTAACCCTAGCTCCTAACCCTAGGCTCCTAGCTCCTAAAGCTAACCCTATACCTAACCCTAGCTCCTAAAAGTAACCCTAGCTCCTAACCCTAGGCTCCTAGCTCCTAAAACTAACCCTAGCTCCTAACCCTAGGCTCCTAGCGCCTAAATCTAACCCTAGCTCCTAAACTTTAGTTCCTAAAACTAGCTCCTAACCCTGTACCTAATTCTAACCCTAAACCCTCTACATATAGCATTTGATCTCGTAGGGACTAACGAAATGTCCCCAGTTAGACAAATGTTTGTTTGTTTACTGTTCTTGTGGGGACTTTTCAAGTATAGTTAAACACATCCACACACGTCCTACAGACCAACAAGGTAGCAACACACACACTCACAGTTGTGGTTGTGTGATGTTTATGTGGTTGTGATGTTTATGTGGCTGTGAGTTTGAGGTTGTGATGTTTATGTGGTTGTGAGGTTGAGGTTGTGATGTTTATGTGGTTGTGAGGTTGAGGTTGTGATGTTTATGTGGTTGTGAGGTTGAGGTTGTGATGTTTATGTGGTTGTGAGGTTGAGGTTGTGATGTTTATGTGGTTGTGAGGTTGAGGTTGTGATGTTTATGTGGTTGTGAGGTTGAGGTTGTGATGTTTATGTGGTTGTGAGGTTGAGGTTGTGATGTTTATGTGGTTGTGAGGTTGAGGTTGTGATGTTTTGTTTTAGGTGCTGGTGTTCTACTTTGTGCGCTGTGTCCTGGCCTTCTCCTGCTGCATCTGTGAACTCTACTTCTACAAGTCAGTATCTGTCCCTCCTCGTGTGTGTGTGTGTGTGTCAGTCTCTTATTTTATCTTTAGTGTAAGGTAGGTGTGTGTGTGTTGCAGGGCGGTGTGTAAGAAGTTTGGGCTGCATGTGGGTCGTCTGATGCTGGCCTTCCTCCTCCTGAGCTCTGGAATGTTCTGCTCCTCAGCAGGTGGGTGCTACTCCTCCATCTCCCTCCCTCCCTTCCATCTCTCTTCCTCCCTCCTCCCCTCCATCTCTCTTCCTCCCCCCTTCCCTTCATCTCTCTTCCTCCCCCCTTCCCTTTCTCCATCTCTCACTCATCTTCCCTCCATCTCTCTCCCTCTCCTCTCTCTCCCTCTCTGCCTGTATCTCTGTCTGTGACAAATACAATTTTATTTTATTTGATTGGCTTGGGCTAGTGTAAGAGTGGGGGTTGGGCCTGTTTGCCTGCTCACGGCCTGGGTATATGTGTGACTCATGTTGAGGCCCTCTTTGTGAGAGTGGGGGGCAAGGGGTGGGCAGCAAGGGCATAGGTCTGATCTGAGGGGGCCTAAATGGGGTGTAGGCATGGTCGACTTGGGGGGGATGTTGATTGGTTGGGATGTGGATGTGGCTGGTGCTGTGGTCGCAATGTAGTTCCTCTCGGCGTGGGTCCGGGGGGGTCCTGCAGGTCCGGGGGGGTCCCGCAGGTCCGGGGGGGTCCCGCAGGTCTGGGCGGGTGTCTATTGATCTGTTGCTCCTGTGTGAGGTGACGGGGCTGCGGTTGAGGGCGATATCCTTCAGGGTCCGGGCGTTGGTGGGCACTGCTGCCTTGTATAGGTGGACCTGCTCCTCAAGTCCAGGGTGGATGGTGGGCCAGGTAGACATTTGGTTTTGAGGCACAGTCACAGGAAAATACTTGCATTTACCCGCTGTATGGTAGCAGGGTGGAGATGAAGACAGCTTGTCTGTTGAAACGTTGGACATAAATATTTTTGTTCAAGTGTTCTACTCCACTAGCCAGCACCTCGTCTAAATAGGTGTGTTTATTTTTCCTCTAGCAGGGTGGAGAGATCACCACTTGTGCGTTGGGGAAAATATAAGAAGCTTTTTCAATCACTCCCTTGTGCCTATGTGTATCGTTATGTGGCTGGGTGACCCTAGTTCTAGGGCGATGGGTGTTTGGACACCAGAGTGTGTGTGGGGAAAAGTAATTTTTTTTGTATATATTTCCCGTTTGAGTCCATAAGGAGTACAATCTGTGGCTTGTGTGTGTGTGTGGGGGGGGGGGGTTCTCAGAGGGGGTGGGATCCCCTGGGCCCCTGTGGTGTCAAGGCTATGGTCAGGATCTGGGGTGGACTGTTCTGCTGTGGTGGCGAGGTCAGGGTCTGGGGTGGACTGTTCTGCTGTGGTGTTGAGGATAGGGTCAGGGGTGGACTGTTCTGCTGTGGTGTCGAGGCTATGGTCAGGTTCTGAGTTGGGCTGTTCTGCTGGCTTCTCTGCGGGGGTGGCCACCTCTCCAATGGGTTGTTCTCTGTCACACATCATCGTTTTCACCTCCTTCTCTAGTTGTCTGTTCTTCTCCTGCTCTTTTTTTCTGTTGATGTTGTCTCACCACATTCCAGAGAGCAGATCTCTTCACCTGCAGCTCTCTGGGTCTGGTTGAGGGGGTGTTGTTGAGGGGGTGTTGTTGAGGGGGTGTTGTTGAGGGGGTGTTGTTGAGCTGGACTCTTTTTTTGTATTGACTGGAGTGTGTTCATCTGCTATTCCAGCTCCACCTGCCTTACCTCCAGCTGGGTGAATTTATTCTTCATGTCAATGAGAGAGTAGTACTCTGTGATGGGAGCTTTGACACCTCTCACTTCACGCGGTTTTTCTTCTTGCCTTTAAAAATAGCTTCATACTAAATATTACTCAGTTCCAGGTTGGATGCTATTCCCAGGTTTATTTTTTGCTTATTTTGCTGGCCATGGTTTGCCAGATTATTCACTATAGTCCTTGGAATGAAATCCTTCCATGTCATTTTGTCCAAAAACAGGTTGAAGGTTTGGAGTTTTGGTTTAGAGTGAAGGTTATATGTCCTTGTGAGAAAATCCAAGTTTATCTTATTCTAAATCTATCTTTTTGTAAAAACATGTTGAAAAATGTAAGAGCTCATCTGCTCATGACCTCTCACACTTCTCTTGCTCTCCTCTCTGTTTCTCTCTTTGTCCCTCTCTTTCTGCGTCCCTCTCTTTCTGCGTCCCTCTCTCTCTGCGTCCCTCTCTCTCTGCGTCCCTCTCTCTCTCTCTCTCTCTCTGCATCCCTCGCTCTCTGCGTCTCTCTCTCTCTCTCTCTCTCTGCGTCTCTCTCTCTCTCTCTCCTCATCTCTCTCTCCTCATCTCTCTCTCTGCGTCCCTCGCTCTCTCTCTGCGTCCCTTGCTCTCTCTCTCTGCGTCCCTCGCTCTCTCTCTGCGTCCCTTGCTCTCTCTCTCTGCGTCCCTCGCGCTCTCTCTCTCTGCGTCCCTCGCGCTCTCTCTCTCTGCGTCCCTCGCGCTCTCTCTCTCTGCGTCCCTCGCGCTCTCTCTCTCTGCGTCCCTCGCGCTCTCTCTCTCTGCGTCCCTCGCGCTCTCTCTCTGCGTCCCTCGCGCTCTCTCTCTGCGTCCCTCGCGCTCTCTCTCTGCGTCCCTCTCGCTCTCTCTCCAGCATTCCTGCCTTCTTCCTTCTGTATGTATTCTACTCTGGTTGCCATGACTGGATGGTTCCAAGACACGCCCTTCCTGGCTGTGATGGGTGTGGCAGCTGGGGCTATCATTGGCTGGCCATTCTCCGCTCTGCTTGGGTAAGAGCTGTTCCTTGTGCAGAGTTAATTGTAAAGAAGTATGATATAAAAACCTCTACTGTACAGTAAGTTTCAGCTGGCAGCAAGTGGAGAATAATTTACTACCAGGGCAGGGCTATGTTTTGTTTTAGAGAGCAAAAGAACTAAGAGGGAGCCATTAAATTGTATTAAATTGAAGGTGATTTGTTGATCTAGAAATGTACAGATGTTTCTGAAGAAATTTGAGTCCCTGCTGAAAAAGTTTGAATACGACTGGGTTCGAGGTCAGGGGTTCTAAGTAGGGTCTCCTGATTGTTGCAGTGGTCTAAGGCAGGGTTAGGGTTTGACCAGGGTATGCCGTCATTCTAAATAAGAATTTGTTCTTAACTGACTTTCCTAGTTAAATAAAGATAAAATATAAACAGTCATGCTGTCTCTGATTGGTTGATGTGGTTACTAGGCTACCGATCGCCTTCGACCTGCTTGTGCTGAAGAGGAAGTGGAATAGTTTCATCACCTGGGCAACCGTCTCTCTGCTGCTGTTCCTGGTGACACACACACACACACACACACACACACTACCCACTGAGTTATGAATGTTTGTTAAGAACTTTGTCATTATCTTTAGTTGATCGCTGTGTAAGGAGAAGAAGCACTCAGAACTGTGTGTGTGTGTGTTTTCCAGGTGCCGCTGATGGTGGTGGATTCTTGTTGCTATGGGAAACTGGTCATTGCTCCCCTCAATATTCTACTCTATAATGTCTTCACCCCCCATGGCCCAGATCTCTATGGTAAACACACACACACTAGCTAGCAAGGTCCTCATCTGAAGGAGTTAGCTAGCTAGGTAGGTCCTCTTCTGAATCAGTTAGCTAGCTAGCTAGGTCCTCTTCTGAATCAGTTAGCTAGGTAGCTAGGTCCTCTTCTGAATCAGTTAGCTAGCTAGCTAGGTCAAATCAAATTAAATTTTATTTGTCACATACACATGGTTAGCAGATGTTAATGCGAGTGTAGCGAAATGCTTGTGCTTCTAGTTCCGACAATGCAGTAATAACGAACAAGTAATCTAACTAACAATTCCCAAAAAAACTACTGTCTTATACACAGTGTAAGGGGATAAAGAATATGTACATAAGGATATATGAATGAGTGATGGTACAGAGCAGCATAGGCAAGATACAGTAGATGATATCGAGTACAGTATATACATATGAGATGAGTATGTAAACCAAGTGGCGTAGTTAAAGTGGCTAGTGATACATGTATTACATAAGGATGCAGTCGATGATATAGAGTACAGTATCTACGTATGCATATGAGATGAATAATGTAGGGTAAGTAACATTATCAAATCAAATCAAATGTATTTATATAGCCCTTCGTACATCAGCTGATATCTCAAAGTGCTGTACAGAAACCCAGCCTAAAACCCCAAACAGCAAGCAATGCAGGTGTAGAAGCACGGTGGCTAGGAAAAACTCCCTAGAAAGGCCAATACCTAGGAAGAAACCTAGAGAGGAACCAGGCTATGTGGGGTGGCCAGTCCTCTTCTGGCTGTGCCGGGTGGAGATTATAACAGAACATGGCCAAGATGTTCAAATGTTCATAAATGACCAGCATGGTCGAATAATAATAAGGCAGAACAGTTGAAACTAGAGCAGCAGCACAGTCAGGTGGAAGTTGAAACTGGAGCAGCAGCATGTACAACCGTCTCTCTGCTGAGAGTCTAGAGTTTAGAGTGAAGGTTATATGTCCTTGTGAGAAAATCCAAGTTTATCTTATTCTAAATCTATCTTTTTGTAAAAACATGTTGAAAAATGTAAGAGCTCATCTGCTCATGACCTCTCACACTTCTCTTGCTCTCCTCTCTGTTTCTCTCTTTGTCCCTCTCTTTCTGCGTCCCTCTCTCTCTGCGTCCCTCTCTCTCTCTCTGCATCCCTCGCTCTCTGCGTCTCTCTCTCTCTCTCTCCTCATCTCTCTCTCCATCTCTCTCTCCTCATCTCTCTCTCCATCTCTCTCTCCTCATCTCTCTCTCCATCTCTCTCTCTGCGTCCCTCGCTCTCTCTCTGCGTCCCTCGCTCTCTCTCTCTGCGTCCCTCGCTCTCTCTCTCTGCGTCCCTCGCTCTCTCTCTCTGCGTCCCTCGCTCTCTCTCTGAGAGAGAGAACTAACTAACTTCTGAACTAATGACTAATACTGTTAGTAGAAGCAGTTAACATGACAGGTTAGAAACCAAACCCATGGTACATACTTGTTGCCTCCCAGCATTGTTTAAAGTGGCTAGTGATATATTTACATCATTTCCCATCAATTCCCATGATTAAAGTGGCTGGAGTAGAGTCAGTGTCATTGACAGTGTGTTGGCAGTAGCCACTCAATGTTAGTGGTGGCTGTTTAACAGTCTGATGGCCTTGAGATAGAAGCTGTTTTTCAGTCTCTCGGTCCCAGCTTTGATGCACCTATACTGACCTCGCCTTCTGGATGACAGCGGGGTGAACAGGCAGTGGCTCGGGTGGTTGATGTCCTTGATGATCTTTATGGCCTTCCTGTAGCATCGGGTGGTGTAGGTGTCCTGGAGGGCAGGTAGTTTGCCCCCGGTGATGCGTTGTGCAGACCTCACTACCCTCTGGAGAGCCTTACGGTTGAGGGCGGTGCAGTTGCCATACCAGGCGGTGATACAGCCCGCCAGGATGCTCTCGATTGTGCATCTGTAGAAGTTTGTGAGTGCTTTTGGTGACAAGCCGAATTTCTTCAGCCTCCTGAGGTTGAAGAGGCGCTGCTGCGCCTTCCTCACGATGCTGTCTGTGTGAGTGGACCAATTCAGTTTGTCTGTGATGTGTATGCCGAGGAACATAAAACTTGCTACCCTCTCCACTACTGTTCCATCGATGTGGATGGGGGGGTGTTCCCTCTGCTGTTTCCTGAAGTCCACAATCATCTCCTTAGTTTTGTTGACGTTGAGTGTGAGGTTATTTTCCTGACACCACACTCCGAGGGCCCTCACCTCCTCCCTGTAGGCCGTCTCGTCGTTATTGGTAATCAAGCCTACCACTGTTGTGTCGTCCGCAAACTTGATGATTGAGTTGGAGGCGTGCATGGCCACGCAGTCGTGGGTGAACAGGGAGTACAGGAGAGGGCTCAGAACGCACCCTTGTGGGGCCCCAGTGTTGAGGATCAATGGGGAGGAGATGTTGTTGCCTACCCTCACCACCTGGGGGCGGCCCGTCAGGAAGTCCAGTACCCAGTTGCACAGGGCGGGGTCGAGACCCAGGGTCTCGAGCTTGATGACGAGCTTGGAGGGTACTATGGTGTTGAATGCCGAGCTGTAGTCGATGAACAGCATTCTCACATAGGTATTCCTCTTGTCCAGATGGGTTAGGGCAGTGTGCAGTGTGGTTGAGATTGCATCGTCTGTGGACCTATTTGGGCGGTAAGCAAATTGGAGTGGGTCAAGGGTGTCAGGTAGGGTGGAGGTGATATGGTCCTTGACTAGTCTCTCAAAGCACTTCATGATGACGGATGTGAGTGCTACGGGGCGGTAGTCGTTTAGCTCAGTTACCTTAGCTTTCTTGGGAACAGGAACAATGGTGGCCCTCTTGAAGCATGTGGGAACAGCAGACTGGTATAGGGATTGATTGAATATGTCCGTAAACACACAGGCCAGCTGGTCTGCGCATGCTCTGAGGGCGCGGCTGGGGATGCAGGCCCAGACGGCATCCCCAGCCGCGCCCTCAGAGCATGCGCAGACCAGGGTTAACACGTTAACCCTTGCGAGGGTTAACACGTCTAAATGTCTTACTCACTTCGGCTGCAGTGAAGGAGAGACCGCATGTTTTCGTTGCAGGCCGTGTCAGTGGCACTGTATTGTCCTCAAAGCGGGCAAAAAAGTTATTTAGTCTGCCTGGGAGCAAGACATCCTGGTCCGTGACTGGGCTGGGTTTCTTCCTGTAGTCCGTGATTGACTGTAGACCCTGCCACATGCCTCTTGTGTCTGAGCCGTTGAATTGAGATTCTACTTTGTCTCTGTACTGGCGCTTAGCTTGTTAGCTAGCTAGCTAGGTCCTCTTCTGAATCAGTTAGCTAGCTAGCTAGGTCCTCTTCTGAATCAGTTAGCTAGCTAGCTAGGTCCTCTTCTGAATCAGTTAGCTAGCTAGCTAGGTCCTCTTCTGAATCAGTTAGCTAGCTAGCTAGGTCCTCTTCTGAATCAGTTAGCTAGCTAGCTAGGTCCTCTTCTGAATCAGTTAGCTAGCTAGCTAGGTCCTCTTCTGATGCAGTTAGCTACCTAGCTAGGTCCTCTTCTGATGCAGTTAGCTACCTAGCTAGGTCCTCTTCTGATGCCGTTAGCTAGCTAGCTAGGTCCTCTTCTGATGCAGTTAGCTAGCTAGCTAGGTCCTCTTCTGATGCCGTTAGCTAGCTAGCTAGGTCCTCTTCTGATGCCGTTAGCTAGCTAGCTAGGTCCTCTTCTGAAGCAGTTAGATAGCTAGGTACACTACCGTTCCAAAGTTTGGGTGTCACTTAGAAATATCATTATTTTTAAAATAAAAGCAAAAAAAATTGCCATTAAAATAACATCAAATTGATCAGAAAAACAGTAGATTTTGTTAATGTTGTAAATGACTATTGTAGCTGGAAACCAGAATAGAAAGAGGAGTGGCAGGCCCCTGTGCACAACTGAGCAAGAGGACAAATACATTAGTGTCTAGTTTGAGAAACAGACGCCGCACAAGTCCTCAACTGGCAGCTTCATTAAATAGTACCCGCAAAACACCAGTCTCAATGTCAACAGTGCCAGTTGAGGACTTGTGAGGCATCTGTTTCTCAAACTAGACACTCTAATGTACTTGTCCTCTTGCTCAGTTGTGCACCGGGACCTCCCACTCCTCTTTCTATTCTGGTTAGAGACCGTTTGCGCTGTTCTGTGAAGGGAGTAGTAGTACACAGCGTTGTACGAGATTTTCAGTTTCTTGGTCATTTCTCTCATGGAATAGCCTTCATTTCTCAGAACAAGAATAGACTGGTGAGTTTCAGAAAAAAAGTCCTTTGTTTCTGGCCATTTTGAGCCTGTAATTGAACCCACAAGTGCTGATGCTCCAGGTACTCAACTAGTCTAAAGAAGGACAGTTTTATTGCTTCTTTAGTCAGAACAACAGTTTTCAGCTGTGCTAACATAATTGCAAAAGGGTTTTCTAATGATCAATTAGCCTTTTTTTAAATGATTAACTTGGATTAGCTAACACAACGTGCTATTGAAACACAGGCCCATTATCAGCAACCATCATGTAGATATTGCATGAAAACATCTGCTGTTTCCAGCTATAATAGTCATTTACAACATTAACTTAATCTACACTATTTCTGATCAATTTGATATTTTAATGGAGAAAATATAGCACATATTTTCTCCATTAAAATATCGAATTGATCAGAAATAGCTGCTTTTCTTTAAAAAACGACATTTTTAAGTTACCCCAAACTTTTGAACGATAGTGTAGGTCCTCTTCTGATTCAGTTAGCTAGCTAGATAGGTCCTCTTCTGATTCAGTTAGCTAGCTAGATAGGTCCTCTTCTGATTCAGTTAGCTAGCTTGATAGGTCCTCTTCTGAAGCAGTCAAGTCAGGTGGTATTTATTAAAGAGTTAAGTCAGAATCAGCTGCATTGATCTGTTGTTCTATGTTCTAATGTCATGTGACGTCTGGTGGCTTTATAAGTTTCACAATGCTACCAACTCAGTGGCCTTGTGGTTAGTGTCCTCCCTTGGATTGAAAGGACAATGTTACCAACTCAGTGGCCCTGTGGTTAGTGTCCTCCCTTGGATTGAAAGGACAATGTTACCAACTCAGTGGCCCTGTGGTTAGTGTCCGCACTGGGATTGAAAGGACAATGTTACCAACTCAGTGGCCCTGTGGTTAGTGTCCTCCCTTGGATTGAAAGGACAATGTTACCAACTCAGTGGCCCTGTGGTTAGTGTCCGCACTGGGATTGAAAGGACAATGTTACCAACTCAGTGGCCCTGTGGTTAGTGTCCGCACTGGGATTGAAAGGACAATGTTACCAACTCAGTGGCCCTGTGGTTAGTGTCCTCCCTTGGATTGAAAGGACAATGTTACCAACTCAGTGGCCCTGTGGTTAGTGTCCGCACTGGGATTGGAATGTTGGGAGTACGGCCCCGGGCCGAGCCATTCCAAAGAAGGTAAAAATGAGACCCAATGCCTCTGGCCCTCAGGAATAAAGGGAGACTTTTATCTCCCTCACCAACTTCAAACATCAGCTATCTGAGCAGCTAACCGATCGCTGCAGCTGTACATAGTCTTGGTAAATAGCCCACCCTTTTCACCTACCTCATCCCCATACTGTTTTTTATTTATTTACTTTTCTGCTCTTCTGCACACCAATATCTCTACCTGTACATGACCATCTGATCTTTTATCACTCCAGTGTTAATCTGCAAAATTGTAATTATTTGCCTACCTCCTCATGCCTTTTGCACACATTGTATATAGACCCCCCCTTTGTTTTCTACTGTGTTATTGACTTGTTAATTGTTTACTCCATGTGTAACTCTTTGTTGTATGCTCACACTGCTATGCTTTATCTTGGCCAGGTCGCAGTTGCAAATGAGAACTTGTTCTCAACTAGCCTACCTGGTTAAATAAAGGTGAAATAAAAATTTAAAAAAATACTTCCGGATCATAATTAACAATGAGGCCTTTTATCAACTTCCCTAGAGTCAGATAGGCTTCTGTAGATTATTGGACACAGAGATATACAAATGGTATCTATTAGTTCATCTGATTCTGGGGAAGTTGATAAAGGGCCTCATTGTCAAAATCCCAAAGAATCCCTTTCAGGAGTTAGCGCCTTATACTAGCGTCCTGTTCAGGGTCTATACTTGTACATCAAGCTGCCTCACGCTACAGAAACAGGAGATGGGCTCCTGCTCATATGAGCCGTTCTGGGTCAAGCCAAGGCTTGTGCAAGGCTATTTACAATTTTTTGCATGAAACATGACTGCATGTTTACTGTTTATGATTGACTTATACGGTGTTTTGTATCATAACATTGATCTAACACTGTGTGGCGTGCTTGCGTTGTGCATTATGTGTTTAGGTACAGAGCCGTGGCCGTTCTACTTTATAAATGGTTTCCTGAACTTCAATGTGGTGTTTGTCCTGGCGCTGCTGTCTCTACCTCTCACTGCTCTGATGGAGGCGCTACTACAGCGCTTCAATGGTAACACGCACCCACCCACGCAGCCACACACCCACCATCTACTTTATAAAGAAATATTTGGTGTGTATAAACAGTGGCACTAACATACAATGTGCAGTAGTAGAAATATTACAATAAGCAATGTCGGTGATACGGTATTTAAATTCACTGAGTGAAACAGGAAGTGACAAGTGGTTCAATGTCTCTACAACATGGGACAGCAGCTTTGGTTGTAAGCGTGTTTGAGTTTATTTTATTTTTTACAGGGACAGTGCACATTAATCAACGTTTCAGTAAAAGTGCCGGTTTTAGCCAGCCGGCTAATTTTCAACCGCAGTCCCTGGGCAGGTTATTAAAAACAATTACAATATAGACAATAGCAACATAGGACAAGCAAGACGTAGCATACAGACAGAGCAACATAGGACAAGCAAGACGTAGCATACATACATAGCATCATAGAACAAAAAGCAACAAAGGACAAAGGTGTTGGTGAGTATGAGGTGTGTGTGATTAGCTTTTGTGTGAGTGAGTGTGCATCACCTGGTAGACGCTAGTGATGGCTGTTCAAAAGTCTGGCCTGGTAATAGAAGTTGTTTCCGTCTGCCCAGTGAACAGTCCGTGACTCGGGTGGCTGAGGTCCTTGATGATCTTCTTCTTGGCCTTCCTTTGACACCAGGTGCTGTAGATGTCCAGGAGGGCAGGGTTAGGGTGGCCCTGGTGATGCGTTTAGCTGTCCGCACCACCCTCTGGAGAGCCATGTGGTTGAGGGCGGAGCAGTTGCCGTACCAGGCGGTGATGCAGCCTGATAGAATGCTCTCAATGGGGCATCTGTAGAAGTTTGTGAGGTTCTTGGTTGCCTTGCTAAATTTCTTCACTCGCCTGAGATTGTAGAGTGCTGTTGCACTTTCTTCACCAAAATGTTGATGTGTCGAGACCATTTCAGGTCCTCAGTCATGTGCACGCTGAGGAACTTGAAGCTTTTGACCTTATCTAGGATGAGGATGGGGGCACTCTCCCTCTTCAGTTTCCTGTAGTTCACGATGTGCTCTTTATTTGGTCAACGTTGAGTGAGCGGTTATTGTCCTGGCACCACTCCGCCAGAGCTATAACATCCTCCCTGTAGGCTGTCTTGTCGATGTTGGTAATCAGGCCTACCACTGTCGTGTTGTCAGCAAACTTCTTGATTGAGTTGGTGTCTTGCGTTGCTATGCAGTCTGCGCACACACCCCTGGGGGTCCCTGTGTTGAGGATCAACGTGGCGAAAGTGTTGTTGCCTACCCTCACTACCTGGCGTTGTCCTTTCAGGAAATCTAGGATCCATTTGCACATTGAGGACTTCAGCCCCAAAGCCCTGAATTTGCAGCAAGATGGCGCCGACGATGGTTGCCCTGTCGCTCGCTCCCAGCTGACTTTGCAGTCTTTTGTTTATTTTTGTAAATAATGATCTGGTCACAAATGTACTATTATTATTTCCTATGACCGACAAGCACCTCTGGACATCAAATCTGAGATGACTTTCCAGAGCGGAATCCTCGGTCTAGACTGCAGTAGTTCCATTCATCACGAAAAAACACTGCTGGAGGAAGGGAAGGCGAGCTGGAGTTCTAGTCTGATTTAAGGAAAAGGAAAAACCACTCTCCGCTTCCTAGTATATTACTTGCTAATGTACAGTCTCTAGACAATAAACTTTGTGAGCTTGGAGAGATAAGAGAGACTAACGTAATCTGCCTCACAGAGACTTGGTTATCGGGGGAGATGCTTGATCAGGCTATGCAGTTTACGGGGTTCTTGGTACATTGCGTGGACATGGTAAACGAGTTTTGTGGGAAAAGCAAAGGCGGAGGAGTATGTTTTATGATCCCTCACACACACGCAGAAGCCGATACCCCGCTGGCACTGAAGGAATTACATGGGACTTTGAAGAAATTGGAAACAAAATATCCAGAGGCCGCATTCATTCATCATAGCCGGGGACTTTAACAACGGACTGTTAAGGAAAATTCTACAGAATTTCCACCAACACATCTCTTGCCTCACTCACGTGAATAATACATTGGATCATTGTTCTTCACCATTCTGAGATGGATTCAAAGCCCTTGGCAAATCAGAACATGTCTCCATTCTGCTCGTCCCCGCCTATAGGCAGAAATTAAAACGGGAAGCACCCGTGTTTAGGTCTGTCCAATGCTGGTCTGACCATTCAGAATCCATGCTATACAACTGTTTTGATCATGCGGACTGGGATATGTTCCGTGCAGTTTCTGGGAATAACATTGACGAATATACTGACTCTGTCTCTGGGTTCATCAGGAAGTGCATAGAGGATGTTGAACATACCCAAACAAAAAAACGTGTAAAGATGGCAGCATTCGCACATAACTGAAAGCACGAATCACCGCATTTAACCACAGTGAAGTGACTTGAAACATGGAGACGTATAAACAGACAACCTACTGTTTAAAACAGTAAACTGCTCTACATGATGTCTTCAATAAGCATTTCTATACACAACAGTATAATTTCCAAACATTTACAGAACCAGTCAAAAGTTTGGACACCTACTCATTGCAAGTTTTTTTGTATTTGTATTTATTATGGATCCCCATTAGCTGCTGCCAAGGAATTTTCCTGGGGTCCAGCAAAATTAGGGCAGTTTCTACCATTTTAAAAACATTATAATTCATTCACCGATTTCACAACACACTGTGTGCCCTCAGGCCCCTACTCCACCACTACCACATATCTACATGACTAAATCCGTGTGTGTGTGTATGCATGTGTCTGTGCCAATGTTTGTGTTGCTTCACAGTCCCCACTGTTCCATAAGGTGTTTTTTTTAATCTGTTTGTTAAATCTAATTTTACTGCTGTATTAGTTACTTGATGTGGAATGGAGTTCCATGTAGTCATGGCTCTATGTAGTACCGTGGAATAGAGTTCCATGTAGTCATGGCTCTATGTAGTACTGTGCGCCTTCCATAGTCTGTTCTGGACTTGGGGACTGTGAAGAGACCTCTGGTGGCATGTTTTTCTTAAATGTTTTACTATTTGCTACATTGTAGAATAATAGTGAAGACATTAAAGCTATGAAATAACACATGGAATCATGTAGTAAACAAAAAAGTGTTAAACAAATGAAAATATATTTGAGATTCTTCAAAGTAGCCTCCCTTTGCCTTGATGGCGTAGCCTAGTGGTTAGAGCATTGGACTAGTAACCGGAAGGTTGCGAGTTCAAACCCCCGAGCTGACAAGGTACAAATCTGTCGTTCTGCCCCTGAACAAGCAGTTAACCCACTGTTCCTAGGCCGTCATTGAAAATAAGAATGTGTTCTTAACTGACTTGCCTGGTTAAATAAAGGTAAAAAAAAAAAGACAGCTTTGCAGTCTCTCAACCAGGTTCATGAGTTAGTCACCTGGAATGCATTTCAATTAACAGGTGTGCCTTGTTAAAAGTGAATATGTGGAATTGATTTCCTTCTTAATGAGTTTGAGCCAATCAGTTGTGTTGTGACAAGGTAGGGGGATATATAGAAGATAACCCCATATTATCGCAAGAACAGCTCAAATAAGTAAAGAGAAACAACAGTCCATAATTTCTTTCATTTCTTTTTCATGTTTCTTCAAGTACAGTAGCAAAAACCATCAAGCTCTATGATGCTCTCACGAGGACCGCCAGAGGAAAGTAAGACCCAGAGTTACCTCTGCTGCAGAGGATAAATTCATTAGAGTTAACTGCATCTCAGAAATTGCAGCCCAAATAAATGCTTCACGTAGTTCAGGTAACAGACAAATCTCACCATTAATTGTTCAGAGGAGACTGTGTGAATTAGGCCTTCATGGTTGAATTCCTGCAAAGAAACCACTACTAAAGGACACCGATAAGAAGAAGAGACTTGCTTGGGCCAAGAAACACAAGCAATGGACATTAGACGGGTGGAGTCCAAATTCAAGACTTTTGGTTCCAACTGCCTTGTCTTTGTGAGACACAGAGTTGGTGAACGGATGATAACCGCATGTGTGTTTCCCACATTGAAGCATGGAGGAGGTGTGACGGCGTTGGTGCTTTGCTGGTGACACTCCGTGATTTATTTAGAATTCATGGAACACTTTTTATTTAATTTATTTCACCTTTTAATTAACTTCTACTTCACCAGAGGAGGAGTAGGATAAGGGTACAGCTAACGGCTATAAGAACTGATTGTCTAGTAGTTAGGAACAGAGAGTAAATGGAGCAGATTTCTGGGCACGGAAGAATAGATTCAAGGCATAATGTACAGACGAGTATGGTAGGATGTGAGTACAGTGGAGGTAAACCTAGGCATGGAGTGACGATGAGAGAGGTTTTGTCTTTAGAGGCACCATTTAAGCCAGGTGAGGTCACCGCATGTGTGGGGGGTGGAACATAAGGGCTAGCTAAGGCATATTGAGCAGGGCTGGAGGCTCTACAGTGAAATAAGACGATAATCAGTAACCAAAATAACAATAGACATATTGACATTAGGGAGAGGCATGTGTAGCTGAGTTATCATAGGGTCCAGTGAGTAGCTAGGCGATATGGCGATTCCGACAGCTAGCAGGCCGGGGCTAGCAGATGGGCCACGGGGGGACATAGCAACAGAAGAACCTGCTGAAACCCCCGTACCACATTGGGTGAGGCGGGTTGGAGGAGAGTATGTTCAGTCTGTAGATGGAAATTGATTTTAAAAAATATATCTGAAGAAAACGATATATTCACGGGACAGGACAAGACAAAGACAAAACAGACATCAGACTGCTACACCATCTTGGAAAGCTATCACTTAAACAGCATGGCTAACACAGCATTCTGGTTTGAGCTTAGTGGGACTATCATTTGGTTTTCAACAGAACAATGACCCAAAACACACTTCCAGGCTGTGTAAGGGCTATTTGACCAAGAGGGAGAGCGATGGAGTGCTGCATCAGATGACCTGGCCTCCACAATCACCAGACCTCAACCCAATTGAGTTGGACCACAGAGTGAAGGAGAAGCAGCCAACAAGTGCTCAGCATATGTGGGAACTCCTTCAACACTGTTTGAAAGCATTCCAGGTGAAGCTGGTTGCGAGAATGCCAAGAGTGTGCAAAGCTGTCATTAAGGCAAAGGATGGCTACTTTGAAGAATAAAATATCAAATCTATTTGTATTTGTTTAACACTTTTACATTTTTGGTTACTACATGATTCCATATGTGTTATTTCATAGTTCTGATGTCTTCACTATTATTATACAATGTAGAAAATAGTAAAAAAATAAGAAAAAACCCTTGAATGAGTAGGTGTGTCCAAACCTTTGGTACTGTATATTCAATAATAAATATAAATTCTTAACATTTCCAATAAATGTTTCTTTACTCTAACATAGTGTGTGTGTGTGTGTGTTTTTTACAGTGCAGAACCTGGGAAAGCCATATTGGTTGACTCTGTCTCCTATGTACCTGTGGATGCTGGTTTTCTTCACCAGACCTCATAAAGAGGAACGTTTCCTGTTCCCCATCTACCCTCTCATCTGTCTGGCAGGGGCCGTAGCACTGTCTTCACTACAGGTACACACACACACACATAGACAGACACATAGTTTGCTGTTAAAGACCATTGTCTTCCGACAAGTAGCGCCAGGATCCTGTCTGGCAAATCGTGGAGCTCATCTCTAAAAATCAAGATTTTTGTTCATCAGCCTAACACTAGTTCTTACCTTCTGAAAATCACTGCTGTCTCCAATGACTAACGTAGCTATGGGACACCGGCAGACAACTACGCAAACCAACTGATTTCTGAGAACAGTCCTATTACTTTGGTGCAGTACAAATTCATCAGGCAAACTATCTCAATCAACCGTGCTTGATCAGCAGAGCAAACTTGTTCCAGTTAGAAGGTTACTGCTAGCTTGTTTGAATGGCCATTACGTTTACTAGGTTGCCAGTTTGTTGATGAAGTTGTACGGCACCAAAGTTGTGGGGCTGTTCTCAGAAATCAGCATGTATCTGACTCTGACAGCTGGCACTGTGCCTCGTTACTTTGGGACATTTGGCCAACTCGATAACACAGCAGAAAGCTGTCAGCAGAACAGCTACTCTTTTGAGGATGAAAGGTGGTTCATTAGACGATGTCACCTTGGTAATGTTGTGACATTGTATTGAAGCCTAACTACTTGTCATCTATTCCCATGAGTGTTTGCGAGTTAACAGACCAATCAATGCAGACGGCCGTCGCTCTATCTGACGTCAGACAATGGATAAAGACATACGTTTCCTGTGTATTGATCAAGTGTTTTCTGTGTTGTGTTTTGTAGAAGTGTTACCACTTCCTGTTCCAGCGGTATCGTCTAGAACACTACACGGTGTCGTCAAACTGGCTGGCTGTGGGAACACTGATCCTCTTCACTCTGCTGTCTCTGTCCAGATCAGTAGCCCTGTTCAGAGGTCCAGACACGCACCACCGACACACACACACACACACACACACACACACACACATACATACATACATACATACAGTAGATGTCGGAAGTTTACATACACTTAGGTTGGAGTCATTAAAACTAGTTTTTCAACCACTCCACAAATTTCTTGTTAACAAACTATAGTTTAGGCAATAATTTTTCCAACAATTATTTACAAACAGATTATTTCACTTATAATTCACTGTATCACAATTCCAAGGGGTAAGAAGATTACCTACACTTGACAGTGCCTTTTAAACAGCTTGGAAATGGCCTATTTTTGTTTCATCAGACCAGAGGACATTTCTCCAAAAAGTACGATCTTGGTTCCCATGTGCAGTTGCAAACCGTAGTCTGGATTTTTTATGGCGGTTTTGGAGCAGTGGCTTCTTCCTTGCTGAGCGGCCTTTCAGGTTATGTCGATATAGGACTCGTTTTACTGTGGATATACAGTGCCTTGCGAAAGTATTCGGCCCCCTTGAACTTTGCGACCTTTTGCCACATATCAGGCTTCAAACATAAAGATATAAAACTGTATTTTTTTGTGAAGAATCAACAACAAGTGGGACACAATCATGAAGTGGAACGACATTTTTGGGATATTTCAAACTTTTTTAACAAATCAAAAACTGAAAAATTGGGCGTGCAAAATTATTCAGCCCCCTTAAGTTAATACTTTGTAGCGCCACCTTTTGCTGCGATTACAGCTGTAAGTCGCTTGGAGTATGTCTATCAGTTCTGCACATCGAGAGACTGAAATGTTTTCCCATTCCTCCTTGCAAAACAGCTCGAGCTCAGTGAGGTTGGATGGAGAGCATTTGCCTTTCGCAAGGCACTGTAGATAATTTGTACCTGTTTCCTCCAGCATCTTCACAAGGTCCTTTGCTGTTGTTCTGGTATATTGATTTGCACTTTTCGCACCAAAGTACGTTCATCTCTAGGACACCGAATGCATCTCCTTCATGAGCGGTATTTTTTTATTTTACCTTTATTTAACTAGGCAAGTCAGTTAAGAACAAGTTCTTAATTTCAATGACGGTTCTTAATTTCAATGACGGCCTAGGAACAGTGGGTTAGGTGCAGAATGACAGATTTGTACCTTGTCAGCTCGGGGATTTGAACTTGCAACCTTTCGGGTTACTAGTCCAACGCTCTAACCACTAGGCTACCCTGCCGCCCCAAGCTACCCTGCCGCCGCCCCAAGCCGGTATGACGGCTGCGGGGTCCCATGGTGTTTATTCTTGCGTACTATTGTTTGTACAGATGAACGTGGTACCTTTCGGCGTTTGGAAATTGCTCCCAAGGATGAACCAGACTTGTGGAGGTCTATAATTTGTTTTCTGAGGTCTTGGCTGATTTATTTTGATTTTCCCATGATGCCAAGCAAAGAGGCACTGAGTTTGAAGGTAGGCCTTGAAATACATCCACAGGTACACCTCCAATTGACTCAAATGATGTCAATTAGCCTATCAGAAGCTTCTAAAGCCATGACATAATTTTCTGGAATTTTCCAAGCTGTTTAAAGGCACAGTCAACTTAGTGTATATAAACTTCTGACCCACTGGAATTGTGATACAGTGAATAAGTGAAATAATCTGTCTAAACAATTGTTGGAAAAATGTAGATGTCCTACAGTAACGGACTCGCCAAAACTATAGTTTGTTAACAAGAAATTTGTGAAGTGGTTGAAACACGTAGGTTGAAGTCATTAAAACTAGTTTATGTAAACTTCTTAGAAACGCCAACCGTGACACAGTGGACAACACATTGACTAGGGCAGGGGTCTCCACACAGTGCCTAGGGCAGGGGTCTCCACACAGTGCCTAGGGCAGGGGTCAGGGGTCTCCATACAGTGACTAGGGCAGGGGTCTCCACACAGTGCCTAAGCAGGGGTCTCCACACAGTGCCTAGGGCAGGGGTCTCCACACAGTGACCAGGGCAGGGGTCAGGGGTCTCCACACAGTGCCTAGGGCAGGGGGCAGAGGTCTCCACACAGTGCCTAGGTCAGTGGTCTCCACACAGTGACTAGGGCAGGGTTCTCCACACAGTGACTAGGGCAGGGGTCTCCACAGTGACTAGGGCAGGGTTCTCCACACAGTGACTAGGGCAGGGGTCTCCACACAGTGCCTAGGGTAGGGGTCTCCACACAGTGACTAGGGCAGGGGTCAGGGGTCTCCACACAGTGCCTAGGGCAGGGGGCAGAGGTCTCCACACAGTGACTATGGCAGGGGTCAGGGGTCTCCACACAGTGACTATGGCAGGGGTCAGGGGTCTCCACACAGTGACTATGGCAGGGGTCAGGGGTCTCCACACAGTGCCTAGGTCAGGGGTCTCCACACAATGCCTAGGGCAGGGGTCTCCACACAGTGACTAGGGCAGGGGTCAGGGGTCTCCACACAGTGCCTAGGGCAGGGGGCAGAGGTCTCCACACAGTGACTAGGGCAGGGGGCAGAGGTCTCCACACAGTGACTATGGCAGGGGTCAGGGGTCTCCACACAGTGCCTAGGTCAGGGGTCTCCACACAGTGACTAGGGCAGGGTTCTCCACACAGTGCCTAGGGCAGGGGTCTCCACACAGTGCCTAGGGCAGGGGTCTCCACACAGTGCCTAGGGCAGGGGGCAGAGGTCTCCACACAGTGACTATGGCAGGGGTCAGGGGTCTCCACACAGTGACTATGGCAGGGGTCAGGGGTCTCCACACAGTGCCTAGGTCAGGGGTCTCCACACAGTGACTAGGGCAGGGTTTTCCACACAGTGACTAGGGCAGGGTTCTCCACACAGTGACTAGGGCAGGGAGCAGGGGTCTCCACAGTGAATAGGGCAGGGTTCTCCACACAGTGCCTAGGGCATGGGTCTCCACACAGTGCCTAGGGCATGGGTCTCCACACAGTGCCTAGGGCATGGGTCTCCACACAGTGCCTAGGGCATGGGTCTCCACACAGTGCCTAGGGCAGGGGTCTCCACACAGTGCCTAGGGCAGGGGTCTCCACACAGTGCCTAGGGCAGGGGTCTCCACACAGTGCCTAGGGCAGGGGTCTCCACACAGTGCCTAGGGCAGGGGTCTCCACACAGTGCCTAGGGCAGGGGTCTCCACACAGTGCCTAGGGCAGGGGTCTCCACACAGTGCCTAGGGCAGGGGTCTCCACACAGTGCCTAGGGCAGGGGTCTCCACACAGTGCCTAGGGCAGGGGACATGGGGTCTCCACACAGTGACTAGGGCAGGGGTCTCCAAACTATGCCTAGGGCAGGGGGCAGAGGTCTCCACACAGTGACTATGGCAGGGGTCAGGGGTCTCCACACAGTGCCTAGGTCAGGGGTCTCCACACAGTGCCTAGGGCAGGGGTCTCCACACAGTGCCTAGGGCAGGGGTCTCCACACAGTGCCTAGGGCAGGGGTCTTCATTTTTTCTTCCAGCCGTGACCGAGAGACCCATGAGGCGGCTCACAATTGGCCCTGCATTGTCCCGGGTTAGGGGAGGGATTTCCTTGTTCCATCTCGCTCTAGCGACTCCTTGTGGCGGGCCGGGAGCCTGCAAGCTGACCCCGGTCGCCAGTTGGATGGTATTTCCTCCGACACAATGGTCCGGCTGGCCACAAGGGTTAAGCGAGCAGTGTATCAAGAAGCATTGCAGCGATGGGCGAGCAGGGTCGTGTTTCGGAGGACGCATGGCTCTCCCGTGTCCGTAGAGGAGTTGCAGCGATGGGGCAAGACTGTAATTGCCAATTTAATACACTAAATTATGTTAATACTTTTTGCCAAATTCAGTTTTCTCAGTTTTATTTTCTTGGTTTTTGATCTTTTGTTTTTTCACTCTGAATACTTAACTACAGGAACAACGAAACGGGATGTTCTGAGTCCTTGTCAATGCATAAAACACATCAGATTTTTTTTAATTGCCTGGGAGAAAACTATGAACAATATTCGGAAAGTCTTCAGACCCCTTCCCTTTTCAAAATGTTGTTACTTTACAGCCTTATTCTAAAATTTATAAAATTGTTGTTGTTTTTTCTCATCAATCAACCCAAAATTCCCCATAAAGACAAAGTAAAAATATATATTTTTATTTTCTTTCAAATTTATAAAAAATAATAAAATCATTATTTACGTAAGTATTCAGACCCTTTGCTATGAGACTCGAAATTCAGCTGTGCATCCTGTTTCCATTGATCATCCTTGAAATGTTTCTACAATTTGGGAGGGCCAGTAGGAGGCACCTTTTCCTCTGGTCTAAAAAAAATATCCCTATGCCCCAGGGCAGTGATTGAGGACATTGCCCTATGTAGGGTGCCGTCTTTCGGATGGGACGTTAAACGGGTGTCCTGACTCTGTGGTCACTAAAGATCCCATGGCACTTATCATAAGAGTATGGTTGTTAACTCCACTGTCCTGGCTAAATTCCCAATCTGGACTTCATACCATCATGGCCACCTAATCATCCCTAGCTTCCAATTGACTCATTCATCCCCCTCCTCTCCCCTGTAACTATTCCCCAGGTCGTTGCTGTAAATGGGAATGTGTTCTCAGTCAACTTACCTGGTTAAATAAACTTGATTGTAGTCCACCTGTGGTAAATTTAATTGATTGGACATGATTTGGAAAGGCTCACATCTGTGTATATAAGGTCCCACAGTTGACAGGGCATGTCAGCAAAAATAAAGCCATGAGTTGAAGGCATTGTTCGTAGAGCTCCGAGAGGATTGTGACGACACACAGATCTGGGGAAGGGTACCAAAACATTTCTGCAGCATTGAAGTTCCCCAAGAACAAAGTGGCTTCGATCATTCTTAAAATGGAAGTTTGGGACCACCAAGACTCTGGCCAAACTGCAAAGCTGTCATCAAGGGTGGCTATTTGAAGAATCTCAAATATAAAATATATTTTGATTTGTTTGTCACTTTTTTGGTTACTACATAATTCCATGTGTGTTATTTCAAAGTTTTGATGTCTTCACTTTTATTCTACAATGTAGAAAATAGTCAAAATAAATGATAAACCCTTGAATATGTGTGTTTATCCCTCCAGGCTACCACGCGCCACTGGATCTGTACCCAGAGTTCCACCGTATTTCCCGGGACCCGTCTCTCCATGTGGTCCCAAAGGGCCGGCCCGTCAGTGTCTGTGTTGGGAAAGAGTGGTACCGGTTCCCCTCCAGCTTTCTGCTGCCCAACAAGTCAGTCTCTCGCTCTCTCCGAGTGTCTCTTTGTATACCTCTTTGTTGATACCACATACATTGTCAAGCATTTCACACATATTATCTAGATACTGACTTAGCACTATGGCAGCTTCCCACAAGGCTTTAGGTTTCTGAGTGTCTCTGTGTGGTCTATAGCAGCTTCCCACAAGACTTTAGGTTTCTGAGTGGTCTATAGCAGCTTTCCACAAGGCTTTCGGTTTCTGAGTGTTCTTGATTTCATTGTGTTAGAATGCCAGTGACTCCACCCTCTCTTCAGCTGGCAGCTGCAGTTCATCCAATCAGAGTTCAGAGGGCAGCTACCCCAGCCGTACGCTGACGGCCCATTTGCTACTCAAACTATCCCCGCCCACATGAACGACCAGAACCTGGAGGAGCCAACAAGATACGTGAGTCTCTGACCTCTGTTGTGTGGCGGGTGTGTTGGCAGAGGTTTAAAAAGTACCCAATTGTCATACTTAATAGGTAAGATACCTTAATAGAAAATGACTCCAGTGAAAGTCACCCAGTAAAATACTACTTGTATTGAGTAAAGCCATCGAGTTTTAAATGTACTTAAAACAAAGCAACTTTTATTTGTCACGTACAAAGTAGGGTTGGGAGATGTCAACCTTTGTAATATCGTGGTTATGTACTCAATAAAACGTGATATACGATGGTATAAAAACAATTATGTTGAAAGCCTGGGCAAAGTGGCTAAACTGAAGTAGAGGCAAATCTTTTCCACTATTCCTTTGTGGTGGAGCTTCAGCATGGAATAGGTGTGTCTGTGTGGTCAACACATGATGGAACAAAGTTGAGTCACCTGATGAGGAACGGGCTGTCTTACCGTTGAAGCCTAGGTTGTGTGTCATGAGTTAGGTTATAAATCATGGCTGGACAGAAGCGGAGTGTACCGTCTTCAGAACTTGATTTGCCTCATCGTCTCTTAATATGCATCTCTCATAAAGCTGTGATTGTGAATAGCCTATGCCTAAGGCCCATAGACTCCCACTTTCATTCTTAGTCTTTTTTTAAAGCGTCAACTTTAGGAAAACACCTTCTTACGTTATTCGAATATTTTGGAAATAAACTACTGTTGATAACTTTAATTGTAATTTGTAATTTAAAGGTAATTTGGCCATAAAAAAAAATAAAACAACAAACATGCCCCCATCACTTGCATTGAACCATGGATTATAGTTTCTGCTGGCCCATAGACTGCTTTCAGGAGTTTATTGTCAAATAAACTCCTTTAAACTGGTCGTATAGTTTTCTATAGGCAATTAATGTTGTTTGTTCTCATTATTAATCCACCAGCTACCTCAAGTTTTTAGGCTACTCAAATAACTTTTTCAGATGGAACTCTGTTAGATTAATTCAATGTTTGATTGGGAGACAGCCATGCATAAAACAATGAAAGCCTTCAGTCATATTCATATTGAGTGTAGAGACAAAGGAATATAGCCTACATTGTTTAAAACCGCTAGATACAAGATGGTGAAGTCATGTCTGTAAAGAAAAATGACACTGTCATCAAACCAGATACCAAGATATTTGTAGGAAGGACCTCGCTCAATTTGTGTACTGTTCAAACTAGTCTTAACACAGATTTAAATTAGTTTGTAATGTGACCTAGAAAAAAAGTGTATTTGGATGGACTCTGGCATTCCTGTAGAGCGTCTTCTGTTTTCAGAAGGTGTCAAAGTTATCTATAAAAGTGATTCCAAAAGAGCTACAGTAATCTTTTAGCCAGGTGTAATGCCGGTCGCCTGCTGAAACCTTCACACCCGTGACCCAACGATGGTACCGGCCTGAAATAATTGGCCGCTTTTTGGATTTTTCTGAATCTGTTCTTTAAAATTCAATTTCAGCAGATATGCGCTAGCCTTCCTGATGTCGATTGACCCCACATGGGTCAGTGTCGGCTGTCGTAGAACGGGTTGAAGCAGCCTTGTAATGTCTTGTACCTGTGCTCCTGAGTAGCACAGGGTTTTGCCCCGGGAACTGAGGTGTTTCTTACCATGGAGCTGCCGAAGACGACAGCTTGTACAATGGCTGAGGAGATCTGGCCGTTCTTTCACCTCGAGTGGTTTCACAAACCCCTCGAGGACCGAAGGTGGGACCCGATGGATTCGAGCCAGCTGTAGTATGAGGAATGGGCCGGATTCTTAAACAGACTTACGGTTGGATGAGGGGGGAGTTCCGAGGATCTGAACCCGAAGTAGAAGCCACCGGAGAGGGAGACAGAACAGAGGGCGCAGATACACTATATATACAAAAGTTTGTGGACACCACTTCAAATTAGTGGATTCGGCTATTCAACTCAGCCATTGCTGACAGGTGTATAAAATCCAGGACACCGCCATGCAATCTCCATAGACAAACATTGACAGGAGAATGGCATTAATAAAGAGCTCATGGACAACATGGCATCATCATTGGATGTCACCTTTCTAACAAGTCAGTTCATCAAATATATGCTCTGCTAGAGCTTCCCCAGTCAGTGCTGTTATTGTGGAGTGGAAACGTCTAGGAGCAACAACGACTCAGCTACGTAAAAATCGTCTGTCCTCGGTGCAACATTCACAACCAAGTTCCAAACTACCTCTGGAAGCAACGTCAGCACAAGAACTGTTCATTGGGAGTTCATGAAATGGGTTTCTATTGCCGAGCAGCCGCTCACAAGCCTACGATCATGGGCAATGCCAAGCATTGGTTGGAGTATATCTCGCTGACATTGGACTCTGAAGCAGTGGAAACGCGTTCTCTGGAGTGATCAAATCAAAATCATTTATGTAGCCCTTCTTACATCAGCTGATATCTCTGTGCTATACAGAAACCCATCCTAAAACCCCAAACAGCAAGCAATGCAGGTGTAGAAGCACGTGGCTAGGAAAAACTCCCTAGAAAGGCCAAGGAAGGAACCTAAAGAAACCTAGAGAGAAGAAACCTAGAGAGGAACCAGGATATGAGGGGTGGCCAGTCCTCTTCTGGCTGTGCCGGGTGGAGATTATAACAGAATACGGCCAATATAACAGAACATGTCCAAGATGTTAAAATGTTCATAAATGACCAGCATGGTCAAATTCTAATAATCACAGTAGTTGTCGAGGGTGCAACAGGTCAGCACCTCAGGAGTAAATGTCAGTTAGCTTTTCATAGCCGATCATTAGGAGTATATATACCGCTCCTGCTGTCTCTAGAGAGTTGAAAACAGCAGGTCTGGGACAAGTAGCACGTCCAGTGAACATGTCAGGGTTCCATAGCCGCATCAGAGCAGTGAATCACGCTTCATCATCTGGCAGTCCGACGGACGAATCTGGGTTTGGCGGATGCCAGAGAAACGCTACCTGCCCCAATGCAAAGTGCCAGCTTTAAAGTTTGGTGGAGGAGGAATAATGGTCTGGTGCTGTTTTTCATGGTTCGGGCTAGGCCCGTTGGTTCCAGTGAAGGGAAATCTTAATGCTACTGCATACATTGGCATGAGAGACAATTCTGTGCTTCCAACATTGTGGCAACAGTTTAGGGAAAGGCTCTTTCCTGTTTCAGCATGACAATGCCCCCATGTACTAAGCAAGGTCCATACAGATTTTTTTTTTTGAGATCGGTGTTGAAGAACTTGACTGGCCTGCACAGAGGCCTGACCTCAACCCCATCGAACACCTTTGGGATGAATTGGAATGCCGACTGCTAGCCAGGTCTAATCGCCTAACATCAGCATGACATCTCTAATGCTTCAATTTCTGTTCTATTTCTGACTTTCATGTCGCAACTCCCTGGTTGAAAATGATTTGTTATGCATTTGAGGGCTGGGCGCTGTCCTCAGATAATTGCATGGTTTGCTTTTGCCATAAAGCCTTTTTGAAATCTGACATGGCGGCTGGATTAACAACAGGTTAAGCTTTATTTTGATGTATTGCACTTGTGATTTCATGAAAGTTTAATATTTATAGGAATTTAATTTGAATTTGGCGCTCTGCAATTTCACCGGAGCGCTAGCGTCCCACTAATCCGTAAGAAGTTAAATAAGCATGCCCCATTCAAAAAATGTAGAACTAAGAACAGATATAGCCCTTGGTTCATTCCAGACCTGACTGCCCTTGACCAGAACAAATACATACTGCTGCGTACTGCATTAGCATCGAACAGCCCCCCGAGATATGCAACTTTTTAGGGAAGTTAGGAACTAATATACACAGGCAGTTAGGAAAACAAAGGCTGGCTTTTTCAAACAGAAATTTTCATCCTGTAATACGAACTCCAAAAAGTAAATCTACGATAATCGATCATTTCAATAAGCATTTTTCTACAGCTGGCCATGCTTTCCACCTGGCTTCCCCTACCCCGGTCAACACCTCTGCACCCCCCACAGCAACTTGCCCAAGCCTCCCATATTTCTCCTTCACCCAAATCCAGATAGCTGATGTTCTGAAAGAGCTGCAAAATCTGGACCCCTACAAATCAGCTGGGCTAGACAATCTGGACCCTCTCAAATTATCTGCCGCAGTTGTTGCAACCCCTATTACTAGCCTGTTCAACCACTCTTTCTTATCGTCTGAGATCCCTAAATATTGGAAAGCTGCCACGGTCATCACCCTCTTCAAAGGGGAAGACACTCTAAACCCAAACTGTTACAGACCTATATCTATCCTACCCTGCCTTCCTAAAGTATTCGAAAGCCAAGTCAACAAACAGATCACCGACCATTTTGAATCCCACTGTATCTTCTCCGATAAACAATCTAGTTTCCGAGCTGGTCATGGGTGCACCTCAGCCACGCTCAAGGTCCTAAACAATATCATCTGTATATAGCCCATCCAACTACCTCATCCCCATATTGTTTTGTTTTTTTGCTCCTTTGCACCCCCGTATCTCTACTTGCACATCTATCACTCCAGTGTTTAATTGCTAAATTGTAATTATTTCACCTCTATTGCCTATTTATTGCCTACCTCCCTACTCTTACCTCATTTGCACACACTGTATATAGATTTTTCTATTGTGTTATTGACTGTACATTTGTCCCATGTGTAACTCTGTGTTTGTGTCACACTGCTTTGCTTTATCTTGACCAGGTTGCAGTTGTAAATGAGAACTTGTTCTCAACTGGCCTACCTGGTTAAATAAAGGTGAAAAAAAAAAAAAATCCAGGTCAATCTGTTCTGTAGAAAAAGGGGTTTACACATTTTACATGGTCTTAACCTCTCTGTGCACGGTGCCAATTTAGCAACATAGGGGAAACAGGACCTTGGCAAGGCCGGAAGGACGGTACATGTTGTGTTCCAGAGGCCAAATTCCATTGGCCCAGCAGTAGACTGCAGGTCAGATACATCCTGTAAAGAAAAACATGTTTTTAACTTCACTAGGGTAGGGGGCAGCATTTGGAATTTTGGATGAAAAGCATGCCCAAATTAAACTCCCTGCTACTCAGGCCCAGAAGCTAGGATATGCATATAATTTAGTAGATTTGGATAGAAAACACTAAAGTTTCCAAAACTGTTAAAATAATGCATGTGAGTGTAACAGAACTGATATTGCAGGCGGAAACCCGAGGAAAATCCAACATGGAAGTACTATTATTTTGAAAGGCTGTTTTTCCATTGAAAGCCTATCCACCATACAAAGACTTAGGATCCAGTCTACGGGCTCTGTGGCTTCCTCTACATGTGGACAGTCTTTAGGAATCGTTTCAGTCTTTTACTCTGAAAAATGAGGGAGATGCAGCACTTTCAATCAGTGGCCAGTGGAAATTTCCATTCGCCTGATCGGCCTTTCTTGTTTCTCCTTTCCTATTCACAAAGCTTTTGTCCGGTTTAAATATCATTGATTATTTATGACAAAAACAACCAGAGGATTGATTTTAAACATCGTTTGTCATGTTTCTACTAAATTTTATTGTACTTTTTTTTTATTGTCTGGAATTAGTGTACGCGCCTTAATTAAGCATTCGAATTACTGGACAAAATGTGCAAACAAAAAGGATGTATTTGGTCATAAAGAGGGACATTATCGAACAAAACAAACATTTATTGTCTAACATGGAGACCTGGGAGTGCCACCAGATGAAGATCATCAAAGATAAGTGATACATTTTAATGCTATTTCTGAATTTTGTGACACTCTAACCCTAGATCATCAAAGGTTAGTGATTCATTTTCTCTTTCTGCTTTTTGTGAGTCCTCTCTTTGGCTGGAAAAAGGGCTGTATGGTTCTGTGACTAGGTGCTGATCTAACATAATCGCATGGTGTGCTTTCGCAGTAAAGCCTTTTTGAAATCGGACACTGTGGTTGGATTTACAAGAAGTTTATCTTAAAAATGGTGGATAATACTTGTATGTTTGAGGAATTTTAATTATGTGATTTCCGTTGTTTTGAATTTGGCGCCCTGCAATTTCACTGGCTGTTTTCTTGGTGGGACGCTAGCATCCCACATATCCCAGAGAGGTTTTAACAGAGAAAGGAAGTGCAACAAAATAGCCTCCAAGTTTTCAACCTATTTAGAATGTGAAATTGTCTTACCAGATGAGGTGAGGAACCCACGTTGCTTCTAGAGCATTCCGAAGTCATGCACAACTCCAAATGACCTGTCAGTATGAATCGTATCAGTTTTACCCTTAGCCAAAATCAATGCTCTAGTAAGAGCAAACAATTCTGCAGCCTGAGCTGACAGTTGAGGTGGTAGTTTGGCACTTTCTAAGCTAGTGGCAGCTGTAGGTACTGCATAAGCCACGAATGGTTCACCTTGTGGTGATTTTTAAGCGGAACCATCAACAAATAGTTCCAAATCAGCATTTAATTAAAGGCACATCAGATAAATCGGGGCGTGGCTTACAGACCTGCTCAACTCGGACAGCACAGTCATAGGGCTCACCATCATCATCAGTTGGTAAAGAGTGGCAGGGTTTAGGACGCTCAGTGCCTTCAGTGTGACATGAGACATTGTTCACAGCACATTGTGGTAATGGAGCAGCCTTGCTGGGGTGAAGTGAGTAGTCTGTGCCTGTGAAATGAGAGCATGAACGACATGAACAGTTAGTTGGCACATTTTCACAAACAAAAAGGGCTAAAAAGTTTGTCAAGTGGCTGCAAACCCTCAGGACTTTATCTTGGATCTCCATCTTGTGGCCATGGGTGACATTAGTGTGAAACATGAATTCACGATGCACTCATTCATGTGTCCACACATTAATTAATGGGGTACCCCTCTATTTGTTTAGTTCTTTAACGGTAAGTCTTAACAGCAATCAATCAATTAACTAATTCCAGGCTTATTTTAAATCAAATTTGGTTCGCTTAAATTAAATTCCAAATATCTGTCAACTCTATTCTCACTACATAAATTAAATTCCTGAGATTTCAGGTATTCTTACTACCTGTGTCAACTCACTTGAAAACCAGGAATCAGTTACATCAACAACGCCTTTTCACATTTTGTACACAGGCCTTCTCTACACAAGGCTCAAATCATTAACTTTTAAAACATAGAATTCTAAAATCTTTACCGGTAGTGCTGTGAAGCAAAGGTTAGTTGGTACAATACTGCTACCACTTCACAAGCAGGCGGACAGAAAATGGTATTGTTGGAAATCAGTCATAACTCCTTCAGTCAGTAGCTTAGTTATACGTTTGTAAAACTACAGTCTACAGTCTTGTAGATTTTAAAACATTTAGGAAGGTCTAAAGGAGTCCACTGAGTTACAACAGTACTCTTATTCATTCCAATACCAAATGAATTCCCCTTAAACAAATGTCATATACTTCAAGGCTAATTTTCTAATTGTCTTCAAACTTATATCAAGACAATTTAAAAAATAATAATAACTTTCCATCAATGTTAAATAAAACAGCAGGAAATGCTTTAAGCAGTACATCTCCATTACAAAACAATCATCAAAATAAATCTCAAAAAGCAACCTAAAACAACGATAACCCACTAATTTAACCCATAAATCATTTCCCCATCGCAGTCATTACTACACCGGTGGTTAATGCAAATTTTCTACATGCCATTTATCTCAGTCAGGAACTTGGGGAAGAATGGTCACAGCACCCACACGTTTTTTGCGTTTCCTAAACTTCACTTAATCAATCCAATTCTCAGTCTGTCATCTTGTAATTGTAAATGGATGTCCACATGCACGCCTAGTTTGTAAGATGTATATCTCCAGCTTTCCGCCTCACGTCCTTGTCCCATTAATAATCCAAAGTCCATCTCTCTCCCGGAAACTTCAACTGCCGGCCCAGTGCAGTTTCTTCTTTTCCATATAAACTCAGCAAAAAAAAGAAACGTCTCTTTTTGAGGATCTGTCTTTCAAAGATAATTCATAAAAATCCAAATAACTTCACAGATCTTCATTGTAAAGTGTTTAAACACGGTTTCCTTTGTTCAAAGAACCAAAACATTTTTATGAACATGCACCTGTGGAACGATCGTTAAGACACTAACAGTTTACAGACATGAAAACTTAGGACACTAAAGAGGCCTTTCTACTGACTGAAAAACACCAAAAGAAAGATGCAAATGACAGAATATGAGTGCCATTTGTTACTAGCAAGTTATTGACTTCATGACCCTTGTATCTTAGGCTACATATGTTAATATGGACTATTTTTAGCACTTCTGGGTTGCTTTATTGTTTTCACTGCTTTACTTGGAGGCTTGTCAGAAGTAGGTATGACAATGTTATTTATGCTTGAGCTGATAGTGCAGGGGGAGCTGCACACCGTGGTCTTCCTACTAGGACACACAACCTCATTGCTAACAGTATAACTCTGGTTCATAGGCACATGAGTACTGCATACAACAGCAGAGGCATTCAGGGCAGTTAAGAGGGGCACACATTAGGTTACTTACATTGTGTCTACCAACACCCCTGGTATAATGTACATTTAATGAAGCATTATGACAACTCAGCGACACAATGGTAGGGATTATCTAAGCTGGGCTTGAATCATTGATAAATCAATCTCTCAACAGCCTTGAAAAGCATGGACAGAGTCCAGTAGCCAAAATGATTTGGATGGACTCCATCATTCCTGTAAAAGCAGTTTCCAGAATGTGTCAAAGTTGTCTGTAAAAGGGATTCCAACAGAGCTTCTGGTTGTGTTGTTGTTGTTTCAGGTGGACGTGCGTCAGTGCCATTACCTTGTGGATCTGGACCTAGAGACCTCAGCACCCAGAGAGCCGCGCTACGCTGACAACACAGACTGGAGCGTCATCGCATCGAAACCCTTCCTAAACGCTGCCAGGTACAAACAGACATATATTTATCACAAGAACGGTGAGCAAAAATCCCAGAACCACACGGGGGGACCTAGTGAATGACCTGCAGAGAGCTGGGACCAAAGTAACAAAGCCTACCATCAGTAACACACTACGCCGCCAGGGACTCAAATCTTGCAGTGCCAGACGTGTCCCCCTGCTTAAGCCAGTACATGTCCAGGCCCGTCTGAAGTTTTCTAGAGAGCATTTGGATGATCCAGAAGAATATTGGGAGAATGTCATATGGGAGAATGTCATATGGTCAGATTAAACCAAACTAGTTAGTAAATACAGTAGAATAGAATACAGTATATACACATGAGATGAGTAACACCGTATGTAAACATTATTAAAGTGACTAGTTAGTAAATACAGTAGAATAGAATACAGTATATACATATGAGATGAGTAAAGCAGTATGTAAACATTATTAAAATGACTAGGCTGTAATGTAACAATGTTGTAGAATAATAGTGAAGACATCAGAACTATGAAATAACACATATGGAATCATGTAGTAACCAAAAAAGTGTTAAACAAATCTAAATCTATTTTATATTTGATTTTATTCAAAGTCGCAACCCTTTTGCCTTGATGACAGCATTGCAAACTCTTGGTATTCTCTCAACCAGCCTCACCTGGAATGCTTTTCCAACAGTTGAAGGATTTCCCACATATCCTGAGCACTTGTTGGCTGCTTTTCCTTCACTCTGCGTTCCAACTCATCCCAAACCATCTCAATTGGGTTGAGGTCAGGTGATTGGCGTATCACTGCAGAATTCTGTGGTAGCCATGCTGGTTAAGTGTGCTTGAATTCTAAATAAATCAGTGTCAATTTCTGATGCTGGTAACTCTAATGAACTTATCCTCTGCAGCAGAGGTAACTCTGGGTCTTCCTTTCCTGTGGCGGTCCTTATGAGAGCCAATTTCATCATAGCGCTTCATGGTATTTGCGACTGCACTTGAAGGAACTTTCAAAGTTTACTTACAAGCCCTTAACCAACAGTGCAGTTCAAGAAAGAGTTAAGAAAATATTTACCAAATAAACAAAAGTAAAAAATAATACAATAACAAGGCTATGTACAGGGGGTACCGGTACCGAGTCAATGTGCGGTGGTACAGGATAGAGGTAATTTGTACATGTAGGTGGGGGTGAAGTGACTGCATAGGTAATAAACAGCAAGTATCAGCAGTGTACAAAACAAATGGAGGGGGTGTCAATGTAAATTGTCCAGGTGGCCATTTCATTCATTGTTCAGCAGTCTTATGGCTTGGGGTTAGAAGCTGTTAAGGAGCCTTTTGGTCCAAGCCTTGGCGCGCCGGTACCGCTCTGCGGTAGCAGAGAAAACTACTATGACTTGGGTGACTGGAGTCTTTGACAATTTTATGGGCTTTCCTCTGACACCACCTAGTAGGGATGGCAGGAAGCTTGGCCCCTGCCATCAACTGGGCCGTACGCACTACCCTCTGTAGCGCCTTACGGTCAGATGCCGAGCAGTTGCCATACCAGGCAGTGATGCAACAAGGATGCTCTCTGGTGTAGCTGAAGAACTTTTTGAGAATCTGGGGACCCATGCCAAGTATTTTCAGTCTCCTAAAGGGGAAAAGGTGGTGTTGTGCCCTCTTCACATCTGTCTTGGTGTGTTTGGACCATGATAGTTCGTTGGTGATGTGGACACCAAGGAACTTTGAACTCTCGACCTGCTCCACTACAACCCTGTTGATGTTAATGGGGGCCTGTTTGGCCCACCTTTTCCTGTAGTCCACGATCAACTCCTTTTCTCTTTGCTTATTTGAGCTGTTCTTGCCATAATATGGACTTGGTCTTTTACCAAATAGGGCTATCTTCTGTATACCACCCCTTCCTTGTCACATCACAACTGATTGGCTCAAATGCATGAAGAAGGAAATAAATTCCACAAATTAACTTTTAACAAGGCACACCTGTAAATTGAAATGCATTCCAGGTGACTACTTCATGAAACTGGTTGAGAGAGGCTACTTTGGAGAATCTCACATTTTAAATATAGATTTTTTTAAACTTTTTTGGTTACTACATGATTCCATATGTGTTATTTCATAGTTTTGATGTCTACACTATTTTGCAATGTAGAATATAGTGAAAATAAAGAAATACCCTTGAATGAGTATATATACCCTTGAATGAGTATATATACCCTTGAATGAGTATATATACCCTTGAATGAGTATATGTACCCTTGAATGAGTAAGTGTCAACTTTTTACTGGTTTGTTCTTTAATTTAGACACATACAATGAGAGGTTAAATGTGTAACAGCAGTAAATATAATGGTAATGTGATATTTACTTCCTCTCTCCTCTCTCTCTCCTCTCGCTCTCCTCCTCTGTCCTCCTCTCTCGCTCTCCTCTGTCCTCTCTCGCTCTCCTCTGTCCTCTCTCTCCTCCTCTGTCCTCTCCCTCTCTCTCAGGTCTTCTCCTCTGTTCAGAGCGTTCTTCATTCCCTTCCTCTCTGAGCATCACACCACATACACACGATACGTCATCCTGAAACCACGACGACCAAAGCAGCCTCGCAAACGCAGCCACGCCTGACCTCTGATCCCTGACCCTCAGCTCTGAAGTCTGCCCTGTACCCCCTCCACCCCACACATCTCCACTCATTCCTCTGGGTGGGATGGGTGTTTTAAAGATTTCTGACCCTTTAAGAACATAAGTCATGTGAGTGTGAAAGAGACATGTCCTGACCATCAAATGTTTGAAAGTGATGTTGACATGTGTGATAGCGTAATTAAGGTGTGTGTCTGTGTGTCAGAGAGCGAGTGTACGAGACATTAATTGGAGAATAAAAACCTCTAAGTAAAACAGACTGAGTTCAGATACCTTTATTTAGGGAGTACACACACTTTAAATCAGTGGCAACCATAGTTCTCATTTCCTTGTTATCTATTCACATTTTATTGTCCAGTGTACAAGGACAATGAAATGCCTTTCTTGCAAGCTCTTCCCCAACTTTTTCTCAACAATGCAGTAATTAATTACAGTAGTACAATCATTAAACTATCAAGTAAAATTGAATAACAGTAGTACTATAAATAAAATAGAAAGAAAAGTGAACAGAAGATATACAGTATCCTGAACAGTAACAACAGCAAGGAGAGGAGAAGGGGGGGACTGGGGGAGAAAGTTGGATGATGGGAACAGGACAAGTAGAGGGGAGGGGGGGTGGAGGATGGGAAGAGAAGGACAGGTGGAATATGGGAGAGGGGGAGAAAGGTGGAGGAGTGGAGAGAGAAAGGTGGAGGATGGGAGGAGGAGTGAAGGGAGAAAGGTGGAGGATGGGGAGGAGGAGTGGGAGAAAGGTGGAGGTTGGGGGAGACAGGTGGAAGATGGGGGAGGAGGAGAGGCGGGTGGGGGAATGAGGGAGAAAGGTGGAGGATGGGGGGATGAGGGAGAAGATATCAGACCCAGCTATATATCATGTATAAAACATGTGAATGGGGGCGTGCTCGGTCCTCCGTTTCCTGTAGTCCGCGATCAGCTCCTTTGTCTTGCTGACGTTGAAGGAGAGGTGGTTGTGCTGGCACCACACCACCAGGTCTCTGATTTGTCTGGTCGTGTCGCTGGGCAGCTCACGGCTGGGCTTCCCTTTGTAATCCGTGAGTTTGCAAGCCCTGCCACATCCGACAAGATTCAGAGCCAGTGTAGTACTCTTGTTGCACACGAGACATGCTGGTAGAAATGAGGTAAGACGAATTTCAGTTGTCATACGTTTAAATACAGCTCATTGAGAGTGGACTTAGTACCAGCATCGGTTTGTGGTGGTAAATAGACAGCTACAAAAACATTTAGATAAACTCTTGGTAAATATTATTGTCATGAGTTTTTCTAACTCAGGCAAGCAGAACGTCAAGGCTTCCTTAGTATTAGAGATTGCGCACCAGCTGTTAATAACAAGGAGACACACACCTCCTCCCCGACGCTGATATTTTTTTATTTTATTTAACTAGGCAAGTCAGTTTAGAACAAATTCTTATTTACAATGACGGCCAATAGAACAGAGGGTACTGTTCACACTGCCCACTTTATCTACCATCTTCAGAAGTATCACTCTGTTGCAGTTATGATTTTATTTTTATTTAACTAGACAAGTAAGTTAATTTATTATTTACAATGACGGCCTACCAGAAGACAAAAGGCCTCCTGCGGGATCGGGGCTGGCTGGAATTAAAAATGTAAAATAAAATAAAAATATGGGATAAAACACACATCTTGACAACACTACACAAAGAGAGACAGAATCTCTACTTGCACATTCATCTTCTGCACATCTACCATTCCAGTGTTTAATAGCTATATTGTAATTACTTTGCTACCATGGCCTATTTATTGCCTTAACACACCTCATTTGCACTCACTGTATATAGACTATTCTTCTTTACTGTATTATTGACTGTGTTGTTTACTCCATGTGTAACTCTGTGGTGTTGTTTACTCCATGTGTAACTCTGTGGTGTTGTTTACTCCATGTGTAACTCTGTGTTGTTGTTTACTCCATGTGTAACTCTGTGTTGTTGTTTACTCCATGTGTAACTCTGTGTTGTTTATTCCATGTGTAACTCTGTGTTGTTGTTTACTCCATGTGTAACTCTGTGGTGTTGTTTACTCCATGTGTAACTCTGTGGTGTTGTTTACTCCATGTGTAACTCTGTGGTGTTGTTTACTCCATGTGTAACTCTGTGGTGTTGTTTACTCCATGTGTAACTCTGTTGTTGTTTACTCCATGTGTAACTCTGTGTTGTTGTTTACTCCATGTGTAACTCTGTGTTGTTGTTTACTCCATGTGTAACTCTGTGTTGTTGTTTACTCCATGTGTAACTCTGTGTTGTTGTTTACTCCATGTGTAACTCTGTGTTGTTGTTTATCCCATGTGTAACTCTGTGTTGTTTACTCCATGTGTAACTCTGTGTTGTTGTTTACTCCATGTGTAACTCTGTTGTTGTTTATCCCATGTGTAACTCTGTGTTGTTGTTTATCCCATGTGTAACTCTGTGTTGTTGTTTATCCCATGTGTAACTCTGTGTTGTTGTTTATCCCATGTGTAACTCTGTGTTGTTGTTTATCCCATATGTAACTCTGTGTTGTTTACTCCATGTGTAACTCTGTTGTTGTTTACTCCATGTGTAACTCTGTGTTGTTTACTCCATGTGTAACTCTGTGTTGTTTATCCCATGTGTAACTCTGTGTTTATCCCATGTGTAACTCTGTGTTTATCCCATGTGTAACTCTGTGTTGTTTACTCCATGTGTAACTCTGTGTTGTTGTTTATCCCATGTGTAACTCTGTGTTGTTGTTTATCCCATGTGTAACTCTGTGTTGTTGTTTATCCCATATGTAACTCTGTGTTGTTTACTCCATGTGTAACTCTGTGTTGTTGTTTACTCCATGTGTAACTCTGTTTTGTTTACTCCATGTGTAACTCTGTGTTGTTGTTTATCCCATGTGTAACTCTGTGTTGTTTATCCCATGTGTAACTCTGTGTTGTTGTTTATCCCATGTGTAACTCTGTGTTGTTGTTTATCCCATGTGTAACTCTGTTTTGTTTACTCCATGTGTAACTCTGTGTTGTTGTTTGTGTTGAATTGCTATGCTTTTTCTTGGCCAGGTCACAGTTGCAAATGAGAACTTGTTCTCAACTAGCCTACCTGGTTAAATATAGGTAAAATAAATAAATTAAATGACCCCAAGCATACTTCCAAAATTCTGGCAAAATGGCATAAGGACAACAAAGTCAAGGTATTGGAGTGGCCATCACAAAGTGTGTGTGAGCAAGGAGGCCTATAAACCTGACTCAGTTACACCAGCTCTGTCAGAAGGAATGGGCAATAATTCACCTAATTTATTGGGGGAAGCTTGTGAAAGGCAACCTGAAACGTTTGACAGAAGTTAAACCATTTTAAGGCGCACTACCAAATACTAAATGAGTGTATGTAAACTTCTGACCCACTGGGAATTTGATGGAAGAAATAAAAGCTGAAATAAATCAATCATTCCCTCTACTATTATTCTGACATTTCACATTCTTAAAATAAAGTGGTGATCCTAACTGACCTAAAACAGGGATTTTTTTACTGGGATTAAAAGACAGAAATGGTGAAAAACGGAGTTTAAATGTATTTGGCTGAGGTGTATCTAAACTTCCCACTTCAACTGTATATACACTTGTGTTCCACATGTACTTTTTGTATTGATTTGTTGTTAATAAAAACAAAATTGTTTAAAAGGGCTAAAGTTGGCTGGCTTGCTAGCTACTTCCAGACACAAATGAAAGAGCATCTCACTCTGAACATTTTACTGGCCTAGCAGAGCTGGTTAGGATGTTTTCATGTTATCTATGGCGTTGGTGACTAACTGTGCTGCTGTCAACAATTTAATAACGTTTTTTTTGCCATCATTTACTGACATCATATTCAACATGTGTTGAGTGTTAAATTCCTCAGTTATTATGTCTCTGGCACACTCAGTCGAGAGTGCTCTGAAATCAGAGTTGATAGCCAGAGTGAATTAACTATTTTCTATTCGTGTATTAATACTTATTATTATTACTGTAATGAAACAGGCAGGGAGCAGATCTAGAACCCTCAACCTTCTATTCCGAAGTTCAGCGCGTTATCGACTGCGACAAGGATATAAAGCGTGCTTAAGCGGCAGAGTCGACGATATATGCGCTTTTAAACCCAGGATCGTTACACAACTCTCTCCTTTCAGAGGGCGTCCTTGCGCTAGTTTGTGACTTAACGTCTTATAGGAACGCGCTCACCGGCAGAGGACATGCATGTTCGTGGATGCAAGGTCCGATCACTTCTGAGACCAATGTAATGAAACAGGCAGGGAGAAGGTAGACCGATGTCCAGCGCGCTATCGAATGTGCCCCAAAAGCATGCTCAAGCGGCGGAGTCGATATCCGCGCCTATAAACCCAGGCTCGTTATAATACTTATTATTAATACTGATTTCCAAGTGAGAAAGGTCTTAGGAATGTGTGTATATGTGTATATAGGTGTGTGTGTGTGTATATATATGTTTTTTTATATAAAATATATATTTTTAACTGTATATATTGTAATCTTGATTTGTTGTTAATGAAATAAAAAATACATTTAACTGTACATTTACGAAGGCACCCATAGGGCTTATGTGGACGGATCCGCTGTTTGCGCAGAGCTGCTGGTTGTGTCACATCGCCAAGGAAACGCTTGACAATAAAGGAGCGTGCAGGAGTTCTGTCCCCAAGTCCAGTTCACGCTGTCAGCAGGTAAGAAGTATGTAGGTAGAAATTTCGATATTTACTTCAGGCCATTACCAACTAAATACATCACGTTGTACCGTTTATCCCGGTCAAAATGGAAATTTACACATTCCTGGGTGGAAATTAGGTTTACTGTTTGGAAAATATGGTCCAGTTTCTACCGGGGCCTGCGTGTGTGTGTGTGGTCGTGCACTCTTGTTCTCCTTGCCATTGAGATGTGAATTACAGAAAGGCTATTTGATAGTAGGGTATTTAGATATGATTAGGCTGGACACATTACAACAACGCTTTTTTCTGATAACTAGTTCATTGCATCTGCCGTGGAGCCCAGTTTCATAAAATTACAATATGTCCCAGCTGCTTGGTGTAGTTTTGAAGTAACTGCGGAAAAACAGGACTTGTTTTATGGCATTATTCAAACTGCCAGCTCCCTATTAGTTGTATTGAACTCCGTGGAATCAACTGCCTTCAGAACGCTCTTTTCCCAGGTCATTATTCTGCGTCACAATGCCTACTTCGCTGTAGCCGGACACCTTAAGTAGGATTACTTCATCTAACGTATCATTAACAGGGTTACAGCTACTCGATGCGCAAACTCATTGTTCACCTGGGTACACGTTGTGTTGACCAACATATCTATCGATGGCTGGCGCAATGTGTTCAAACGGTAAACATTTTTTGGTCATAGTTAACCATATTTTATTTCAGAAAAATGTCTAAAAACCTAAAGAAAACGCATGTCCCTGTCCTCTTTTTCAAGATGTGGCCGATTTAAACAGCCAGATGACATTTTTGAATTAAGAAATACACTTTGACGATGTGTTGTTTCTAAATGCTGATGGATAATTTGATATGCGTCGAAATTGTTGTTGGTAGGCGTCGAATTGAGCGAATACTGTGCAGGTTCATTGCGTTGTAAGCAACATGGATAGGTCTAGCTCATTGATTTGTAGATCCTTCGCAGTTTCTACTTCAGATTATGAGCCTAGTCGCAAATGAGGTATGAAGTAACCAGAGAAGGCCGTAAAAACCCTAAACCTAATAATCAAATGTATTTATAAAGCCCTTTTTACATCAGCAGAGGGCTATACAGAAACTCTAACCATACGTATAACCTATTTTACCCTTAACCCTAACCCTAATTCTAGAGTAGGGTGGACTAGAACACTATTACAAACTATTTTAGTAATAATATAATGTTAGTTAACATCATTGTAGTAAATAGCATTTTATTAGTTATATGTATTATTGTAAGGCAGAACACTTAACAAGCCACATTTGTTTGTGGTTTGAACTGCATGGGATAGGTGGGGCAGGTTTGAGACTGATCTAAGGAATTGCAGAAAAAATACACTATTTCTCAGCTGCCTCACCAATGGCTTTATGTAAATTAATAACTTTGAATTTGGTAGCATTGCCTTTAAATGGTTTAACTTGGGTCAAACATTTTTGGTAGCCTTCCACAAGCTTCCCACAAAAAAATGGGGTAAATTTTAGCCCATTCCTCCTGACAGAGCAGGTGTAACTGAGTCAGGTTTGTAGGCCTCCTTGCTTGCCCACACTTTTTCAGTTCTGCCCCAAAATGTTTTATAGGATTGATGTCAGGGCTTTGTGATGGCCACTCCAATACCTTGACTTTGTTGTCCTTAAGCCATTTGGCCACAAATTTGGAAGTATGCTTGGGGTCATTGTCCATTTGGAAGACCCATTTGCGACCAAGCTTTAACTTCTTATGGTATAGGGGACGCTTGTGTCCCACTTGGCCAAAAACCAGGGAAAATGCTTAAATCACACATGTAAGATACTCAATTAAAGCTGCACTCTTTGTGAATCCAGCCAACATGTCAGATTTTAAAGGCTTTTCGGCGAAAGCATAAGAAGCTATTATCTGATGATAGCACAACAATAAACAAAGGGGTTAGCATATCTCAACCCTGCAGGCGCTACACAAAACGCAGAAATAAAATATAAAACATGCCTTACCTTTTGATGAGCTTCTTTTGTTGGCACTCCAATATGTCCCATAAACATCACAATTGGTACTTTTGTTTGATTAATTCTGTCTATATTGTGACGGCCCTGAATTTTTCTGAACCGTCTCAGTGCTTCACCTTCAATTCCCAATTAAATAGTGCTTCTCCTTCCAATAGGGCGCTTTCCCTTTAATTCCCAATTAAATAGTGCTTCTCCTTCCAATTGGGCGCTTTCACTTTAATTCCCAATTAAATAGTGCTTCTCCTTCCAATAGGGCGCTTTCCCTTTAATTCCCAATTAAATAGTGCTTCTCCTTCCAATTGGGCGCTTTCACTTTAATTCCCAATTAAATAGTGCTTCTCCTTCCAATAGGGCGCTTTCCCTTTAATTCCCAATTAAATAGTTCTTCTCCTTCCAATTGGGCGCTTTCACTTTAATTCCCAATTAAATAGTTCTTCTCCTTCCAATTGGGCGCTTTCCCTTTAATTCCCAATTAAATAGTGCTTCTCCTTCCAATTGGCCGCTTTCCCTTTAATTCCCAATTAAATAGTTCTTCTCCTTCCAATTGGGCGCTTTCCCTTTAATTCCCAATTAAATAGTGCTTCTCCTTCCAATTGGGCGCTTTCCCTTTAATTCCCAATTAAATAGTTATTTTCCTTCCAATTGGGCGCTTTCACTTTAATTCCCAATTAAATAGCCAGCATCAGCTGCGCAAAAGTGGGTTGTGATAGACGTGAATGAGGATGTGTTCAACCCTCAGTTCCGAAGCGTCTCTATTCCGTTTGTTTTGTTGCCGTTAAACGTGTGTTTTTTAGCCTAATAGAGTTTACCCAGGATCGGATCCACTCTTTGCGTCCGTGGACTACACCTCTCCGTTCTTCGTGGCCTTTCTCCGCTGGAGATCTGTTGGCGGATTGGATTGTCTGACTACAACCTTTTTGTATACGGTATTTCATTTGTTTTGATGTCATGTATACGGTGATGATTTATGTAGTTAGTTGTAGTTGAGGACTTAGTAAGAGTTGATACGTTTTAAAGTTGTGGTAAAATTATTGTTATATTGATTTGTATGATTAATACTGGGTTTACGCTACACTTGAATGAACGGACAAACATTGCGTGACAGAAGTCACTTGAGTTCCCTGAACTCCTTTACCGGGCTGGACTCTTTTTAGGCCCGAGGTACAGGACATTTCTGGAGGAACCAGAACTCATTGTGATATTATTATATGTGTGTAATCATTGGTGTTGCTAATACAACCCACGCAAAATAATATTGTTGTTTTAAGGGTTTATGAAAAGTTTATTTCCATCCTGACTTTTACATAAATCCTTTGTATTGGTGTAGACTTGACGGACCAGATGGAACTCATTCCCTCCCAAACCAAAAGGAGAAACCAATGTTTTCTCTGGTAGGCATAACCTACCTGGAACCCCTATAAATAATAACCTCAAGTCAAAAGCATTACAATATATCCAAAATGTCCATTTATTTGGAGCTTTGATCCAGAAAAAAACAGCTTCCAAAATGCGCAATGTCACTACAAAATATTTCAAACTACTTTTGTAATACAACTTTAGGTGTTTTTAAACGTTAATAATCGATCAAATTGAAGACTGGTCTGTGTTCAATACAGGAAGACAACCAAGCAAGCTACTTTTCAAGTCTTGCCTGTTATGCAGTTCCTAGTTGGCCCTACTTCTTCATTGCACAAATGAATAACCTCAACCAAATTCCAAAGACCGGTGACATCCAGTGGAAGTGGTAGGAACTGAAAACAAGGTCCTAAGAAATATCGTTTGCCAATAAGAATTCACTGAACAGAGACTAAAAAAAACATTCTGAACGGTTAGTCCTCTGTTTTGCCTGCTACATAAGTTTTGTTATACTTACAGACATGATTCAAACTGTTTTAGGAACTTCAGTGTTTTCTATCCAAATCTACTAATAATATGCGTATCTTATTCTTGGCATGAGTAGCAGGAAGTTGAAATTGGGCATGCTATTTATCCAAAAGTAAAAATGCTGCTCCCTATACAGTATATATTGATATTTGTCAATAAAACTCATGAAGACAATTGTTTATGTAAAATGTTGTGTTCTACTTGTAGCCCTGGTGTCCTGAAAATAACATTTAGCCTCACAATTAAGTGTTTTACCATAAGGCCTGAACATGCAGATAAATGAAAAGTCCATTTTTGCTGGTCTCTCAGTGGGTTAGAAGTCTTACTCACATCAGCTACTGAGAGTGAGATCATATAGCCAGGTTGAAATGCTTATGTTTTCTCATAATTTGGTTGGGTCTAATTATGTTGCTGTCCTGGGCCTCTGTGGAGTCTGTTTGTGTACAGAGCCTCAACCAGCTGGCTGAGGGGACTCTTCTCCAGGTTCACCTCTCTCTCTAGGTGAGTGCTTTGTTAGGAAAGGTTTAAGAATCGCATCCTTTTATGTAATTGTAGATGTTGTTTAATGTCCCTGTTCTGGATTTTTATAATTAGTGGGAATTCGGCTCTGCATGCAATATTTGGTGTTTTACGTTGTAAACGGAGGATGGTTTTGCAGAATTCTGCATGCAGTCTCAATTTGTTATTTGTCCCATTTTGTGAATTCTTGGTTGGTGAGTGAACCTCACAACCATAATGGGCAATATGTTATATAACTGATTTGTGTATTTTTATGCAAAAAAATATTGTATTTACTACCCTTGTCTCCCTCGCAGCAAGATGTCGTTCCCATGGACCTTCTCTCCTCCGTTCCACTACATGCTGCGTGCGTCTGGGCAGAGTGAGGTATGGAGCGACGCACGGCCAGAGGACAAGTTCCATCAGTACGGCTGGCGCTGCGGAACCAGCGAGGACGGATATGGTACCAGGACTCTGATCGGTAACTGGGTCGAACAACAAAAAGACATCACTCAATACCGGAAAGCCAGACCCCTTCCTTCACAGGTCAGACCCCTATTTTCACATCTGACTCCTACCTTTACAAGTTAGACTAATCAGGTTAGTGGGGGGAACTTAACCTGGCGAGGGTCTGGGGGAGAAATGATTTGGGGCGTCTAAAGCTCATTTCCCACATTTTTACACAATACAATATGCCGTCTCGCTTTAGAACAAAAAGTAATCTACTCTTTTTTAAAAAAATAGAAAGTATTTTGATTGTCTTTACTAAGACATCCTTTATATCAAATTTCAGCCAGACCGACCAGTCAGCCCGAGCCGCCTGCACGCGCAACCCCCACCTGTCCAGTCAATAACTACATTTTCTCCCAACACATTTTCCTTCCCATTTCACACCTTTCATTTAATTACCAGGGGAAAAGGTTTGAAAACAAATCTAAAAATCAAATGTCATCATTGTTGCTGCTTCCAGTTCAGTAGCCATACCTGAGAGATCAGGTGTGTTTTCAATTAGGAGGTTATAGCCTATGCATGGACGGAGAAGCACGGGGCAGTTAACTTTCCAAGGAAATGGACTTCCTAAATAGGACTATGCTTAGGCTATAGTTTACTACATTGCCCAGAAATAGGCCTAAATATTGATCACCCATATTTCTGTCTGTAATCTTCCATTCCCAAAAGGTAGGCTATAAAATAAAAAAAAGCTGAAGAGAAAGTCTCTCCAACTCTGCTCTCTTCAAACTACATCTAATATATTGTCTGATATAGCCCTGTAATACAATTATTCATTGAACCTTTATTTAACTCGGCAAGTCAGTTACGAACAAATTGTTATTTACAATGAGAGGGGAATAGTGAGTTAACTGCCTTGTTCGGAGACAGAACAGAGTTTTACCTTGTCAGCTCAGGGATTCGATCCAGCAACCTTTCAGTTACTTGCCCAATGCTCTAACCACTAGACTACCTGCTGGTTACTGGCCCAGCGCTCTAACCACTAGGCTACCTGCTGGTTACTGGTCCAATGCTCTAACCGCTAGGCTACCTGCTGGTTACTGGTCCAATGCTCTAACCACTAGGCTACCTGACACCTCTATTACAATGTAAGGACCATGTGAGAATCTCTGGTAATTTAAACTATTTCTGAAGTTATTTTTGCACATTTGATATAAGGCATAAAATTCCTGGGACCCTGGCCGGCAGGTGAGCTGGGACCCTGGCCGGCAGGTGAGCTGGGACCCTGGCCGGCAGGTGAGCTGGGACCCTGGCCGGCAGGTGAGCTGGGTCACGCGGCCGGCATGTGAGCTGCGTCACGCGGCCGGCATGTGAGCTGCGTCACGCGGCCGGCAGGTGAGCTGCGTCACGCGGCCGGCAGGTGAGCTGCGTCACGCGGCCGGCAGGTGAGCTGCGTCACGCGGCCTACAATAACAATGCGGGACTGCGGTTGGGTTTGGAACCAGTTGTTGTTGGGTTTGGAACCAGTTGTTGTTGGGTTTGGAACCAGTTGTTGTTGGGTTTGGAACCAGTTGTTGTTGTTGGGTTTGGAACCGGTAGCGGATGGGAGTCGGACAGAAAGGAGGAGTGCAGTATGAAAAGCTGCAAATGTGGACGGGATGAAGAAATCGGCCTGTTATGTCAGAGCTGTTTATTACTGTCAGTGTGAAAAGTAGGGAACTAGCTAGGGAAACTGACAGATCAATAATGTTACATTGCCATACTGACTAATAAAACTCTCATTGCACTGAAGAAATGTCAGAATATCAACCTTCAATCTTTTGGTTGATGTTTTCAACATTTAATTCAGGTCTAGTGTGATAGAGGCAAAAAAAAAGAATAGCTAACGTTAACAAACTTTTGGCCAGCTCTCTCTCTCTCTCCAATGGTACATCAACTGGTGAAAGCTAGTAAAGTTCAATTACATATTTTGAAACGGGTCAAAACAAAGGCTACAAATGTCCATACAAACAGCTGTTAGCATTAATAGCCACGTCATTTCACTATCTGACCGATATCTGGAGGCTAGAGCTGACCTGGCTGTGGTAGCTACTAGCTAGCGTAGCTTATTCATTCACCTCATTCGAGAGGGTATGAAACATTGGCTAACATTACATAACAGTTAGAATACTAGCTCAGCACTGTGAATAAAAACACTACTTTTGTTTTTTTATGTTATGTTAAACAGCAGTTACCTTGCCAGCTACGTCAGTCAACTAAAGAGTAGCCAGTTTCTGCACTGCTTGCTTTTACAACTCGGTGAAAGAGTGCAACACATACACACTGAACTATGCTCAACTCTCCTGTACTGGTCCAGCCAGCCTTCCAGAAGCTTTGCCTTCACACAGCCTGTCCGCCTGCTCTGTGGTGTCCTTGGTCCTAAATCCAGTCAATGGACTTCTCCAAACAGCCCACCCGACCACTCTGAGGTGTCCGCATGGTCCGAAAGCAGATCCTTTTTTGTATCACATTGCAATGTTAAAACGGGGGGGGGAATGCAATGTCAGAATGTGGGGTGAATGTTTGTCTATGGAGATTGCATGTCTGTGTGCACAATTTTATACAGTACCAGTCAAAAGTTTGGATACACCTACTCATTCAAGGGTTTTTATTTATACTATTCTCTACATTGTCGAATAATACTGAAGACCACCTATGAAATAACACGTAGTGACCAAAAACAAATCAAAATGTATTTTATGTTTGAGATTCTTCAAAGTAGCCACCCTTTGCCTTGATGACAGCTTTGCATTCTCTGAACCAGCTTCATGAGGTAGTCACCTGGAATGCATTTGAATTAACAGGTGTGCCTTGTTAAAAGTTTATTTGTGAAATGTATTTTCACTACAGACAGAGGAAGGGAGAGAGGGAGACACAGCTGCATGATAGATTTGGCGTTAGATAAGCTTGGGTTTTTTGGCAGGGACATATACAGCATAACCTTCACTCCAGATCAAAACTCCAAACCTACAAACTAATTTTAGACAATATTACCTGGAAGGATTACTACTACCAAGGATTCCTTTTGTCCAAGCTGTACAGAGGGTGCTGTGGCCTGTAAACAGCAGAGACCTGAGGACACCAGGTCCATCCAACATGGAACTGAGACGGAACAGATACAACTTCAATTAGTACTGAGGTGTGAAGTGAGAGGTGTCGAAGCCTTTGAGCACAATAAATGTGAGGAGTCTCACAGGCTACCCACCCAAATCCAGAGGCCTTGAAGCCCTCTCCCACTGTTCAGAGACCATCCACTGGCATTTTCTACAAGAAATCTGCCTCCAGAAGTAATTATCCCTAGTGGGTGTGACGCCTACTCCACTGCTGCTTGGATTACATCTGGCGACATGTACCTCGTCTGCCCTCTCCTGTCTCCCCCTGTCTGGTACAGGTACCTCCACCACACTCACCCCTCTCTCCCTGGCCTGCCTCCCCCTGTCTGGTACAGGTACCCCCACCACACTCACCTCTCTCTCCCTGGTCTGTCTCTCCCTGTCTGGTACAGCTACCTCCACCACACTCACCCCTCTCTCCCTGGCCTGCCTCCCCCTGTCTGGTACAGGTACCCCCACCACACTCACCTCTCTGTTCACTGTCTGCCCTCTCCTGTCTCCCCCTGTCTGGTGCAGCTACCTCCACCACACTCACCCCTCTCCCTGGCCTGTCTCCCCCTGTCTGGTACAGGTACCCCCACCACACTCTGCTTTCGCTCACCTCCAGTACACAGACACTGTTGGGACGAGTGACTCTGAACTTACAATGGCTAGCCCCAAGTTGTTGTTTTTTATTCTGTTTTTTTATACCATTTGCCTCAGGGCTCCTGAATGCTTTGTTGACGATGAACATTCTTGTTTACCTAACCATGGGACAGACTGTTTGTTCCCACACTCTAGACTCTGACTCTCTATTGGTTACACAGACTTTGGCCTCCAATCCTATTCTAACCACCTCTCGTATTCATGTTACCTGATGAAATTGCTGTACAATATGATCTTGTTGCCTTCTCATGCACATTCAGATATCATAAATCAACAGTGCAGAGCAGTGCAGATTGTTTTACTGTTGATGATATCTGGGAATGTGTGTGTGTACACCCTGGCCCATCTACTGTTGATGATATCTGGGAATGTGTACGTACACCCTGGCCCATCTACTGTTGATGATATCTGGGAATGTGTGTGTACACCCTGGCCCATCTACTGTTGATGATATCTGGGAATGTGTGCGTACACCCTGGCCCATCTACTGTTGATGATATCTGGGAATGTGTACGTACACCCTGGCCCATCTACTGTTGATGATATCTGGGAATGTGTACGTACACCCTGGCCCATCTACTGTTGATGATATCTGGGAATGTGTACGTACACCCTGGCCCATCTACTGTTGATGATATCTGGGAATGTGTATGTACACCCTGGCCCATCTACTGTTGATGATATCTGGGAATGTGTATGTACACCCTGGCCCATCTACTGTTGATGATATCTGGGAATGTGTGTGTGTACACCCTGGCCCATCTACTGTTGATGATATCTGGGAATGTGTGTGTGTACACCCTGGCCCATCTACTGTTGATGATATCTGGGAATGGGTGTGTGTGTGTACACCCTGGCCCATCTACTGTTGATGATATCTGGGAATGTGTGTGTACACCCTGGCCCATCTACTGTTGATGATATCTGGGGAATGTGTGTACGTACACCCTGGCCCATCTACTGTTGATGATATCTGGGGAATGTGTGTACGTACACCCTGGCCCATCTACTGTTGATGATATCTGGGAATGTGTGTGTACACCCTGGCCCATCTACTGTTGATGATATCTGGGAATGTGTGTGCGTACACCCTGGCCCATCTACTGTTGATGATATCTGGGAATGGGTGTGTGTGTACACCCTGGCCCATCTACTGTTGATGATATCTGGGAATGGGTGTGTGTGTGTACACCCTGGCCCATCTACTGTTGATGATATCTGGGAATGTGTGTGTACACCCTGGCCCATCTACTGTTGATGATATCTGGGAATGTGTGTACGTACACCCTGGCCCATCTACTGTTGATGATATCCGGGAATGTGTGTGTGTACACCCTGGCCCATCTACTGTTGATGATCTCTGGGAATGTGTGTGTACACCCTGGCCCATCTACTGTTGATGATATCTGGGAATGTGTGTGTACACCCTGGCCCATCTACTGTTGATGATATCTGGGGAATGTGTGTGTACACCCTGGCCCATCTACTGTTGATGATATCTGGGGAATGTGTGTGTACACCCTGGCCCATCTACTGTTGATGATATCTGGGAATGTGTGTGTACACCCTGGCCCATCTACTGTTGATGATATCTGGGAATGTGTGTGTACACCCTGGCCCATCTACTGTTGATGGCCCCAAATCTGACTTGTGCTCTATTTGCTTCACTGATTTCTGCTCTCGTAAATGTCTGGGTTTTCTGCACGTTAACGTTAGAAGCTTATTACCTAAAATGGATCAATTGAAAGTGTGGGTTCACAGCTCCAATCCAGATGTGTTGCTCATTACTGAGACTTGGTTAAGGAAGAGTGTTTCGAATACTGATGTTAACCTTTCTGGTTATAACCTTTTTTGTCAAGACGGATCTTCCAAAGGTGGTGGAGTGGTAATCTTTACCAAGGATCACCTTCAGTGCTCGGTTGTCTCCACCAAGTCTGTCCCCAAACAATTAGATTTTCTGGTTTTAAGCATTAAACTTTCAATTAGTTATTTGCTGGGTGTTATCGTCCTCCATCAGCCCCAGCCTGTACCCTACCTGCCCTAAGCTCTCACCTAGAAAAGGCTACTCTCCTCAATGTTATCCTCAATAACCCTGATGGGTATCAGTCTGGTGTTTTCTGTAATGACCTTAGTGATCACTGTTTTACAGCCTGTGTTCGTGATGGCGGAGTAGTGAAACAACCTGTCCTGATTTTTGTCATAGACGCTTGGTAAAAAAACGTCCTTCCTTCATGAACTGGCCTCTGTAAATTGGTATAGAATCAGCTTGATCCCCTCTGTCGAAGACGCTTGGACCTTCTTTTTTGATATTTTCAGTGGTATTGTTAACACCCCCATGAAGAAAATGAGACTTTAAAAACAGGTTCAGCCCCTGGTGCGACCGTGATCTTGCAGAGTTACTCCACCTCAAGAATCGCATTTAGCAAAAGGCTCAGCCACGCATACTCAGGCTGACTGGCTCTCGTTCAGGCAAATGAGAAATAAGTGCACTCAGGCTATCCGGAAGGTCAAAGGTAGTTACTTTAAGGAGCAGTCCTCTCTCTGTGGGTCTCACCCCAAGAAGTTCTGGAAAATGGTTAAAGACCTGGAGAATAAACCCTTCTCCTCACAGCTGCCCATGTCCTTTAATGTTGTTGTTACTGACAAAAAGCATATGGCTGAGCTCTTTAATCACCACTTAATTAAGTCAGGATTCCTATTTGACTCAGTCATGGCTCCTTGCCTGTCCAACATTTCCTCATCTCCCACCCATTCTAATGTGACTAGGCCGATGCTCCTCCCTCTTTTTTCCCCCTGCCCTGCTACAAAGATTCTCCCTGCAGGCTGTCACTGAAGGGGTGTCCACATACTTCTGGCCATAGTGTTTATTTCTTCCACCTCCCTGATATCTGTCCATTCCTCTCTTTCACAGTTCTCTCACTACTTTGACTCCACCTACTCCTCCTCCTTTAACCGTGAAGAGAAGAGACCCATCTACAGCTGTGAATAATACTACTGCATATTATTGAGTATTACAGAATTTTACTGAATATTACTTGCTACTACTTGGTATCACTGAATATTGCTGATGCTAATAGTATTTTGTCATAATATTACTGATACTAATAGTATTTTGTCATATTACTGATAATGTATGTGTGTGTTCCAGTGAGGAAGGAGTCCAAGAGTTTCCTGGGCCAGCAGCTGGAGTTAGACCTCCCCCAAGAGGGACTACACCAACACCAGTCACACACACCACACCCCACCCCGTCTGGGACTGTGACGCTGCAGGATGCTAGGGGACAGCAGGAGAACACAGCAGGCAGAGCAGCATCCTTCTGACCCCTCAATGAATACTGATAAGAGTGGTTCACTTTTAGTAGTGCATCAGTGAATGTGGACTACAGTGTGTGTGTTTACTGTATTTGCAGCCTTTGGAGCCAAAAGTTATTTTGGATCAACTCCCCCTGTTCCCTCTCTTACCCCATCTCCCCCCCACACACACACCCTCCCTCCGTCTATCTCTCTCCACCTCTCCCCTCTCAAATAGCATTGTGGTTTTCTTTTTTTTTCTTTTTTATTCTTTCAGTGTCAAGTAAATCTCTTTGTTTTCCTCATGATTGGGTTGGGTCTAATTATGTTGCTGTGTTGGGGCTCTGTAGGAAGCAAATCAAATTTTATTTGTCACATACAGGGTTAGCAGATGTTAATGCGAGTGTAGCGAAATGCTTGTGCTTCTAATTCCGACAATGCAGTAATCTAGCTAACAATTCCAAAACTACTACCTTATAGACACAAGTGTAAAGGGATAAAGCATATGTACATAAGGATATATGAATGAGTGATGGTACAGAGCGGCATAGGCAAGATACAGTAGATGGTATCGAGTACAGTATATACATATGAGTATGTAAACAAAGTGGCATAGTTAAAGTGGCTAGTGATACATGTATTACATAAGGATGCAGTCGATGATATAGAGTACAGTATATACGTATGCATATGAGATGAATAATGTAGGGTATGTAAACATATTAGGTAGCATTGTTTAAAGTGGCTAGTGATATATTTTACATCATTTCCCATCAATTCCCATTATTAAAGTGGCTGGAGTTGAGTCAGTGTGTTGGCAGCAGCCACTCAATGTTAGTGGTGGCTGTTTAACAGTCTGATGGCCTTGAGATAGACGCTGTTTTTCAGTCTCTCGGTCCCAGCTTTGATGCACCTGTACTGACCTCGCCTTCTGGATGATAGCAGGGTGAACAGGCAGTGGCTCGGGTGGTTGTTGTCCTTGATGATCTTTATGGCCTTCCTGTGACATCGGGTGGTGAAGGTGTCCTGGAGGGCAGGTAGTTTGCCCCCGGTGATGCGTTGTGCAGATCTCACTACCCTCTGGAGAGCCTTACGGTTGTGGGCGGAGCAGTTGCCGTACCAGGCGGTGATACAGCCCGACAGGATGCTCTCGATTGTGCATCTGTAGAAGTTTGTGTGCTTTTAGTGACAAGCCGAATTTCTTCAGCCTCCTGAGGTTGAAGAGGCGCTGCTGCGCCTTCTTCACGATGCTGTCTGTGTGGGTGGACCTATTCAGTTTGTCTGTGATGTACGCCGAGGAACTTAAAACTTAACTTACTACCCTCTCCACTACTGTTCCATCGATGTGGATAGGGGGGTGTTACTGTTTGAACAGAGCGACCGGACCAGCTTGCTTAGGGGACTCTTCTCCAGGTTCATCTCTCTGTAGGTGATGGCTTTGTTATGGAAGGTTTGGGAATTGCTGCCTTTTAGGTGGTTGTAGAATTTAACAGCTCTTTTTGATCATTAGTGGGTATCGGCCTAATTCTGCTCTGCATTATTTGGTGTTTTACGTTGGACACAGAATATTTTTGCAGAATTCTGCATGCAGAGTCTCAATTTGGTGTTTGTCCCATTTTGTGAAATCTTGATTGGTGAACAGAACCCAGACCTCACAACCATGAAGGGCAAAAACTGATTCAAGTATTTTGTTTCTTTTGATTGCATATAAGGCCCTTCTTGCTTTCTCTCAGCAGTCGTTGGTAACGTTTTGTACTATTAACTATAGTCGCTACTGCATATGGAACATACGAATCTACTTTTTGACCCATAGTAATGGAGGGGATGTTATGCAGAACCATTTCAGTTGCTTGTACTAAAAGGCATGGTGGCATTTCTCTTGCCACTAAGTCGATTTCCTCCAGTGCCTGAGTTGTCTTTTCCTCCATGGTTCTGTGTAACTACCGCGCTACAGTGCCATTCCTGTTCATGCATAAACATTTTAAAGGGTAATTCTACCCCAATGCAGGCGCTGAACACAATTGCTTGTTTAACTCCCTCTGACTTGGAATCCCTGCTTTATTAAGGCACTTGTTTCCCATTGTCCCCTTTGATTACAATAATGACAATGTATATCGGTCATAAGACATTGTTCTAACATTCTCCACAGATATATATCTCTATATACTTATAAATATATTATCAGTTGTGTAATTAAGTGGACCACAATAACAAAAGACAATCAATGCTGTCTTGGAGCTCAATAACCAGAGACAAAAGTTGCCTTAGGGTGTTTTCACATATTAAGAACCGATCTCAGTCCTCTTTAAAGTGAACTAAAAACCAAACAAGAAAAATGAATCTGTTCTTGTTGTATTTACACTGCCCTTGCCTTTGAATGAGGACTTACCTCTTTTGCCAGTTCACTTCACCTATTTTGTGGTCCGAGTTCTATTTTGCATTCACATTGCTATGTTTGGAAAAAGATCTTGATTCCTTTCTAACATTCACTCAATGAACTCTGGGTTTTTACAAAGTGCAGGACAAGCCATTCCATCAGAATGTGTTATCGGACAGCTAGTTATACCTACTTACATTGTGAAAGCTAATAGATTGCATTTTGTTTTAAGATGAGACATTGTTATCAGAAGATACTAATAACATGTAAATATTATTATTATTAACAGGATAATAACTACAGATTAAATAATGGAGTAATTGAAGATTGTAGAGCCAATGGTGTGTGTTCACATTGCCCTAAAAAGGGAACCGGTCCAACTGTGAAAATACCCCTAGACCACAATAAACCAAAATACAGCCATTCACGTTCGTCAACGTTCATTCATATTCAAACCAAAATCCAGATTGGGCCTATTCCAGTAACCGGTTATAATATCATTATTCTTAACTCAACTCTGCAAGCGGTACTGGCGCCGGAAGACCTACCCTCCCAGGCTTCCCTTGAGCCTTTGTTGGGATCAGATCTTTTTTTTTTACTAAAGTTGTCTGATTTAGTTTATTTATCTTTTGGTAGTTTTGGTAGTGGTTTTGGTATATTATTCCATATTTAGGAATCCTGTTTTCATCCCGCACAGCAGGTGGCAGAATGAGCATGAAGTTGTGTGATCACCAATGTACCATAGCAGCAGAAGAGCTGTGTTGCGACTTTATTTTACGACAGTGGAGTCCACAACGTTGCCAGCTCAATTACGGTTTTCTTTTTAGAATCTTCTGCCCAATGCCACTGTAACATGCCCGGAAGGACAGCCGTAAAGCGTTGTGGTTAAGGAGGTCATTGGAAAGTGAGCTGTTTGCTAGCTACCTGGGCCGGTTCGGGGGGACAGAAAGACGCTTTATTGCTACATTGGTATCAGACATTCTGTTACCTGAGTAGCTCAAACTGAATCTAAAAGCTGTTTCAGCGACTAAACTTATAAAGACGAAATGCTCCGTCTGGTCCTGCGGCTGAGGCCGTCTGCAGGGTTGCCTCGGTCCCGCGGTGCCCAACCTGAGCTTGCCCAGAGCTCTCGTCCCGTTCGGGGACCCTGTCATCTGAGGCGCTACCACGGCTCTGTCCGGTCCAGGGCTGTTTGCAGTGGAGGTCGTTTCAACACGGTCTTCGCCAGCAGAGCCCTGCTACAGCCCGCCATGGGAGCCCAGACACAGCGCTTCTACAGCCTACCACCGCACCAGAAGGTATGTTGACTTAGCTAGCTAACTGCTGTACTTGTGTGGGCTCTTAAGACGTCCGTTTCAGACAGTATCGTTAGCTTAACTAGCTTAACTAGCTAACTATGGTATTTTCTTTATTTTAGCCAACAACAGATATCAGGGGAGTAGCAGCCATTGACAGTGACACGGGACCATCTTAATCAGTTAGCCACCCAGAGTCGTAAACTAACCAACTAGCTAGCTGTGTCCCTGGTAGTAGCGGGAACTTACCATCTAGCGGTGTCCTAGGTAATTGCGGGAGCTAACCAACATACTAAAAAGCGGTGTCCATAGTAGCAACAGTAGTAGCCAGCAGATCCGACCTGCTTGCTTACAGCTGCACTAAGGTCAGGCAGCATTCCTGTGTATATTAGGACATTTCATCCTGACCAACCTGCCCTACAAATACACCTCTGCTGTCTTCAACCAGGATCTCAGCGATCACTGCCTCATTGCCTGCGTCCATAATGGGTCTGCGGTCAAACGACCACCCCTCATCACTGTCAAACGCTCCCTAAAACACTTCTGCGAGCAGGCCTTTCTAATCGACCTGGCCGGGGTATCCTGAAGGATATTGACCTCATTCCGTGAGTAGAAGATGCCTGGTAGAAGATGCCTGGTTGCTCTTTAAAAGTGATTTCGTCACCATCTTAAATAAGCATGCCCCATTCAAAAATTGTAGAGCTAAGAACAGATATAGCCCTTGGTTCACTCCAGACCTGACTGCCCTTGACCAGCACAAAAACATCCTGTGGCGTACTGCATTAGCATCGAACAGCCCCCCGAGATATGCAACTTTTCAGGGAGGTTAGGAACCGATATACACAGTCAGTCAGGAAAGCAAAGGCTATTTCTTTCAAACAAAGTTACACCATGTAGCACAAACTCCCAAAATGTCTGGGCCACTGTAAAGTCCATGGAGAATAAGAGCACCTCCCATCTGCCCATTGCGCTGAGGCTAGAAAACACTGTCACCACTGATAAATCCATGATAATTGAGAATTTCAATAAGCATTTTTCTATGGCTGGTCATGCTTTCCACCTGGCTACCCCCACAACAACAAAAGATGTGTGTAGATGTGCAGCTGCATCTCATGCTGTACCTAGTTCCCACCTCATACAAAACCGCCCACACTGGGCAGGATGTTGCAGTGAGAGGGATGGATGGCACTCATCCCTTTTAACTGGGAGAGAAGAAAATCATCATTTTGGACTCTATCTACTGATTAGTGTGTGTGTGAGATAACGTGTATGTGTGTTAGGATTTCCGTTACGAAAATATGGCGCCATTTGACCAGCAGCATTTTAATTTACCAGACATTGAAATGTACCTGATTAGGGTGTCCACCCACAGGGCTGAGAATGACAGAAATCATGTTTAGATTATGGTATTTAATGATGTGTGTCCTTACCACACACTTTGAAGATGTTAGAATAATTGTCCACATTTACTTTCCCTCAGCCAACAAGACCGGTAATGAACCACAAAATCACTATGCATCTGCGGCGCATCAGTTTCAAGTTGGGGAAGAACATTTTCACCATTAAATAGGCACCTTTATAATAAAGCTTTCCATTAATCATTACATTTGCAGACTTATGTAATATGCTACTGTTGATTAGATTAAGGCTGTGCCTGAAAAATTAAATAAATGAAAGATTGGTCAACCATAAATTAGAGTAGGGCTCTCCCTGAAAAAAATAAATGCATCTTAGTCGACTGTAAGTCATCTGTCCTTTCAACCAATCGATTGATATTTTTCCATATATGGACACACCCTATGTGTTTTAATCAAATCAACTATATGCAGTGAGCTTGTCAGATGTTTTAATTAAGCTTAAGGTTTGATATAATAAGAAAAATGCTCCCACTCCTGCTGGGATTGGCAGTTTCTGCCATTCCTCTCCTGAAGTTGCCAGTAATAGGCTACATGAGTAGTCGGCAACATTTCACATGTGGAATGCCAATTTTTCTTGCCATTTCTAACGACTGTTACGGACTACAAATGGAAACCCAGACCAGTAATGCGAGCCTACCAGAGGAGCCTAATGCCTTTTTATGCTCGCTTCGAGGCAAGCAACACTGAAGCATGTATGAGAGCACCAGCTGTTCCGGATTACCTTGTGTTCACGCTCACATCGTCTACGGTGAGCGTGAAGACCTTTTTCAACAGATCAACATTCACAAATCGGCGGGGCCAGACAGATTACCAGGACATGTAAAACCTACATCTTTCAAACAGACCACCATAGTCCCTGTGCCCAATAAAGCGAATGTAACCTGCCTAAATGATTACGGCCCCAAACAACATATTCTCAGTATAAACTATTCCTGCAACAACTCTTTGCCTATGACAAAACATCACTCTACTGTAGTCAACCTGTTACCTACCCAGACTGCTCTCCTCCAGGTATAACTCTACTGTAGTCAACCTGTTACCTACCCAGACTGCTCTCCTCCAGGTATAACTCTACTGTAGTCAACCTGTTACCTACCCAGCCTGCTCTCCTCCAGGTATAACTCTACTGTAGTCAACCTGTTACCTACCCAGACTGCTCTCCTCCGGGTATAACTACTGTAGTCAACCTGTTACCTACCCAGACTGCTCTCCTCCAGGTATAACTCTACTGTAGTCAACCTGTTACCTACCCAGACTGCTCTCCTCCAGGTATAACTCTACTGTAACCCTGTTACCTACCCAGCCTGCTCTCCTCCAGTTATAACTCTACTGTAGTCAACCTGTTACCTACCCAGACTGCTCTCCTCCAGTTATAACTCTACTGTAGTCAACCTGTTACCTACCCAGACTGCTCTCCTCCAGGTATAACTCTACTGTAGTCAACCTGTTACCTACCCAGACTGCTCTCCTCCAGGTATAACTCTACTGTAGTCAACCTGTTACCTACCCAGACTGCTCTCCTCCAGGTATAACTCTACTGTAACCCTGTTACCTACCCAGACTGCTCTCCTCCAGGTATAACTCTACTGTAGTCAACCTGTTACCTACCCAGACTGCTCTCCTCCAGGTATAACTCTACTGTAGTCAACCTGTTACCTACCCAGCCTGCTCTCCTCCAGGTATAACTCTACTGTAGTCAACCTGTTACCTACCCAGACTGCTCTCCTCCAGGTATAACTCTACTGTAGTCAACCTGTTACCTACCCAGACTGCTCTCCTCCAGGTATAACTCTACTGTAGTCAACCTGTTACCTGCCCAGACTGCTCTCCTCCAGGTATAACTCTACTGTAACCCTGTTACCTACCCAGCCTGCTCTCCTCCAGGTATAACTCTACTGTAGTCAACCTGTTACCTACCCAGACTGCTCTCCTCCAGGTATAACTCTACTGTAGTCAACCTGTTACCTACCCAGACTGCTCTCCTCCAGGTATAACTCTACTGTAGTCAACCTGTTACCTACCCAGACTGCTCTCCTCCAGGTATAACTCTACTGTAGTCAACCTGTTACCTACCCAGACTGCTCTCCTCCAGGTATAACTCTACTGTAGTCAACCTGTTACCTACCCAGACTGCTCTCCTCCAGGTATAACTCTACTGTAGTCAACCTGTTACCTACCCAGACTGCTCTCCTCCAGGTATAACTCTACTGTAACCCTGTTACCTACCCAGACTGCTCTCCTCCAGTTATAACTCTACTGTAGTCAACCTGTTACCTACCCAGACTGCTCTCCTCCAGTTATAACTCTACTGTAGTCAACCTGTTACCTACCCAGACTGCTCTCCTCCAGGTATAACTCTACTGTAGTCAACCTGTTACCTACCCAGACTGCTCTCCTCCAGGTATAACTCTACTGTAGTCAACCTGTTACCTACCCAGACTGCTCTCCTCCAGGTATAACTCTACTGTAACCCTGTTACCTACCCAGACTGCTCTCCTCCAGGTATAACTCTACTGTAGTCAACCTGTTACCTACCCAGACTGCTCTCCTCCAGGTATAACTCTACTGTAACCCTGTTACCTACCCAGACTGCTCTCCTCCAGGTATAACTCTACTGTAGTCAACCTGTTACCTACCCAGACTGCTCTCCTCCAGGTATAACTCTACTGTAGTCAACCTGTTACCTACCCAGCCTGCTCTCCTCCAGGTATAACTCTACTGTAGTCAACCTGTTACCTACCCAGCCTGCTCTCCTCCAGGTATAACTCTACTGTAGTCAACCTGTTACCTACCCAGACTGCTCTCCTCCGGGTATAACTACTGTAGTCAACCTGTTACCTACCCAGACTGCTCTCCTCCAGGTATAACTCTACTGTAGTCAACCTGTTACCTACCCAGACTGCTCTCCTCCAGGTATAACTCTACTGTAACCCTGTTACCTACCCAGCCTGCTCTCCTCCAGTTATAACTCTACTGTAGTCAACCTGTTACCTACCCAGACTGCTCTCCTCCAGTTATAACTCTACTGTAGTCAACCTGTTACCTACCCAGACTGCTCTCCTCCAGGTATAACTCTACTGTAGTCAACCTGTTACCTACCCAGACTGCTCTCCTCCAGGTATAACTCTACTGTAGTCAACCTGTTACCTACCCAGACTGCTCTCCTCCAGGTATAACTCTACTGTAACCCTGTTACCTACCCAGACTGCTCTCCTCCAGGTATAACTCTACTGTAGTCAACCTGTTACCTACCCAGACTGCTCTCCTCCAGGTATAACTCTACTGTAGTCAACCTGTTACCTACCCAGCCTGCTCTCCTCCAGGTATAACTCTACTGTAGTCAACCTGTTACCTACCCAGACTGCTCTCCTCCAGGTATAACTCTACTGTAGTCAACCTGTTACCTACCCAGACTGCTCTCCTCCAGGTATAACTCTACTGTAGTCAACCTGTTACCTGCCCAGACTGCTCTCCTCCAGGTATAACTCTACTGTAACCCTGTTACCTACCCAGCCTGCTCTCCTCCAGGTATAACTCTACTGTAGTCAACCTGTTACCTACCCAGACTGCTCTCCTCCAGGTATAACTCTACTGTAGTCAACCTGTTACCTACCCAGACTGCTCTCCTCCAGGTATAACTCTACTGTAGTCAACCTGTTACCTACCCAGACTGCTCTCCTCCAGGTATAACTCTACTGTAGTCAACCTGTTACCTACCCAGACTGCTCTCCTCCAGGTATAACTCTACTGTAGTCAACCTGTTACCTACCCAGACTGCTCTCCTCCAGGTATAACTCTACTGTAGTCAACCTGTTACCTACCCAGACTGCTCTCCTCCAGGTATAACTCTACTGTAGTCAACCTGTTACCTACCCAGACTGCTCTCCTCCAGTTATAACTCTACTGTAGTCAACCTGTTACCTACCCAGACTGCTCTCCTCCAGTTATAACTCTACTGTAGTCAACCTGTTACCTACCCAGACTGCTCTCCTCCAGGTATAACTCTACTGTAGTCAACCTGTTACCTACCCAGACTGCTCTCCTCCAGGTATAACTCTACTGTAGTCAACCTGTTACCTACCCAGACTGCTCTCCTCCAGGTATAACTCTACTGTAACCCTGTTACCTACCCAGACTGCTCTCCTCCAGGTATAACTCTACTGTAGTCAACCTGTTACCTACCCAGACTGCTCTCCTCCAGGTATAACTCTACTGTAACCCTGTTACCTACCCAGACTGCTCTCCTCCAGGTATAACTCTACTGTAGTCAACCTGTTACCTACCCAGACTGCTCTCCTCCAGGTATAACTCTACTGTAGTCAACCTGTTACCTACCCAGCCTGCTCTCCTCCAGGTATAACTCTACTGTAGTCAACCTGTTACCTACCCAGACTGCTCTCCTCCAGGTATAACTCTACTGTAGTCAACCTGTTACCTACCCAGACTGCTCTCCTCCAGGTATAACTCTACTGTAGTCAACCTGTTACCTGCCCAGACTGCTCTCCTCCAGGTATAACTCTACTGTAACCCTGTTACCTACCCAGCCTGCTCTCCTCCAGGTATAACTCTACTGTAGTCAACCTGTTACCTACCCAGACTGCTCTCCTCCAGGTATAACTCTACTGTAGTCAACCTGTTACCTACCCAGACTGCTCTCCTCCAGGTATAACTCTACTGTAGTCAACCTGTTACCTACCCAGACTGCTCTCCTCCAGGTATAACTCTACTGTAGTCAACCTGTTACCTACCCAGCCTGCTCTCCTCCAGGTATAACTCTACTGTAGTCAACCTGTTACCTACCCAGACTGCTCTCCTCCAGGTATAACTCTACTGTAGTCAACCTGTTACCTACCCAGACTGCTCTCCTCCAGGTATAACTCTACTGTAGTCAACCTGTTACCTGCCCAGACTGCTCTCCTCCAGGTATAACTCTACTGTAACCCTGTTACCTACCCAGCCTGCTCTCCTCCAGGTATAACTCTACTGTAGTCAACCTGTTACCTACCCAGACTGCTCTCCTCCAGGTATAACTCTACTGTAGTCAACCTGTTACCTACCCAGACTGCTCTCCTCCAGGTATAACTCTACTGTAGTCAACCTGTTACCTACCCAGACTGCTCTCCTCCAGGTATAACTCTACTGTAGTCAACCTGTTACCTACCCAGACTGCTCTCCTCCAGGTATAACTCTACTGTAGTCAACCTGTTACCTACCCAGACTGCTCTCCTCCAGGTATAACTCTACTGTAGTCAACCTGTTACCTACCCAGACTGCTCTCCTCCAGGTATAACTCTACTGTAACCCTGTTACCTACCCAGACTGCTCTCCTCCAGTTATAACTCTACTGTAGTCAACCTGTTACCTACCCAGACTGCTCTCCTCCAGTTATAACTCTACTGTAGTCAACCTGTTACCTACCCAGACTGCTCTCCTCCAGGTATAACTCTACTGTAGTCAACCTGTTACCTACCCAGACTGCTCTCCTCCAGGTATAACTCTACTGTAGTCAACCTGTTACCTACCCAGACTGCTCTCCTCCAGGTATAACTCTACTGTAACCCTGTTACCTACCCAGACTGCTCTCCTCCAGGTATAACTCTACTGTAGTCAACCTGTTACCTACCCAGACTGCTCTCCTCCAGGTATAACTCTACTGTAACCCTGTTACCTACCCAGACTGCTCTCCTCCAGGTATAACTCTACTGTAGTCAACCTGTTACCTACCCAGACTGCTCTCCTCCAGGTATAACTCTACTGTAGTCAACCTGTTACCTACCCAGCCTGCTCTCCTCCAGGTATAACTCTACTGTAGTCAACCTGTTACCTACCCAGACTGCTCTCCTCCAGGTATAACTCTACTGTAGTCAACCTGTTACCTACCCAGACTGCTCTCCTCCAGGTATAACTCTACTGTAGTCAACCTGTTACCTGCCCAGACTGCTCTCCTCCAGGTATAACTCTACTGTAACCCTGTTACCTACCCAGCCTGCTCTCCTCCAGGTATAACTCTACTGTAGTCAACCTGTTACCTACCCAGACTGCTCTCCTCCAGGTATAACTCTACTGTAGTCAACCTGTTACCTACCCAGACTGCTCTCCTCCAGGTATAACTCTACTGTAGTCAACCTGTTACCTACCCAGACTGCTCTCCTCCAGGTATAACTCTACTGTAGTCAACCTGTTACCTACCCAGACTGCTCTCCTCCAGGTATAACTCTACTGTAGTCAACCTGTTACCTACCCAGACTGCTCTCCTCCAGGTATAACTCTACTGTAGTCAACCTGTTACCTACCCAGACTGCTCTCCTCCAGGTATAACTCTACTGTAGTCAACCTGTTACCTGCCCGTTCTGCTGTCTCCCAGTTTGATTGTTATGATAATAATATATTTCACATTGCATGTACATTTAAATGGGCAGCTTTATACAGGGTAGAAACATTTATCAAGTTACATTGTTTTAGTAACTGGCGTGCGCAACAAACACTCGGCTTTTGTGCCGTATGTCAGTATTGTTGGCAAATGGAATCCGCTACTCAATCCAAAATCATTTTTGGTTTCAGGATTCTTGACTTTACCTTGAAGAGATACAATCGTCTTTGTTCAACCAATTTGTTTCAGTGTCATTGTCTACAAGTCATGGACATGCGCTCCATGACAGACCCGTAGCACTCACGTCGGTAGCCATGAAGTGCTTTGAAAGGCTGGTCATGGCTCACATCAACACCATCATGCCGTAAACCCTAGATCCACTCCCGTTCTCATACCGCCCCAACAGATCCAAAGATGACGCAGTCTCAATCGCACTCCACACTGCCGTTTACCACCTGTACTAAAAGAACACCTATGTGAGAATGCTGTTCATTGACGACAGCTCAGTGTTCAACACCATAGTCCCCTCAAAGCTCACCACTAAGCTAAGGACCCTGGGGCTGAACACCTCCCTCTGCAACTGGATCCTGGACTTCCTGACGTGCCTCCCGCAGGTGATAAGGGTAGTCATCAACACAACTGCCACGCTGATCCTCAACACTGGGGCTCCCCATGGGTGTGTGCTCAGTCCCCTCCTATACTCCCTGTTCACCCACGACTGCGTGGCCAAGCACGACTCCAACACTACAGCAGTGGTAGGCCTGATCACCGACAACGATGAGACTGACCTCCTCCCTATAGGCTGAGACCTGGCAGTGTGGTGCCAGGACAACAACCTCTCCCTCAGTGAACAACCTCTCCCTCTCCCTTTCACTCCCTCAGTGAAAGGCCAAAACCTAGGAAGAAACCTAGAGAGGAACGGACAAAAATGGACAAAAAAAACTTTTTTTTCCAACCCCTCCACAAATGTCCCGTTAATAAACTATTTTTGGCCAGTCGGTTAGGACATCTACTTTGTGCATGACACAAGTAATTTTTCCAACAATTGTTTAGACAGATTATTTCACTTATTCACTGTATCACAATTCTCATGGGTCGGAAGATTACATACACCCTAAGTTGACTGTGCCTTTAAACAGCTTGGAAAATTCCAGAAAATGATGTCATGGCTTTTGAAGCTTCTGATCGGCTAATTGACATAATTTGAGTCAATTGGAGGTGTACCTGTGGATGTATTTCAAGGCCTACCTTCAAACTCAGTGCCTCTTTGCTTGACATCATAGGAAAATCAAAATAAATCAGCCAAGACCTCAGAATGAGAATTGTAGACCTCTCCAAGTCTGGTTCATCCTTGGGAGCAATTTCCAAATGCCTGAAGGTACCACATTCATCTGTACAAACAATAGTATGCAAGTATAAACACCATGGGACCACGTAGCCGTCATACCGCTCAGGAAGGAGACTCATTCTGTCTCCTAGAGATGCAAATCAATCCAAGAACAACAGCAAAGAACCTTGTGAAGATGCTGGAGGAAACAGGTACAATGTATCTATATCTACAGTAAAACGAGTCCTATATCGACAACCTGAAAGCCCGCCCAGCAAGGAAGAAGCCACTGCTCCAAAACCGCTATAAAAAAGCCAGACTACGGTTTGCAACTGCACATTAAGACAAAGATTGTACTTTTTGGAGAAATGTCCTCTGGTCTGATGAAACAAAAATAGAACTGTTTGGCCATAATGACCATTGTTATGTTTGGAGGAACAAAGGGGTAGGCTTGCAAGCCGAAGTACACCATCCCAACTGTGAAGCACGGGGGTGGCAGCATCAAGTTGTGGGGGTGCTTTGCTGCAGGATGGACTGGTGCACTTCACAAAATGGATGACATCATGAGGGAGGAAAATTATGTGGAACCATTGAATGACCCCAAGCATACTCCCAAAGTTGTGGCAAAATGGCTTAAGTACAACAAAGTCAAGGTGTTGGAGTGGCCATCACAAAGGCCTGACCTCAACCCTATAGAGCAGAAGTGAAAAAGCATGTGCGAGCAAGGAGGCATACACCAGCTCTGTCAGGAGGACTTTTACTAGGATTAAATGTCAGGGAATTGTGAAAAACTGAGTTTAAATGTATTTGGATAAAGTGTATGTGAACTTCCGACTTCAACTGTATATATGTGTATAAATAAGTGATGTAGACAATTACGTTGATGGAAGCTACAATCTATCTGCAATTTTAAAGCTGATCTACCCCTAAAATAAAAAATAATACTAATTACATAACACATATGGAGTCATGTAGTAGCCACCCTTTGCCTTTGATAGCTTTGCACACATTGATCGTGTGTGTGTGTGTGTGGCAGGTGGAGCTTCCTGCTCTGTCCCCCACCATGCAGACTGGAACCATCGCTCGCTGGGAGAAAAAGGAGGGAGACAAGATCAACGAGGGAGACCTGATAGCAGAGGTGACTAGTACACACACAGAGAGACCTGATCAGTTCAGATACTAACCCTGACCTAATTACTGAGGTGAGAATCAGCGACGTAGTGGCAACAAAATAAGTAAGTAAACGCTGATTGCCGTTCCAGTTATTAAAGTTACTCACACTACACTTTCAATGCATTTTCCCGCTAAAATAAAGGTGTTTAAACACTTCTAACTACCTAACCCTTCCATTTCCTGTTTAGACACTAAGGCTGCTTTATAATAGTTGATTGAATCAGAAGTTCCTTATTCACTTGGTGACCTGGAAGTTTTTGACTTAAAGCAAGAAAAAGATTGTTTGAATTTGTCGAATGAATGGAGGAAGGACGCTGCGTCAATCCTTATCTACCCCCTCCTTCAAAAGATGCACAGGAGTGTCCTTGGCTGCTGGTTATTGCGGGAGTGTCCTTGGCTGCCGGTTATTGCGGGAGTGTCCTTGGCTGCCGGTTATTGCGGGAGTGTCCTTGGCTGCCGGTTATTGCGGGAGTGTCCTTGGCTGCCGGTTATTGCGGGAGTGTCCTTGGCTGCCGGTTATTGCGGGAGTGTCCTTGGCTGCCGGTTATTGCGGGAGTGGCCTTGGCTGCCGGTTATTGCGGGAGTGGCCTTGGCTGCCGGTTATTGCGGGAGTGGCCTTGGCTGCCGGTTATTGCGGGAGTGGCCTTGGCTGCCGGTTATTGCGGGAGTGGCCTTGGCTGCCGGTTATTGCGGGAGTGGCCTTGGCTGCCGGTTATTGCGGGAGTGGCCTTGGCTGCCGGTTATTGCGGGAGTGGCCTTGGCTGCCGGTTATTGCGGGAGTGGCCTTGGCTGCCGGTTATTGCGGGAGTGGCCTTGGCTGCCGGTTATTGCGGGAGTGGCCTTGGCTGCCGGTTATTGCGGGAGTGGCCTTGGCTGCCGGTTATTGCGGGAGTGGCCTTGGCTGCCGGTTATTGCGGGAGTGGCCTTGGCTGCCGGTTATTGCGGGAGTGGCCTTGGCTGCCGGTTATTGCGGGAGTGGCCTTGGCTGCCGGTTATTGCGGGAGTGGCCTTGTGAAAAGAAACTCTCAAACCAGGTTTGATGTTTAAAATAATTTGGGGAATTTCTCTGAGAGGTTTGAATGTCACAATCATAATAATATTAAATAAATTGCAATGTTACTTTATTCATGCTTTATATTTCATTGTTTTATATTTTCTATTTCCTCTTCTTTCTTCTCCTCTCTTCATCTTCTCTCTTCCCTTTGAACTCTGTGTTTTTAACTTGTGTTCCTCAGTTTCATACGTGATGAACACAGAGCTGGCTAACTGTGGTGTGTGTTAGGTGGAGACTGACAAGGCCACGGTGGGGTTTGAGCTGTTGGAAGACTGTTACCTGGCCAAGATCCTGGTACCTGAAGGAACTAGAGACGTCACCGTGGGAGCAGTCATCTGCATCACCGTCGACAGGTACATCTGTGATTGTTTGATTTGTATTTTACCCCTTTTTCTCCCCAATTTTGTGATATTGAATTGGTAGTTAGTCTTGTCCCATCGCTGCAACTCCCGTACGGACTCAGGAGAGGCGGAGGTCGAGATCCATGGGTCTCCCGTTCACTGCCGGCTGGGATCGAACCCGGGTCTGTAGTGACTCCTGAAGCACTGCGATGCAGTGTGTATTCTAACCTGTGCGTGTGTATTCTGACCTGTGCGTGTGTATTCTGACCTGTGCGTGTGTATTCTGACCTGTGCGTGTGTATTCTGACCTGTGCGTGTGTCTTCTGACCTGTGCGTGTGTCATCAGTGCTGATCTGATCCCGGCCTTTAAGGACCTGACATTGGAGAAGCTTGCTGCTAGCTCCGCCTCTTCTGCGGCTGTCCCTCCCCCTGTAGCAGCCCTGCCCCCTGCTCCCTCCCCCGGAAGCTCCCTACCCACTCACATGAAGGTAGGACACACACACCATACATGTTGCTGGACTAAACACTTTCACTGGAGATTTGCTGTGAAGATGCATTATATTTTCAGAACCAGAAACCCTCCCAACCTGTCTGTCTACTCATCTGTGTGTTAGGTGTGTCTGCCAGCCCTGTCTCCTACTATGACCATGGGGACAGTGCAGCGCTGGGAGAAGAAGGTTGGAGAGAAACTCAGTGAAGGAGATCTACTGGCGGAGATAGAGACCGACAAGGCTACCATCGGTCAGTACACACACCCACGGGGTATACACACCACCCACGGGGTATACACACCACACCATAGACACACAAGGCTACCATGGGTCAGTACACCCATGGGGTACACACACCATACACACACCACCCACGGGGTATACACACACACCACCCACGGGGTATACACACACCACACACCACCCACGGGGTATACACACCACACCATAGTGATGCCTGGATTGACTCAGAACTCGCAGTCCCATTTGGTTATATCCGTGGGGTGGGGGGTTTTAGGGTCCTGAAATAATGTGTGGATTTTTGGTTGGTTGAATAAAGAGTGAACATAAAAACTGCCAGAACCGCAGTCTGTTTGGGAAGATTAGGTGAAGTACACAAATTCCACAGTCACAAGACAGGGAATTCAAAATGGCACGTGAAGTGAACTGTATGCTACTGTAATTGGGGCGGCAACGTAGCCTAGTGGTTAGAGCGTTGAACTAGTAACTGAAAGGTTGCAAGATCGAATCCCCGAGCTGACAAGGTACAAATCTGTCATTCTGCCCCTGAACAGGCAGTTAACCCACTGTTCCTAGGCTGTCATTGAAAATATAGGATTTGTTCTTTAACTGACTTGCCTAGTTAAATACAATTTTAAAAAGAAACATGTAGTTTTCTAATTTTAACAGCTTTTAATTTCTAGAAACATGTCAAACTGATTTCATTTGAAAATGTTCTGTTTTTTTGTTCATGCATTTTCTCTCCGGTCCCTAAGCAGAGATGAGAGAACTTTATGTCAACTAGATGTCAACTACATTGAAGCAATCATCGATTTTATGACATTGGTGTACAAGGATTTATTTAGTCTTGTAGGGCAGTAATGACCGAGAAGCTGCATGTATCTAATTATAAACAAGTTGACAAAGTAATAGCCTAGCCTACCAAAACATTGGAAATTGTTTGATTGTCACTATCACAGTCAGGCGGTTGTCAATGGGCTATTAGCTATTGTGGGCAGGTGTGGATAAGCAAAACAGCTGACCCACGCAGCACTACCACACTGTACACATTGATGTTAGTCGTGTGTGTGTACAGGGTTTGAGGTGCAGGAGGAGGGTTACCTGGCGAAGATCATGGTGTCTGAGGGAACGCGTGACGTTCCTCTGGGCGCTCCTCTCTGCATCATCGTGGAGAAGGAGAGTGACATCGCTGCCTTCAGTGACTACGTAGAGACAGCAGGGGCTGACGTCTCCACCCCACCCCCCGCCCCGGTAACACACACAACATTCTGATGGCTTGTACTATAACTTGTTAGCTAGCATTGTTAGAGATCTTGTATTATAACTTGCTAGCTAATTAGACATTTTCTAGATGGTTATCTGACAGACTGGAGAATACCTGTAAGTCAACTCATAGATACAACAACATTGTGTGTGCTAGGTTGCAGCCCCAACTCCTGCAGCGCCCCTCCCTAGCCCAGCCCCCGTTGCCCCAGCAACCCCCAGGAAAGGGCGTGTTTTCGTCAGCCCGCTCGCCAAAACGCTCGCTGCTGAGAAGGGCATTGACCTGGCCCAGGTCAGCGGTGAGTTTACACACGCGCACACACACACACACACACACGCATCTTCTCTCTGACGCTTGTCTGTGTATGTGTTTGTTTTTCAGGCTCTGGTCCTGATGGTAGAGTCACCAGGAAAGACATTGAGACCTTTGTCCCTCCCAAGGCTGTCCCTGCTGTAAGTCACCACATACACACTTTACTGTGTTTTTCCTAGATGGGTTTTAATGCTTAGTATTGATGATGATGATTATTTTTAATGGTTAGTATTGAGTATTACCAATACTTAGCTTAGTATTGAATCAAATTAAATTGTATTAGTCACATACGCCGAATACAACAGGTGTAGTAGACCTTACAGTGAAATGCTTACTTACGAGCCCCTAACCAATAATGCAGTTAAGGGAAAAAAAGAAAACATTTAAATAAATAGCAACAATAAAATGTCAGTAACGAGGCTATATACAGGGGGGTACCAGTACACAGCAGGCACTGTCATGCCCTCTTCACGACTGTCTTGGTGTGCTTGGACCATGTTAGTTTGTTGGTGATGTGTACACCAAGGAACTCAACCTGCTCCACAACAGCCCTGTCGATGAGAATGGGGGCGTGCCTGTCCTCCTTTTCCTGTAGTCTACAATCATCTCCTTTGTCTTGATCATGTTGATGGAGAGGTTGTTGTCCTGGCACCACACGGTCAGGTCTCTGACCTCCTCCCTATAGGCTGTCTCATCGTTGTCGGTTATCAGGCCTTCCACTGTTGTGTCGTCGGCAAACTTAGTGACTGTGTTGGAGTCGTGCTGGGGGCGGCCCGCCAGGAAGTCTAGGATCCAGTTGCAGAGGGAGATGTTTCGTCCCAGGGTCCTTAACTTATTGATGAGCTTTGAGGGCACTATGATAGGAGCGCTGAGCTGTAGTCAATGAATAGCATTCTCACGTAGGTGTTCCTTTTGTCCAGGTTGGAAAGGACCGTGTGGAGTACAATTGAGATTGCATCATCTGTGGATCTGTTGGGGCGGTATGCAAATTGGAGTGGGTCTAGGTTTCAGGGATAATGGTGTTTATGTGGGCTATGACCAGCCTTTCAAAGCACTTCATGACCTCAGACGTGAGTGGTACAGGTCTGTAGTCATTTAGGCAGGTTACCTTGGTGTTCTTGGGCACAGGGACTATGGTGGTCTGCTATGGTGGTATTCCAGACTGTCAGGGACCAGTTGAAAATGTCAGTGAAGACACTTACCAGTTTATTTGTATTTTAATTTATTTTACCTTTATTTAACTAGGCAAGTCAGTTAAGAACAAATTCTTATTTTCAATGACGGCCTAGTAACAGTGGGTTAACTGCCTGTTCAGGGGCAGAACGACAGATTTGGGGTTTGAACTTGCAACCTTCCGGTCACTAGTCCAACGCTCTAACCACTAGGCTACCCTACCGCCGTTGGTCAGCGCATGCTCGGAGTACACGTCCTTGTAATCCATCTGGCCCTACAGCCTTGTGAATGTTGACCTCTTTAAAGGTCTTACTCACATCGGCTATGGAGAGTGTGATCACACAGTTGTCCGGAACAGCTGGTGCTCTCATGCAAGCTTCAGTGTTGCTTGCCTCGAAACACGCATAGAAGTTATTTAGCTTGTCCAGTAGGCTCGTGTCACTGGGCAGCTCACGACTGTGCTTCCCTTTTGTAGTCCATAATGGTTTGCAAGCCCTCCCAAATCCGACGAGCGTTGGAGCCACTGTAGTAGGATTCGATCTTAGTCCTGTATTGAAGCTTTGGCTGTTTGATGGTTAGTCGGAGGGCGTAGCGGGATTTCTTATAAGCTTCTGGCTTAGAGTCGCGCTCCTTGAAAGCGGCAGCTCTACCCTTTAGCTCAGTGCGGATGTTGCCTGTAATCCATGGCTTCTGGTTGAGGTACTGTGTGGATGAAGCCAGTGACTGATGTGGTGTACTCCTCAATGCCATCGGAAGAATCTCAGAACATATTCCAGTCTGTGCTAGCAAAGCAGTCCTGAAGCATAGTATCTGTGTCATCTGACCACTTCCGTACTGAATGAGTCACTGGTACTTCTTGCTTTAGTTTTTGCTTGTTGTAAGCTGGAATCAGGAGGATCGAAGTATGGTCAGATTTGGAGGGCGACGGAGAGCTTTGTACGTGTCTCTGTGTGAGCAGTTAAGGTTGTTGTTTTTTCTCCTCTTGTTGCATATGTAACATGCTGGTAACGGATTTAAGTTTCCTTGCATTAAAGTTCCCGGTCACTAGGAACTCCACTTCTGGGTGAGCATTTTCTTGTTTGCTTATGGCCTTTTATAGAGTTGGTTGAGTGCAGTTTTAGTGCCAGCATCGGTCTGTGGTGGTAAATAGATGGCTACGAATAATATAGATTAAAACTATCTTGGTAAATATTCTGGTCTAAAGCTTATCATGAGATACTCTACCTCGGGTGAGCAAAACCTTGAGACTTCAATAATATTAGATTTCGTGCACCAGCTGTTGTCAAATCGACACAAACCACCCCTTGTCTTACCGGAGGCAGCTTTTCTATCGATGAAGTTAAAACCCTGCCAGCTGTATGTTATCCATGTCGTCATTTAGCCACGTTTCGGTGAAACATTAAAAAAATTATGTCCCGTTTTGCACACCAGTATTTCTACTTTCTACACATCCTCACCTGCACATGTCACTCCAGTGTAAGTTGCTAAATTGTTGGCCTATTTATTGCCATACCTCCTTACTTCATTTTCACACACTGTATACAGATTTTTTCTATTGTTATTGACTATGTTTGTTTATTCCATGTGTATCTCTGTTGTTTTTGTCCCACTGCTTTGCTTTATCTTGCCAGGTCGCAGTTGAATATGAGAACTTGTTCTCAACTGGTCTACCTGGTTAAATAAAGGTGATCTGGCCTACCTGGTTAAATAAAGGTGAAATAAAAAGGATTGTCTTGATCGGAGCTCATCTTGTTTATTCTCCAGTGATTGCACGTTGGTTAATAGGAATGATGGTAGAGACGGGTTATCCACTCGCCGTCGGATTCTTATTACCAATGCTTTGCTTAGTATTGGGTTATTACCAATGCTTTGCTTAGTGTTGGGTTATTACCAATGCTTTGCTTAGTGTTGGGTTATTACCAATGCTTTGCTTGGTATTGGGTTATTACCAATGCTTTGCTTGGTATTGGGTTATTACCAATGCTTTGCTTGGTATTGGGTTATTACCAATGCTTTGCTTGGTATTGGGTTATTACCAATGCTTTGCTTGGTATTGGGTTATTACCAATGCTTTGCTTGGTATTGGGTTATTACCAATGCTTTGCTTGGTATTGGGTTATTACCAATGCTTTGCTTGGTATTGGGTTATTACCAATGCTTTGCTTGGTATTGGGTCATTACCAATGCTTTGCTTGGTATTGGGTCATTACCAATGCTTTGCTTGGTATTGGGTCATTACCAATGCTTTGCTTGGTATTGGGTCATTACCAATGCTTTGCTTGGTATTGGGTCATTACCAATGCTTTGCTTGGTATTGGGTCATTACCAATGCTTTGATTGGTATTGGGTCATTACCAATGCTTTGCTTGGTATTGGGTCATTACCAATGCTTTGCTTGGTATTGGGTCATTACCAATGCTTTGCTTGGTATTGGGTCATTACCAATGCTTTGCTTGGTATTGGGTTATGAGACTTTCATTGATTAATTGTCTGTAGACAGATCTGATGCGACATTCACTCAAAATGGGATGTAATTTTGTGGGTGTTTCTGTGTGTTTGTGTAGGCTCCAGTGTCAGCTGCTCCTAGCCCTGCCTCTACTCCCTCCCCAGCCGTTGCCGTGTCAACAGGCACCTTCACCGACATCCCCATCAGCAACATCCGACGGGTGAGCTGAGCTAGCAAGCCAAGGAGGGATCCGTGAAATTGGCACCTGTTAGCGGCATTAACAGGTCCAAATCATGCTAAAAGCATACAAATAAAAGGCCACTGTTTAGTTCAACACAATATATTTTGGCTGAGCATTGTTAAGCTGGAGGCATCAGTCACACGATCATACCATGTTTTTTAAATATAAAATGTAAGTTACTTCAACATACATTTATTGAAAATAGAAACAATATGTTATTGATTTACTGTTTTCATATTTCAGCATTTAATATGTTCGCTGGGCTGTTTATTGATCCACATTTTGGGTGTGAATCAACGACGTGGAAGGTGTGTTACACAACGCACTAGCGGAGGAACTAACCTTTCACGGAGTGGCATTATTTTCCGGAGAACGCATAGAGCCCCGTGTTGGTTATCCCTTTTATACCATGGTTATAATTTCACACATTTACCACTAGAAATGGGTTTAACATCCGCTAGAAATGGGTTTAACATCCGCTAGAAATGGGTTTAACATCCGCTAGAAATGGGTTTAACATCCGCTAGAAATGGGTTTAACATCCGCTAGAAATGGGTTTAACATCCGCTAGAAATGGGTTTAACATCCGCCAGAAATGGGTTTAACATCCGCCAGAAATGGGTTCGTTTACCACTAGAAATGGGTTCAACATCCGCTAGAAATGGGTTCAACATCCGCTAGAAATGGGTTCGTTCAACATCCGCTAGAAATGGGTTCGTTCAACATCCGCTAGAAATGGGTTCGTTCAACATCCGCCAGAAATGGGTTCGTTCAACATCCGCCAGAAATGGGTTCGTTCAACATCCGCCAGAAATGGGTTTAAGTTGAATAGATAGCTACAGTAGGAGCCGTGGTAACCAAACAGACTCGCTAGTTTATCTAACCAAACCATCATTCCTAGCTTGCCATTGTTAAATTCCATTTTCATAATGTCAATAATGTTTTCAATTCGACTTTAGCTTTCAAAAGCATCTCAGACATAGAACATGTAAGAATGAACTACAGACATTGAATTCTACCATGCTGATATACTGTGTGTTGTAGGGAAATGCACGCTCTAGAATGCCCTTCAAGCCAATCAGAAACAAGTATTCAACGATGTCATGGTATAAATATGTATTAGTCAGTGTTATATCTGACTGGAGGTGGAAGGGGTGTGGCATGTGACTTTAATGTCAGGTGATATTGTTGTTACCTAGGTGATAGCCCAGAGGTTGATGCAGTCTAAACAGACCATTCCCCACTACTACCTGTCTGTTGACGTCAACATGGACCAAGTCCTGGAACTACGCATGGAGCTCAACGCTGTGAGTCTGTCTGTCTGTCGTCTGGCTGGCTGGCTGTCTCTCTGTCTGGCTGGCTGTCTGTCTGTCGTCTGGCTGGCTGTCTCTGTCTTTCGTCTGGCTGGCTGTCTCTCTGTGAGTCTTGTCTGTCTGTAACCTCTCTCGCCCTCTCTCTCACCCCCTCTCTCCCGCCCTTCCTCCTAGGAGGTAAAGGCCCAGAACATCAAGCTGAGTGTGAATGACTTCATCATTAAAGCCAGTGCTCTAGCCTGCCTTAAGGTCCCTGAAGCCAACTCCTCATGGCTCGACTCTGTTATCCGACAGTGAGTACACACACTGACACCATGCAAAAATACATTTTTTCAATAGGTCAGGTTTTACCTGTGTGTGTGTGTGTGTGTAGGAACCATGTGGTGGATGTGAGTGTGGCGGTGAGTACACCCAACGGTCTGATAACGCCCATCGTGTTCAATGCCCACACCAAGGGACTGGCTGCTATCAGCTCTGATGTCTCAGCCCTGGCTGCCAAGGCCCGCGACGGGAAACTACAGCCGCATGAGTTCCAGGTAACTACAGATTATACACACAAACAAAATATATATATATATACACACACACACACACACACACACTCTGAGACAAATGTGTTAAACACATCCGATACACTCACACAACATTAGTTGGTCCCACAGGTTCCAGGAGCTGAATCCTCAAAAACTGTGTGTTTCAGGGAGGCACGTTTACCATCTCTAACCTGGGAATGTTTGGCGTCAAGAACTTCTCAGCCATCATTAACCCTCCCCAGGCCTGTATACTGGCAGTAGGGGGCTCAGAGAAGAGACTGCTGCCCGCTGACAATGAGAAAGGGTAACTACACTACCACTATACAATTCTACTACTATAACAACACTAGACTATAGTACAACCCCAGGCCTACTCCATCGACACTATCCTACCTCTACATATACAGGGCATTCGGAAAGTATTCAGACCCCTTGACTTCTTCCACATTTTGTTACGTTACAACCTTATTCTAAAATGGATTAGTATTTATTTAAACTATCTACACACAATACCCCAAGTTTATCATTTTAAAAGGTTAATTGATTATTGCGTCTTCCGAAACATGACCCGCCAAACCGCACTTAACACCCACCCGCCAGCCGACATCACAATACCCCATAATGACGAAGCAAAAACCAGCCGACATCACAATACCCCATAATGACGAAGCAAAAACCAGCCGACATCACAATACCCCATAATGACGAAGCAAAAACCAGCCGACATCACAATACCCCATAATGACGAAGCAAAAACCAGCCGACATCACAATACCCCATAATGACGAAGCAAAAACCAGCCGACATCACAATACCCCATAATGACGAAGCAAAAACCAGCCGACATCACAATACCCCATAATGACGAAGCAAAAACCAGCCGACATCACAATACCCCATAATGACGAAGCAAAAACCAGCCGATTAATTAACACTGGACATTATGTACATCAGTATTCAGACCCTTTGCTATGAGACTCTAAATTGAGCTCAGGAGCATCCTGTTTCCATTGATCATCCTTGAGACAAATGTATTTGTCACATGCGCCTAATACAACAGGTGTAGACTTTACAGTGAAATACTTAAGTCCTTAACCAACATGATTTAACAAGGGGGGGCAATTACTTTGTCACGTAGGGCCATGAAGGTTCGGATAGCTTTTTTCCATTAATAAATAAAATGATCACTTAACCCAAGTAAACACAAAATGCAGTTATCTTTGTGTAATATTACAAATTGTTTGATCTGAAACATTTTAAGTGTGACAAATGTGCAAAAAATAAGAAATCACGAAGGGGCAAATAGTTTTTCACAGCACTGTACTTTACTCTGCTAGACTACACTACTATCATACTACAATGGTAAATATAAGGGCTCTCAAACTAACGAGTGGATATTTTCAGCACCATCAGAGATCAAATCAAATGTATTCATAAAGCCCTTCGTACATCAGCTGATATCTCAAAGTGCTGTGCAGAAACCCAGCCTAAAACCCCAAACAGCAAGCAATGCAGATGAAGAAGCACGGTGGCTAGGAAAAACTAGAAAGGCCAGAACCTAGGAAGAAACCTAGAGAGGAACCAGGCTGAGGGTTGGCCAGTCCTCATGCAGTGGGCCTGGTTAGATTGACCGGTTGAAGCGATGGTGATGTCATTGACATGATTTAATGTGACGTCATCATGATATTGACGGGTTGCAGACAGGGCTTTAAAAACTAATGGTGATCATACTGTGCTCTGTCGTGTGTGTGTGTAGGTTTGATGTGGCCAGCATGATGTCGGTGACGTTGAGTTGTGACCATCGCGTGGTGGACGGAGCGATCGGAGCTCAGTGGCTCGCAGAGTTCAGGAAGTTCCTGGAGAAGCCTGTCACCATGCTGCTCTGATTGGACAACTCTCTCACCAGGCCAAGCTGTGGTTGGCTGCAGCCGTCGGCAAGCTGATCTGATTGGTGGAAACCTTTTCATCATGCTTCTGTGATTAGCTGGCCCACCACAATGACACTTCCCCTTAAAGGGGTGAGGCAGGACTCACTCCCTTCCCAGAGTATAACACCCCTCCCCATCTCTCTCTTTATTTATTGCGACCAGGTAGTTACAGTTTAGACCAGAAGCCATAATGTCACTCATGTTTATAAAGGGAACTGTTACAGACCCACCCCTGTGTGTGTGTGTACAAAGAGTATTGGAGATTGTGTTTAAAAGCCAAAGTAAGATGTAGAATGCCCCCTAGACTCACTCACATGCCCACTGCAGAACCATATGTTGTGAACACATTGACAGTTCTGCTGGTTGTATGTTCTCCCTTGTAGTTTGTTCATTGATTGATTGGCCAGAGTTCACACACCTATATTAAGTCTTCAGAGGGGAAGATTGCCAACCGGCCATGCTGCTTATCTCCAGGTGTGGAGTTGATCTATTGGTACCTTCTATAATGCTGTAGGATTGGTGGAATCTTCATTTACAGAGTGGGAGAGGCTTTATTCATGACATCACTCCTGACTAAGCTCTCTGCCAATCCCCTTCTCCAGGACATGTTCTTGTTTTCTAACCCTTGATAAAGAACATTCTATTTACATGACATCATCTGTAAACAAGTGAAACTGGATATATGGTTTCCATGGAAATTACTGCTGAATAAATGGAAATGAGTCCAAATGAGCTACTATGGTGCTGTTGTGGAGAGTAATTCTGTATACAGATTAACTGGGTGTATCTCCCATAGACAACAATGCATTTTATTTATTTAACCAGGCAAGTCAGTTAAGAACAACTTATTTACAATGACGGCCTACGAAAATGTCTCCTGCGGGGATGGGGGCCTGGTTAAAAAATTATAATTAAATATAGGACAAAACACACATCACTACATAAAGAGACCTAAGGTAGCAACACAAAATCATGGTATAAACATTATTGGGCACAGACAACAATACATCACACAAAGCAGCCACAACTGTTAGTAAGAGTGTCCATGATTGTCTTTGAATGAAAAGATGAAGGGAAAACTGTCCAGTTTGAGTGTTTGTTGCAGCTCGTTCCAGTCGCTAGCTGCAGCGAACTGAAAAGAGGAGCAACCCAGGGATGTGTGTGCTTTGGGGACCTTTAACAGAATGTGACTGGCAGAACTGGTGTTGTATGTGAAGAATGAGGGCTGCAGGAGATATCAAATTTTACATACACATGGTTAGCAGATAATGCAAGTGTAGGGGAGTGGGGCCTAAAGGGGTTTTATAAATAAGCATCAACCAGTGGGTCTTGCGACGGGTATACAGGGATGACCTGTTTACAGAGGAGGTTAGAGTGCTGTGATGTGTCCTATAAGTAGCATTGGTGGCAAATCTGATGGCAGAATGGTAAAGAACATCTAGCCGCTCGAGAGCACCCTTACCTGCCAATCTATAAATTATGTCCCCGTAATCTAGCAGGATGGTCATCTGAATCAGAGTTAGTTTGGCAGCTGGGGTGAAAGAGGAGCGATTACGATAGAGGAAACCAAGTCTAGAATTAACTTTAGCCTGCAGCGTTGATATGTGCTGAGAGAAGGACAGTGTGCCGTCTAGCCATACTCCCAAGTACTTGTATTCGGTGACTAACTAACTCAAGTTCTAAACCCTCAGAGATAGTAATCACACCTGTGGGAAGAGGGGCATTCTTCCTACTAAACCACATGACCTTTGTTTTGGAGGTGTTCAGAACAAGGTTAAGGGTAGAGAAAGCTTGTTGGACACTAAGAAAGCTTTCATTAGGGGTGTAGTATATCCTATAGGACACCATATTTGGTCAGAGAGCGACGCATGGCACGCCAATGACACGGGCGGCCATCACTTGAATTACTATCTTTGTCAAATAAGCACCAAAGGTAAACAAAGCTAGCCAGATAGCCATTGAGCTGGGTTTTACAGGAGTATCCGGAAACCATGTATATATTGTAGAAATGTAGCTTCTAACCTTGTACGACATCATGCCTTTTCATTTTGGAGTTTTATGAAGATATGAAAACTGGTTGTTTTGCAAATATTGAACTTATAATATGGCTACTAATACTTGAAAGCTAAATCAAAGTCCAAGTATACAGATTTGATGATATTCTTGCTGGAATATGAATGTCTCCTTCATGATTTGCCCAAATCTACCTGGGGACTTTCATTCACTTTTCAAGTTATCCATCTGAAACTTTGCACATACACCGCTGCCATCTTGTGGACACTATCAGAATTACAACCAGAGTGATGGTCAGAACGACGACTGTTCTCTTGCATTTCAAAGATGGTGGTATAAAAAGACCGGTTGGTTTTTTTCTTTGTATTTTCTTCTACCAGATCTATTGTGTTATTCTCCTACATTCAATTCACGTTTCCTTTCAAATGGTACCAAGGAAATATCCTTGCTACAGGCCGTTAGATTTGGGTCATTTAGGGGAACATTTTAAAAAGGAGCCTTTCCCTAAGAAGTTTAAGCATGTCCCAGTTTAGTGTAAGGGGCCAGGAGAGAGGTTAGGGCAGGTAGGGTACAGGCTGGTGCTGATGGAGGATGATAGCACCCAGCAACAGTCAACAAAACATTTGAAAGTTTAATGATTAAAACCAGCAAATCAAATTGTCTGGGGACAGACTCAGTTGGGACAACCGAGCACTGAAGGTGATCCTTGGTAAGGATTGCCACTCCACCACCTTTGGAAAATCTGTCTTGCTGAAAAAGGTTTTAAACAGAAAGGTTATCAGTATTCAAAACACTCTTCCTTAACCAAGTCTCAGTAATGACCAACACATCTGGATTGGAGCTGTGAACCCACACTTTAAATTGATCCATTTTAGGTAATAATCTTCTAGTGTTAACGTGCAGAAAACCAGGCTTTTACGAGTGCAGAAATCAGTGAAGCAGATCTCAGATTTGGGGCTAGCAACAGTAGATTGGCCAGGGTGTACATGCACATTTCCAGATATCATCAACAGTAATACAATCAAGGCACGGCAGAGGACAGGGAGAACTCTGCAGTGCTGGTTTATGACATCTGAATACAGAGAGGGTTTACTCCGCCCAAAATCTGGCCATGTTAAGTATATCATTAGTTATTCTGTTTTTGTATGTGAGGCAATTGAGTACCACAGTATGAGTTATAATACCCATAAAACCAGGCGGTAAAACCCGGAAATGGTTCCAATCGTTTTTCCACCATTCATTTCTCCGTAGGGGATTTTAGTACTACTTCATATAAAGGCTGAGTTTTGTGAAGGCTTACCGTGGCTTGACGTTTTGGTAACCGCGCAAATCTCTCTCGGACAAGGTCACTTTTATCAATTTTCCACCTGTAATTACCCCCCAAAAATGACATGCTAATTAGCCTCTAATGTGGCCATCATACAGAACCACACATCCTGTCGCACGCTGTGATGTAATCACTCAAGGCCGGGAAAACCTTTCTCCATGCAAACGCTCATTGACAAGTAGCAAGTAACCTAGCGAGTAGATATTATAGACTTTTTACTTTGTTGTGTAAATAATTTATATAATGAATTAGTTATCTTAGCATTTTTTAATTGCTATAATTTTTTGAATGACCCTGGCCTTTGTAGCTAACGTTAACCTTAGCTCTATCCGTCGATCAGAAGCAAGGATGTTTCTGTGCTATGTACCGGATTGTATCCACTACTCCGATAAGCACACATGCATGTAATAGTTTTCCGACGTCTGTAAGAGAGAGGCGTCGCTGGAGCTGTGTGATGAGGTAAACCCTGTTTGCTAGCTGCTAACAAGCTATTGTGGTGAAGTCATAGTTTTTAACATGATGACATGCTAGCTAATGTTAGCCCACAAGGGCAGAGATATAGCCAGCCAGCTAAATATTGCCTGGTGTGCTAGCAAGTTAGGCACCTTAGTTGGCTACATTAGCTTACGTTAACTAGATAACGTTGTGGAGTATCTCACTTTGGTGTAGTCAGACTTTCCCGATAGGCTGTGATATGCCTAACGTTAGCCATATTAGCTTAGGTTCCATCCCTGCTTGTCAGTCCCTATCACTGTTGGTCCTTCTCAGTGACCTCACAGCTGAGGGTTTTAATTTTCCTCTTGAGAATTAAAATCAGAAGTACAGTCGTATAGCTCATCGCAATACTTCACCTTTTCAGACAAATAGTACCCTTGACACAATGCTGCTTAACCCAGAAACCAGCCACACCAATATGTCAGAGGAAACACTGTACACCTGGTGACCGTGTCAGGGCGCGATGGGACACCTGGTGACCGCTAGGGCGCGATGGGACAAGGACATCCCTGCCGGCCAAACCTTCCTCTAACCCGGATGACGCTGGGCCAATTGTGCGCTGCCCCATGGGTCTCACAGGAGCGGCCAGCTGCGACAGAGCCTGGATTCGAATCAGGATCTCTAGTGGCACGGCTTGCAACTGCGATGCAGTCAGTGCCTTAGACCACTGCGCCACTCGGGAGGCCTGAATCTAGTTGATGATCCCTGTCCTAGACTGTCCTGATCATCTAGTTGATTATCCCTGTCCTAGACTGTCCTGATCATCTAGTTGATGATCCCTGTCCTAGACTGTCCTGATCCAATGGATGAACCCTGTCCTAGACTGTCCTGATCTAATGGATGATCCCTGTCCTAGACTGTCCTGATCTAATGGATGATCCCTGTCCTAGACTGTCCTGATCTAATGGATGATCCCTGTCCTAGACTGTTCTGATCTAGTTAAGCATTCCAGATAATTCCTCCATTCCAGCAGAAATGTCTCATCCACATAATAGGATTTTAGATGTACAGATAGTAACAGTAACATAGCCTGGACTTTGGTCTATAGTCAAGTCTGTGGGTTATGTTTTAGTAGTCAGCTAGCTAGTAAAAGTTTTAAAAAACAGTCTTTCAGATGGACCGGAAACCCAGTGACAACACTCGGGTCTGCAGCTGCTATTTTCCGGTGGAAAAGAGAAATGGTAGCTCATCCACCGTGACAGAAGAGGATCCAGACTCATCCATCGTGACAGAAGAGGATCCAGACTCCTCCACCGTGACAGAAGAGGACCCAGACTCCTCCATCGTGACAGAAGAGGATCCAGACTCCTCCACCGTGACAGAAGAGGACCCAGACTCCTCCACCGTGACAGAAGAGGAGGATCTGGCACAGACCAAACCCGCTCGATTGACTCTCACTATAGCTGCACTCCTCCACATGGCCAGACTTCTGGTGGTCTCCACTTTTAATGCTCTTATGCTCATCCTTGAAAAATGTCATAAGGTCTGAAATAGACACAAGTCGACATACTGTACAAACATATCCAGACGAAGTCATACAAAAATATATTTTGCTCTCCTAACTAGCAAGCTAAAGTGTAGTCAGTGGCTAGCTAAGAGAGAGAAAGGGGATGGAAGAAGTTCAACACTTTAGTCAATTCATTTCAATACAGTACATGGATTCATCATGGATTGGGCACATCTCTCTGATTGCGCTGGTGAACAGTAGCTGACTGTCAGCTAGAGATGATGTGCAGCACCTCCCTGCAGGAATTTGTAGTCTTGCTGAGGTCTTCTCTGTTGCTAGTTAACATTTCAATTGTTTTAGAGTAAATTGAGGCGAATATATTGACAAAACTCATATTGTCCGAGAGAGAATTACACTGTTAACAAAACATCACGCCAAGGTAAGCCCACACCAGACTCACAACTTTATCTGAGTTGTCCCTGTTGATATTCAAGACTGGCTAGCATAACATCTCACTCTCCATTGAATACAGGTGGGTGATGTCAGCACAAATAAGATTGAGACCAATCCAAAGAGAAGAATTGGTGGGAGCTTCTGAGTTATAGGCTTTACAATCGTTTGTGTACAGTGTCTGTGAAAGTACGCAACCTTGAGGGGCTCCTGTATTCACCGTTCTAGATGCAGAGTTAGACTTCACTTGTTGAGTACTGTTCACAAGGAAACTATTTATCCACTTGTTCAGTTGAGAGTTCACACCCAAATTCACAAGCTTATCCACAAGTAGGTGGGGTTGGATGGTTTTAAACGCACTCCTGAAGTCAATGAATACAATTTTCACTAGGCTATTTGCCTTTTCTAAATGTTGGTAGATATTGTTCAGCATGACCAGTAACTCATCATCAACACCTCTGGAGGCACGGTGTGCGAATTGGTTTGACTCTAACAGGGATGAGAATTTAGAGAGAATTTGTTATTTAAAAAAAAAATTCAAAACATTTCATAGGTACAGATGTCAGAGCTACAGGACGTAAATTGTCCTTTTCTTTCTGCCTTTGGTTTTTAGGTATTGGGACAATCAGTGACTTCTAACATAAGTTTGTAATTGTCCCAGTGTTCATTGACTGCTGGAACAGCTTCTGGAACGGTAATGCTGGTCTGAGCATGAAGTGCCTTGCTGCTGACGTCGTCTGGACCATATGGTTTTCCTGGGTTGACACGTTGAAAGTATTGCTTGACGTCATTCACAGAGATCTGTATATCAACAGCTGTCTATACTGTCTAAGGCCAGTTTCTGCTGCGATGTAAAATCACACGGCAAACCTGCAAGGTCATTTTCGATGGTCTCTGCCAGGCTTTCCTACTGTCTTTGTCCTTGAAAAGGTTTTCTGTCTTTGTATGCTGCCTTGCACTTCTTAATTTTGCTTATGACATGCCTCTGAATATGTCTATGTCCTCTGAATATGTCCTCTTTACTACCACCTGATTTAAACATGCCTTTTCTCTGGTTGAGGAGCTCTTTTAATACCTGAGTTACCCACACTATATTACTGGGGATGATGTTGACTTTCTTTTTGGGAATAACGAGATCCTCACAGAAACGGATGTACCCTTCCAGGGTCATTGGCGCCGTCCAGTCAGACGCTTCAGGAGTACAGCTTTAAATCTACACATTTTTTAGCTTTCGCTCACAAAAAAAAACAACTACACCCGTGCATCAATGTAAGTAACATAATAAAAAACTCCCAAATACGTCAGTTTAAGCTAGAGGTGTTTTCTTTTTACCTGGGCTGCACCGCATCCGCCTGATGTCGCACTGTCCCATCTGCGGTGAAAGGTGACACAGCCAGAGCGGTTTGTCAGACCATGACACATCCCATCTGCGGTGAAAGGTGACACAGCCAGAGCGGTTTGTCAGACCATGAAACAGCCTGAAAATCAGTCTTCTCATGAAAAAAAGTCTGTAGCTCCAGAACAGTTTGGCCTAAAAACTGTACTGAACAAAAAATATAAACGCAACATGTAAAGTGTTGATCCAATGTTCCATGAGCTGAAAGAAAATCACAGCAATGTGCCATACGCACAAAACGCTTATTTCTCTCAAATGTTTTGAACAAATGTGTTTACATCCCTGTTAGTGACTTCATTGAAATGGATTGAATAGAGCCATATGAACACACTACTTCTTACATTATGCTCCTTGACCTTGTCAAGGAATATAATTGACTATTTTGGGCATCTTAATGCCGTTTTTAATAACCTCATATTTTAACGGTTGGCCGTTTCATAGGCTACATCAATGTACTAGTGTGGTGAGTGGACTTGATATTACAGTGATTCAATATAATGAATGTAATGTAACTGTGTGGGAGCAGTCATTTATGAACTAGCATCTAAATGAGTGGCAGGACTTCCAGTATCTTCCTGTAGAGGGAAGCAGGACAGAAAAAAACAAAACATTATATTTTTAGATAAAAATATTTTATTGACTCCACACTAAAAATAAGAAGGCAATAAAAACACATCATCAGTGGTTCCCAAACTTGTTTTAGTCCCCTACCCCTTCAAACATTCAACCTCCAGCTGTACCCCTTCAAACATTCAACCTCCAGCTGTACCCCTTCAAACATTCAACCTCCAGCTGTACCCCTTCAAACATTCAACCTCCAGCTGTACCCCTTCAAACATTCAACCTCCAGCTGTACCCCTTCAAACATTCAACCTCCAGCTGTACCCCTTCAAACATTCAACCTCCAGCTGTACCCCTTCAAACATTCAACCTCCAGCTGTACCCCTTCAAACATTCAACCTCCAGCTGTACCCCTTCAAACATTCAACCTCCAGCTGTACCCCTTCAAACATTCAACCTCCAGCTGTACCCCTTCAAACATTCAACCTCCAGCTGTACCCCTTCAAACATTCAACCTCCAGCTGTACCCCTTCAAACATTCAACCTCCAGCTGTACCCCTTCAAACATTCAACCTCCAGCTGTACCCCTTCAAACATTCAACCTCCAGCTGTACCCCTTCAAACATTCAACCTCCAGCTGTACCCTTTCAAACATTCAACCTCCAGCTGTACCCCTTCAAACATTCAACCTCCAGCTGTACCCCTTCAAACATTCAACCTCCAGCTGTACCCTTTCAAACATTCAACCTCCAGCTGTACCCCTTCAAACATTCAACCTCCAGCTGTACCCCTTCAAACATTCAACCTCCAGCCGTACCCCTTCAAACATTCAACCTCCAGCTGTACCCCTTCAAACATTCAACCTCCAGCTGTACCCCTTCAAACATTCTTTCCTCCAGCTGTACCCCTTCAAACATTCTTTCCTCCAGCTGTACCCCTTCAAACATTCTTTCCTCCAGCTGTACCCCTTCAAACATTCAACCTCCAGCTGTACCCCTTCAAACATTCAACCTCCAGCTGTACCCCTTCAAACATTCAACCTCCAGCTGTACCCCTTCAAACATTCAACCTCCAGCTGTACCCCTTCAAACATTCAACCTCCAGCTGTACCCCTTCAAACATTCAACCTCCAGCTGTACCCTTTCAAACATTCAACCTCCAGCTGTACCCTTTCAAACATTCAACCTCCAGCTGTACCCCTTCAAACATTCAACCTCCAGCTGTACCCCTTCAAACATTCAACCTCCAGCTGTACCCCTTCAAACATTCAACCTCCAGCTGTACCCCTTCAAACATTCAACCTCCAGCTGTACCCCTTCAAACATTCAACCTCCAGCTGTACCCCTTCAAACATTCAACCTCCAGCTGTACCCCTTCAAACATTCAACCTCCAGCTGTACCCCTTCAAACATTCAACCTCCAGCTGTACCCCTTCAAACATTCAACCTCCAGCTGTACCCCTTCAAACATTCAACCTCCAGCTGTACCCCTTCAAACATTCAACCTCCAGCTGTACCCCTTCAAACATTCAACCTCCAGCTGTACCCTTTCAAACATTCAACCTCCAGCTGTACCCCTTCAAACATTCAACCTCCAGCTGTACCCCTTCAAACATTCAACCTCCAGCTGTACCCTTTCAAACATTCAACCTCCAGCTGTACCCCTTCAAACATTCAACCTCCAGCTGTACCCCTTCAAACATTCAACCTCCAGCTGTACCCTTTCAAACATTCAACCTCCAGCTGTACCCCTTCAAACATTCAACCTCCAGCTGTACCCCTTCAAACATTCAACCTCCAGCCGTACCCCTTCAAACATTCAACCTCCAGCTGTACCCCTTCAAACATTCAACCTCCAGCTGTACCCCTTCAAACATTCTTTCCTCCAGCTGTACCCCTTCAAACATTCTTTCCTCCAGCTGTACCCCTTCAAACATTCTTTCCTCCAGCTGTACCCCTTCAAACATTCAACCTCCAGCTGTACCCCCTCTAGCACCAGGGTCAGCACACTCTCAAATGTTGTTTTTTGCCATCATTGTAAGCCTGCCACACACACACTAGACTATACATTTATTAAACATAAGAATGAGTGAGAGTTTTTGTCACAACCCGGCTCGTGGGAAGTGACAAAGAGCTCTTATAGGACCAGGGCACAAATAATCATATAATAATAATCAATAATTTTGCTCTTTATTTAACTAACTTACAAATAAAACCTTATTTGTTCACAAAAATTGTGAATAACTCACCACAAGTTAATGAGAAGGGTGTGCTTGAAAGGATGCGCATACCTCTGCAATGTTGAGTTGTATTGATGAGAGTCTGTCTTAAATCATTTTCCACACAGTCTGTGCCTGTATTTAGTTTTCATGCTAGTGAGGGCCGAGAATCCACTCTCCATAGGTATGTGGTTGCAAAGGGCATCAGAGTCTTAACAGCGCGATTTGCCAAGGCAGGATACTCTGAGTGCAGCCCAATCCAAAAATCTGGAAGTGGCTTCTGATGAAATTCTGTTTTCATAGAACCGCTTGTTGCAATTTCGATGAGGCTCTCTTGTTCAGATATCGGTAAGTGGACTGGAGGCAGGGCATGAAAGGGATAACGAATCCAGTTTGTGTCTTCCATTTTGGGGATGTACTGTACCTGCGTAACTGTGCACCCAACTCACTCAGGTGCTTCGATAAATCCCATTGACATTGTCCGTAAGCTTCAGTTCATTTGCACAGAAGAAAATCATACAATAATGGAAATAGAAGAGCTCTAACTTCTTAATCATAGCCTCAATTGTATCCCGCACATTGAATATAGTCTGTATGTTATAAAAGCGTTACATGGTCGCTGCCCATATTGCATAGTGCAGAAAATACACGAGAGTTCAGGGGCCTTGCTTTAACAAAGTTAACCATTTCCACTGTAGTGTCCAAAATGTCTTTCAAGCGGTCAGGCATTCCCTTGGCAGCAAGAGCCTCTCGGTGGATGCTGCAGTGTACCCAAGTGGCGTCGGGAGAAACTGCTTGCACGCGCGTTACCACTCCACTATGTCTCCCTGTCATGACTTTTGCACCATCAGTACAGATGCCAACATGAGCAGCAGCTATGTTCGGCTACATACGGACCCTTAGTGGAATTCCCACGAGAGAGTAATGGTTAATGTGATTGGATGTTAATTATTTGACTAGGCTACCTGTATTTGACATTGTGTTGTTATTTCGCTGAACACTAGATGGTTTAATTTTATTTTTGGCAGTGAAACGAGGCTACTTAGGCGAGGAGAAAAAAAACTCACCCAAATGTATCGCCCCATTGGAAAATAGAAATTGACTGTTTGAAAATGTGAAAAAAAAGTGAATCACATTTTTATTTGGCGTACAATGAGTACCCCAGTTAGGGATTGGCTGATCTAAATAATAAGGGCCTGTCTCTTTGACTTGTAGGTGTCATGTCCCCTGGATTACAGCACAATACAACATCCACACTCTGAAAGCATCCTTGTGTTTTTGGCTTAAGTGCAGGACATGTTAAGTTCTTGTCAGTGGCATGTCTACTGCAGAAGTCCCTGTATGTGTTTGCTGGTTCTTTTTCAGTCGGTTAACTTGGTACAACACAGCTATGGGGAGTTTGCGCACTAGATCCTTCTACTGAAAAACATTAGAATCACACCTGACAAGATGAATGAACACCATGCCTCACCGGAAGCCCCGCCTTCCACAGGTGAAGAACATTAGAATCACGCCTGACAAGGCCAATTAACACCATGCCTCACCAGAAGCCCTGCCTCCACAGGTGAAAAACCAGAGGAACGTTCTTCACCTCCAGCTGAACAGAACAATTCACACATTTCTTTCGTGCCAGATGCCTACAAGCTCTCTCTCTCTCTATCTCTCCCGGGGAGCGTGTAGGCTTCCTTAGAAGGCTTTATGGGACTGAATTTGTCTTTCCTCTCCTGGGTGCCTATAATTCGGCGGAGTCTGAGTTGCAGTATTCGGGGTTGATCTGGACTCACTTTCGAATGATGCTGTTGTGTCTATGGTCTGTTCTAGGGGGGGTTCTTAAAAGAAGATTGAGGGTTTGTTTTCCGGGCAGCCACACGTCCTACGGAATCCCTTGCTTCTAGTGCACCGCTAATTTATTTATGTATCAGAGCGGCTGTCAGCGGAGGGGCTGTCCTCACCCCGCGGTGGAAGGCGTCAAGGTTTGGTGAAAATACCTGCTACTGGTGTTATCCACAGTACCGCTACTGGTGCTATCCACAGTCCTGCACTGGTGCTATCACAGTCCTGCACCGCTACTGGTGCAATACTCAGTCCTGTTCTGGTGCTATCCACAGTCCTGCTACTGATGCTATCCACAGTCCTGCTACTGATGCTATCCACAGTCCTGCTACTGATGCTATCCACAGTCCTGCTACTGATGCTATCCACAGTCCTGCTATGGATGCTTTCCACAGTCCTGCACCGCTACTGGTGCTATCCACAGTCCTGCACTGCTACTGGTGCTATCCACAGTTCTGCACTGCTACTGGTGCTATCCACAGTCCTGCTACTGGTGCTATCCACAGTCCTGCTACTGGTGCTATCCACAGTCCTGCTTCTGGTGCTATCCACAGTCCTGCTACTGGTGCTATCCACAGTCCTGCTACTGGTGCTATCCACAGTCCTGCTACTGGTGCTATCCACAGTCCTGCTACTGGTGCTATCCACAGTCCTGCAACTGGTGCTATCCACAGTCCTGCTACTGGTGCTATCCACAGTCCTGCTACTGGTGCTATCCACAGTCCTGCTACTGGTGCTATCCACAGTCCTGCTACTGGTGCTATCCACAGTCCTGCTACTGGTGCTATCCACAGTACTGCTACTGGTGCTATCCACAGTACTGCTAATGGTTCTATCCAGAGTATTGCTACTGGTGCTATCCTCAGTCCTGCTTCGGGTGCTATCCTCAGTCCAGCTACTGGTGCTATCCACAGTCCTGCCTGCTACTGATGCTATCCACAGTCCTGCCTGCTACGGGTGCTATCCACAGTCCTGCACCGCTACTGGTGCAATCCTCAGTCCTGCACTGGTGCTATCCACAGTCCTGCACCGCTACTGGTGCAATCCTCAGTCCTGTTCTGGTGCTATCCACAGTCCTGCTATGGATGCTTTCCACAGTCCTGCACCGCTACTGGTGCTATCCACAGTCCTGCACCGCTACTGGTGCTATCCACAGTCCTGCTACTGGTGCTATCCACAGTCCTGCTACTGGTGCTATCCACAGTCCTGCTACTGGTGCTATCCACAGTCCTACTACTGGTGCTATCCACAGTCCTGCTACTGGTGCTATCCACAGTCCTGCACCGCTACTGGTGCTATCCACAGTCCTGCACCGCTACTGGTGCTATCCACAGTCCTGCTCCGCTACTGGTGCTATCCACAGTCCTGCTACTGGTGCTATCCACAGTCCTGCTACTGGTGCTATCCACAGTCCTGCTACTGGTGCTATCAACAGTCCTGCACCGCTACTGGTGCTTTCCACAGTCCTGCTACTGGTGCTATCAACAGTCCTGCTACTGGTGCTATCCACAGTCCTGCTACTGGTGCTATCCACAGTCCTGCTACTGGTGCTATCCACAGTCCTGCTACTGGTGCTATCAGCAGTCCTGCTACTGGTGCTATCAGCAGTCCTGCACTGCTACTGGTACTATCCACAGTCCTGCTACTGGTGCTATCCGCAGTCCTGCACCGCTACTGGTGCTATCCACAGTCCTGCACCGCTACTTGTACTATCCACAGTCCTGCACCGCTACTGGTGCTATCCACAGTCCTGCACCGCTACTGGTGCTATCCACAGTCCTGCACCGCTACTGGTGCTATCAGCAGTCCTGCTGCTGGTGCTATCCGCAGTCCTGCTACTGGTGCTATCCGCAGTCCTGCACCGCTACTGGTGCTATCCACAGTCCTGCACCGCTACGCTACTGGTGCTATCCACAGTCCTGCACCGCTACTGGTGCTATCCACAGTCCAGCTACTGGTGCTATCAGCAGTCCTGCACCGCTACTGGTGCTTTCCACAGTCCTGCTACTGGTGCTATCCACAGTCCTGCTACTGGTGCTATCTGCAGTCCTGCTACTGGTGCTATCAAAAGTCCTGCACCGCTACTGGTGCTATCCACAGTCCTGCTACTGGTGCTATCCACAGTCCTGCTACTGGTGCTATCCGCAGTCCTGCTACTGGTGCTATCCGCAGTCCTGCTACTGGTGCTATCCGCAGTCCTACACCACTACTGGTGCTATCCACAGTCCTGCTACTTGTGCTATCCACAGTCCTGCTACTGGTGCTATCCACAGTCCTGCTACTGGTGCAATCCGCAGTCCTGCACCGCTACTGGTGCTATCAGAAGTCCTGCACTGCTACTGGTGCTATCCACAGTCCTACTACTGGTGCTATCCACAGTCCAGCTACTGGTGCTATCCACAGTCCAGCTACTGGTGCTATCCACAGTCCTGCACCGCTACTGGTGCTATCCACAGTCCTGCTAATGGTGCTATCCACAGTCCTGCACCGCTACTGGTGCTATCCACAGTCCTGCTACTGGTGCTATCCACAGTCCTGCACTGCTACTGGTGCTATCCACAGTCCTGCTACTGGTGCTATCCGCAGTCCTGCTACTGGTGCTATCCGCAGTCCTGCTACTGATGCTATCGACAGTCCTACACCACTACTGGTGCTATCCACAGTCCTGCTACTGGTGCTATCCACAGTCCTGCTACTGGTGCTATCCACAGTCCTGCTACTGGTGCTATCCACAGTCCTGCTACTGGTGCTATCCACAGTCCTGCTACTGTAGCAGCACCAGTAGCTATCCACAGTACTGCTACTGGTGCTATCAGCAGTCCTGCACCGCTTGCCTCTTTTTCCAGACTCTTTCGATGAGCTTAAGACAACCTGTGACCAGCCACAGTCTGACAAGCTGATGTTGCATGGATAATTCCCACTTCACGGATATGGAGGGGGCGGGGATTTTCCACATGCCTCCGGTGGATGAGAAGCTAGCTGGCTACCTAGACCCGTTGGCTAACAAAGGGATGACTAACTCCAACATGTCGCTCCCTAATAAGCACTGTCATTTTTTTAGGACGCAGCTGGACAAGGTGTACTGGGCCCACGGGGTGGCGTACTGATCAGTAGAGGGCGGGAACTCCCCATAGCTGTGTTGTACCTAGTTTCCCTCTCTCAGGGAACAGAAGATACAGTAATGAGTATATGTTCTGCTGAGTCCAGGTGGTACTTGGAAAGAAGGCAGGAAGGACATCAATGCAGCTGAAACCAGTTTCTTAGAACTTGTGTGTTATTGTGTTATTGTGTGTGGTGTGTGTGTTACTCTGTGTGGTGTGTGTGTTACTCTGTGTGGTGTGTGTGTGTTACTCTGTGTGGTGTGTGTGTTACTCTGTGTGGTGTGTGTGTTACTCTGTGTGGTGTGTGTGTTACTCTGTGTGGTGTGTGTGTTATTGTGTATGGTGTGTGTGTTACTCTGTGTGGTGTGTGTGTTACTCTGTGTGGTGTGTGTGTTACTCTGTGTGGTGTGTGTGTTACTCTGTGTGGTGTGTGTGTTACTCTGTGTGGTGTGTGTGTTACTCTGTGTGGTGTGTGTGTTCCTCTGTGTGGTGTGTGTGTTACTCTGTGTGGTGTGTGTGTTACTCTGTGTGGTGTGTGTGTTACTCTGTGTGGTGTGTGTGTTACTCTGTGTGGTGTGTGTGTTACTCTGTGTGGTGTGTGTGTTACTCTGTGTGGTGTGTGTGTTACTCTGTGTGGTGTGTGTGTTCCTCTGTGTGGTGTGTGTGTTACTCTGTATGGTGTGTGTGTGTGTTCCTCTGTGTGGTGTGTGTTACTCTGTGTGGTGTGTGTGTTACTCTGTGTGGTGTGTGTGTTACTCTGTGTGGTGTGTGTGTTACTCTGTGTGGTGTGTGTGTTCCTCTGTGTGGTGTGTGTGTTACTCTGTGTGGTGTGTGTTACTCTGTATGGTGTGGTGTGTTACTCTGTGTGGTGTGTGTGTTATTGTGTGTGTTACTCTGTGTGGTGTGTGTGTTACTCTGTGTGGTGTGTGTGTTACTCTGTGTGGTGTGTGTGTTACCTGTGTGGTGTGTGTGTTACTCTGTGTGGTGTGTGTGTTACTCTGTGTGGTGTGTGTGTTACTCTGTGTGGTGTGTGTGTTACTCTGTGTGGTGTGTGTGTTACTCTGTGTGGTGTGTGTGTACTCTGTGTGGTGTGTGTGTTACTCTGTGTGGTGTGTGTGTTACTCTGTGTGGTGTGTGTGTTACTCTGTGTGGTGTGTGTGTTACTCTGTGTGGTGTGTGTGTTACTCTGTGTGGTGTGTGTGTTACTCTGTGTGGTGTGTGTGTTACTCTGTGTGGTGTGTGTGTTACTCTGTGTGGTGTGTGTGTGTGTGTTACTCTGTGTGGTGTGTGTGTTATTGTGTTATTGTGTATGGTGTGTGTGTTACTCTGTGTGGTGTGTGTGTTATTGTGTTATTGTGTATGGTGTGTGTGTTACTCTGTGTGGTGTGTGTGTTATTGTGTATGGTGTGTGTGTTACTCTGTGTGGTGTGTGTGTTATTGTGTATGGTGTGTGTGTTATTTTGTATGGTGTGTGTGTTACTCTGTGTGGTGTGTGTGTTACTCTGTGTGGTGTGTGTGTGTGTGTTACTCTGTGTGGTGTGTGTGTGTGTGTGTGTTACTCTGTGTGGTGTGTGTGTTACTCTGTGTGGTGTGTGTGTTACTCTGTGTGGTGTGTGTGTTACTCTGTGTGGTGTGTGTGTTACTCTGTGTGGTGTGTGTGTGTGTTCCTCTGTGTGGTGTGTGTGTTCCTCTGTGTGGTGTGTGTGTTACTCTGTGTGGTGTGTGTGTTCCTCTGTGTGGTGTGTGTGTTACTCTGTGTGGTGTGTGTGTTACTCTGTGTGGTGTGTGTGTTACTCTGTGTGGTGTGTGTGTGTGTTACTCTGTGTGGTGTGTGTGTTCCTCTGTGTGGTGTGTGTGTTACTCTGTGTGGTGTGTGTGTTACTCTGTGTGGTGTGTGTGTTCCTCTGTGTGGTGTGTGTGTTACTCTGTGTGGTGTGTGTGTTCCTCTGTGTGGTGTGTGTGTTACTCTGTGTGGTGTGTGTGTGTGTGTGTGTTACTCTGTGTGGTGTGTGTGTTACTCTGTGTGGTGTGTGTGTTCCTCTGTGTGGTGTGTGTGTTCCTCTGTGTGGTGTGTGTGTTACTCTGTGTGGTGTGTGTGTGTGTTACTCTGTGTGGTGTGTGTGTGTGTTACTCTGTGTGGTGTGTGTGTTCCTCTGTGTGGTGTGTGTGTTACTCTGTGTGGTGTGTGTGTTCCTCTGTGTGGTGTGTGTGTTCCTCTGTGTGGTGTGTGTGTTCCTCTGTGTGGTGTGTGTGTTACTCTGTGTGGTGTGTGTGTTACTCTGTGTGGTGTGTGTGTGTGTTACTCTGTGTGGTGTGTGTGTTCCTCTGTGTGGTGTGTGTGTGTGTTACTCTGTGTGGTGTGTGTGTTCCTCTGTGTGGTGTGTGTGTTACTCTGTGTGGTGTGTGTGTTCCTCTGTGTGGTGTGTGTGTTACTCTGTGTGGTGTGTGTGTGTGTTACTCTGTGTGGTGTGTGTGTGTGTTACTCTGTGTGGTGTGTGTGTGTGTTACTCTGTGTGGTGTGTGTGTGTGTTACTCTGTGTGGTGTGTGTGTGTGTTACTCTGTGTGGTGTGTGTGTGTGTTACTCTGTGTGGTGTGTGTGTTACTCTGTGTGGTGTGTGTGTGTTACTCTGTGTGGTGTGTGTGTGTTATTGTGTGTGTTCCTCTGTGTTGTGTGTGTGTGTGTGTTATTGTGTGTGTTCCTCTGTGTTGTGTGTGTGTTCCTCTGTGTGGTGTGTGTTGTGTGTTACTCTGTGTAGTGTGTGTGTTATTGTGTGTGTTCCTCTGTGTGGTGTGTGTGTTATTGTGTGTGTGTTCCTCTGTGTGGTGTGTTCCTCTGTGTGGTGTGTGTGTTATTGTGTGTTCCTCTGTGTGGTGTGTGTGTGTTATTGTGTGTGTTCCTCTGTGTGGTGTGTGTGTTGTGTGTGTTATTGTGTGTGTTCCTCTGTGTGGTGTGTGTGTAATTGTGTGTGGTGTGTGTTGTAAGTCTCTCTCAGCCTCCCCAGAAGCTCCTGCAGCTCCTCCATGTTGTGATTCTTGTCCTCCAGCAGCTCATAACGCAGACTGGAGATATCCTGCTTAATCTCTTTCAGCTCACCTACACACACACACAGACCACACAGTTCGCGTTGAGTAAAGTTTCAAAACTACTCTGCATTTCTTATGACTGAAGTGTGTGTGTGTGTCAGTCACCTTCGTTGATCTCGTCATTTTCTTTGTCCGTCTGGGCTTTGATGATGTAACGTTTTATAAGGCGCTTCATGATCTTCTGCAACATACACACACACAAACTGAACAGATAAACTTACAAAATATACATTCATTATTGTAACCTGTAAGTGAGTGAGTGGCGATTCCTCAGAGGAGGAAGGGGAGGACCATCCTCTTCAGTGATTTTCATACAAATGTAAATAGTGAAACATATATATATATAATATACTAAATACTGCATATTCACGTCACCAAATAATTGATTTAAACACACTGTTTTGCAAAGAAGGTCTACAGTAGCCTCAACAGCACTCTGTAGGGTAGCACCATGGTGTAGCCAGAGGACAGCTAGCTTCCATCCTTCTCTGGGTACATTGACTACAATACAAAACCTAGGAGGCTCATTGTTATCACCCCCCTTCCATAATTATGACATCTTCCGGAAGACGTCCTCTAACTTATCAGAGCTTTTGCATGTTGTCCACCCAATCAAAGGATCAGAGAATGAATCTCGTACTGAAAGCATAAGCTACAGATAACTAGCACTGCAGTGCATAAAATGTGGTGAGTAGTTGACTCAAAGCGAGAGAATGGAAATAGTTGAACAGTTTTGAACAAATACATGTCTTAAAAAATTATTGAGAGGCAAGAGAAAGGGAGAGAGAGAGAGCTAGCTATATTTCATAGTATTTTTTTTCTCAGGATTTACAACGTGAAAAGTGATAATGCTGTTTGTATGTGGCTGCTACGAAATGAACTGTGTTTGTGTGTGATTAGGGGTGTATTCATTCTGCATATTCTGTTGAAAAATGTTTCTTAAATGTTTCTTCTTTCTTAAACGGAATGAAACGGGGATAAACATAACTGAATTGGTCCAATAGAAACTCTCGTTTGCAACTGTTGTACTAATGCTTGCATCTTAGATGGGGCGGCAGGTAGCCTAGTGGTTAGAGAGTTGGGCCAGTAACTGAAAGGTGGCTAGATTGAATTCCCGAGCTGTCGTTCTGCCCCTGAACAAGGCAGTTAACCCACTGTTCCTAGGCCGTCATTGTAAAAAAGAATTTGTTCTTAACTGACTTGCCTAGTTAAATAAAGGTTAAATAAATAAAAATATATACTATCAGCTAGATGCAGACAAGATGATATTGAATGTGTTACTGTCTGTGACCTTGATTGTTAAGAATTCTCTTGACCTGTGAACCTACATTGTAAACTTTCATTCATAGGTTAGGTTCTATCAACGTCATGATAGGTTTAGGGAAAATTACAGTATCATGTAGTAGCCTAAACCTATCGTTGTTACATTGAGCTTTGTCCATGTAATATGAATGACAGTCATCCAATATGCTGTAATATAAATAAGGCCATGCTCATTAAAATAATAAAATAATCCTGGTGTATGTTACCTGGTATCTGGTGGGTCTCGGAGAGTTGCTGTATCCTGAAGCTTTACTGTCTCCCAGCTGGAACACACAGAGACACAGTAGTAAATACTTATTACGATTGCTATATTAATACTGTTTACATACCTATATAAATACAGATTACCGTTAACATTTTACAGTAAGTTTTATAATTACGTTATTAATGGTTATTTAATCATTTGTAAATGCATTATAAACCAGTGAAATACAGGTTACAACGCATTGGTCAAAATAGTGTGATCGGCAGTCAGTGCTTGCCTCCAGTTAACCATTTATAAATGCACTTACAAATGCAATAATAGGAACCCTTATGTATCATCGTGCAACCTTATTTTCTATAGTTGCACAGTTGAACATTATCTTTTCACATTTGGGTGTGGTGCATTGTTGCTCTGCCCCAGGATACGAAATGATTGGTTTTTAGACCAGTGGTCAACTCCTATGATGTGTTTTGCCCCATGTTTGAAACCCTGATGATGATGATGAATTGGTGCGCTTTATCCCAGTCCAATACCCTCATAGAACCATGTATTATAAACATTACCCTTTACTACAGCCTTTGTTGATGAGCATATGGTGTTTTCTATTGCATCAAACACTTGTTACTTTCATGTGCAAACATAGAAGAAACAACATTTCAGGGTCAATGTTAAATTTTCTATTGTACCATTCACTTAAATATTTTGACCTTTTATGCTGTAGTCAACTAAAGTAACCTATTTTCTTTTAGCCAATTAGAAGCCTTGCTAAGCCATCATTGCATCAATAATTAGCCTAGCTTCTTCAGAGGAAGAGTTGGAGAGGACAGCTTTGTTCCAAGATGACCTGAGGACTTTTTTTGTGACCTGGACTTCTCTTCTGTTGCACGCAGGGCATTCTGAGCATGTTGAGGACGCGGCTAGGGATGCCGTCTGGGCCAGCAGCCTTGCGAGGGTTAATACATTTAAATGTTTTTCTCACATTCTCTCACATGGAGAAGGAAGGAGGGGGGTGCGCAGTCCTTGTTAGCGGGGCGCGACGGAGGCACTGTATCCTCAAAGTGGGCAAAGAAGGTGTTTAGTTTGTCTGGAGGTGTGACGTTGGTGTCTGTGACGTGGCTTTTTTTTGTAGTCCATTATTTCCTGTAGACTCTGCCACATACGTCTCGTGTCTGAGCCGTTAAATTGCGTCTCCACCTTGTCCCTGTACTGGCATTTCGCTTGTTTGATTGCCTTGCGGAGGGAATAACTACACGGTTTATATTCAGCCTTTCCATGGTTAAATGCGGTGGTTCATGCTTTCAGTTTTGCACAAATTCCGCCACCCGTTCACGGTTTCTGGTTAGGGTAGGTTTTAATAGTCACAGTACAACATCTCCAATGTACTTCTTTCTAAAATCACTCACTGAGTCGGCGTATAGGTCAATGTTGTTCTCTGAGGATGACCGCAACATATTCCAGTACGCGTGATCAAAACAATCTTGAAGCGTGGCTTCCGATTGGTCAGACCAGCGTTGAATGGGTTCTCATCACTGGTACATCCTGTTTGAGTTTCTGCCTATAAGACGGTAGGAGCAAGATGGCGTCGTATTCGGATTTGCTGAAGGGAGGGTGGGGGAGGGCTTTGTATGCATCGCAGAAGTTAGAGTAGCAGTGGTCGAGTGTATTACCCCTGCGCGTAGTGCAGTAAAGAAGCTGATAGAATTTAGGTAGCCTTGTTCTCAACTTTTCTTGTTAAAATTCCCAGCTACGAGTCCAGTGAAGTTCCTTGTAGGCCGTCTTGGTGTTTGCTTGAGGGGGAATGTACACCGCTGTGACAACAACTGATGAGAATTATCTTGGTAGGTAAAATGGCCTGCATTTGATTGTAAGGAATTCTAGGTCGGGTGAGCAAAAATACTTGAGTTCCTGTATGTTATGATTACACCATGAGTCGTTAATCATGAAGCATACACCCCCACCCTTCCTCTTCCAAGAGAAGTGTTTATCTCTGTCGGCGCGATGCATGGAGAAGCCCGGTGGCTGAAACGATTCCAACTACATACCCCGAGAGAGTCATGTTTCCATGAAACAGAGAATGCTACAATCTCTGAGTTCTCTCTGGAAGGCAACCCTTGCTCGAATTTCGTACTGTATACAGCTGTGGCCAAACGTTTTGAGAATGACACAAGTATTAATTTCCACAAAGTTTGCTGCTTCAGTGTCTTTAGATATTTTTGTCAGATGTTACTATGGAATACTGAAGTATAAGCATTTCATAAGTGTCAAAGGCTCTTATTGACAATTGTCTTATTGACAATTTCAATCAATGAAGTTGATGCAAAGAGTCAATATTTGCAGTGTTGACCCTTCTTTTTCAAGACCTCTGCAATCTGCCCTGGCATGCTGTCAATTAACTTCTGGGTCGCAGCCCATTCTTGCATAATCAATGCTTGGAGTTTGTCAGAATTTGTGGGGTTGTGTTTGTCCACCCGCCCCTTGAGGATTGACCACAAGTTCTCAGTGGGATTAAGGTCTGGGGAGTTTCCTGGCCATGGACCCAAAATATTGATGTTTTGTTCCCTGAGCCACTTAGTTATCACTTTTGCCTTATGGCAAGGTGCTCCATCATGCTGGAAAAGGCATTGTTCGTCACCAAACTGTTCCTGGATGGTTGGGAGAAGTTGCTCTCAGAGGATGTGTTGGTACCATTCTTTATTCATGGCTGTGTTCTTAGGCAAAATTGTCAGTGAGCCCACTCCCTTGGCTGAGAAGCAACCCCACACAAGAATGGTCTCAGGATGCTTTACTGTTGGCATGACACAGGACTGATGGCAGCGCTCACCTTGTCTTCTCTGGACAAGCTTTTTTCTGGATGCCCCAAACAATCGGAAAGGGGATTCATCAGAGAAAATTACTTTACCCCAGTCCTCAGCATTCCAATCCCTGTACCTTTTGCAGAATATCAGTCTGTCCCTGATGTTTTTCCCTGGAGTGAAGTGGCTTCTTTGCTGCCCTTCTTGACACCAGGCCATCCTCCAAAGGTCTTCGCCTCACTGTGCATGCAGTGCACTCACACCTGCCTGCTGCATTCCTGAGCAAGCTCTGTATTGGTGGTGCCCCGATCCCGCAGCTAAATCAACTTAAGGAGACGGTCATGGCACTTGCTGGACTTCTTCACAACAATTGAACCGCTCTCCTTGAAGATCTTGATGATCCGATAAATGGTTGATTTATAGGTGCAATTTTTGGGGGATTCAGTTCATTTGCATGGCAAAGAGGGACTTTGCAATTTAATTGCAATTCATCTGATCACTCTTCATAACATTCTGGAGTATATGCAAATTGCCATCATACAAACTGAGGCAGCAGACTTTGTGAAAATGTATATTTGTGTAATTCTCAAAACTTTTGGCCACGACTGCAGTTTCCTAAGAATTCGAAGCAAGGCGACCGTCTCTGTCGGCGTCATCTTACACTACGTCTACCATAACTAGAGGCAGATACAGGACCAAGGTTTACCATAACTAGAGGCAGATACAGGATCAAGGTCTACCATAATTACAGGCTGATACAGGACCAAGGTCTACCATAACTAGAGACAGATACAGAACCAAGGTCTACCATGGTTCATAACTAGAGGCAGATACAGATCCAAGGTCTACCATGGTTCATTACTAGAGGCAGATACAGGACCAAGGTCTACCATGGTTCATAACTAGAGGCTGATACAGGACCAAGGTCTACCATGGTTCATAACTAGAGGCTGATACAGGACCAAGGTCTACCATAACTAGAGGCTGATACAGTGGATGAACAGAGAGGTGTGTTTGTATGTGTACCTGGTTGAGCTGCGCCCCGTCAGGTGGCTGTGTGTGGCTATGTAGCAGCAGCTCTCTAACAGCAGTGGCCAGGCCCAGCATTGCTTTAGGACTAGGAACCAGGTTAAATGGGACGGGCAGGGTCCTGCCTTCCTCAAAGTAGGAGAACCACAGCTTGGCACGGGCAAACTTCCACTCCACATCAGCATCATCCTGTAAACAGGTAGAGAGAGAAAGAGAGAAGGAAGGAGAGAGAGAGCGAGAAGGAAGGTACGAGAATGAAAGAGAGAGCGAGAGGAGAGAACGGGGAGAGAGAGAGAGAGAGAGAAGAAGAGAGGACAGAGAGGGAGAGAAGAACAGAAGAGAGAGAGAGAAGAACAGAGAAGAAGGAAGGAGAGAGTATTAAACAGGTTTAGGAGAGTCTGACTGATGAGACCTTACAATGCCAGGGCCTCGATCCTGTGTGTGTGTCAGGCATGTATTTAAGTATGCGTATGTGTGTGCTTGCATGGGTGTGTTTCAAGTTTTAATTATCGTACGGGATACACATGGTATACATCGTCCAATGAAATGCTTACTTCCGGGTTCCTTCTCAACAATAAGAAATAACAAAAGATAAGAATATGAACACAAAGTAAATGGCTCAGTAGAATAGAATAAACATTTTAACATCAGTATAATACAGGAAGGCACAATTTATAGTCCAATATTTACACGTTTTGGACAGGGGGATTGGGGGGCAAGTTCTTAAATGTTACAGTATTTACCAATCATATTAAGAGTCTGGTAGCATCAGTAGTGGGGTGTGTACCTCTATCTCCTGGAAAGAGCTGTTTATCATCGCAATCAGCATGTTGAGCAGAACGATCACCATGGTAACATTGTAAACACCATACAGCACGTAGCCGATGTTCTCAATGAACTTGTGATCGTTGTTAATGACTACCGACTTCACCTCCGACAGGCCGAAGATCGCCCAAAACAGAGTCTTAAAGCTCTCCTCGAGACTGGAGGGAGGGAAGGGGGGAGGGGAAATAGAAGGGAGGATTGTGGAGTTATTTGAAGCACCACTGGAAATAAAATATCATTAGAATGAAAATAAAGCCCTATGTAATGGATTGGGTTGAAACCATCTGAGTTAGCCTGCTGAGCTAAAGGCTGCACGGAGGTTGTTACTGTGTGTGAATGTAATGCGTGATAAAGGAGTCATTCTGCTTGGCCCCCAGGTAGTAGGACTGTGTGTGTGTGAATGTTTTACGTGGTAAAGGCATCGTTCTGCTTGGCCCCCAGGTAGTAGGAGTAGAGGTTGAACATTCCGATCATAAACGCCAGGAACACCAGGATAAAGATCACCATGAACTTCAAAATGTCTGCAACACACACACACACACACACACAGGAGGGGTGAGAAAGTGATATAATCAGGTATATTAACAGAGTGGTTACTGTTGTGTTTGGGTTATGAAATTATCAGGTAGGGTATCAGAGAGGTTATTGTGGTGTTGGGGTTATACAGTGGGGCAAAAAAGTATTTAGTCAGCCACCAATTGTGCAAGTTCTCCCACTTAAAAATATGAGAGAGGCCTGTAATTTTCATCATAGGTACTAAATTAGTTTATTTGCAAATAATGGTGGAAATTAAGTATTTGGTCAATAACAAAAGTTTATCTCAATACTTTGTTATATACCCTTTTTTGGCAATGACAGAGGTCAAACGTTTTCTGTAAGTCTTCACGAGGATTTCACACACTGTTGCTGGTATTTTGGCCCATTCCTCCATGCACATCTCCTCTAGAGCAGTGATGTTTTGGGGCTGTTGCTGGGCAACACGGACTTTCAACTCCCTCCAAAGATTTTCTATGGGGTTGAGATCTGGAGACTGGCTAGGCCACTCCAGGACCTTGAAATGCTTCTTACGAAGCCACTCCTTCGTTGCCCGGGCGGTGTGTTTGGGATCATTGTCATGCTGAAAGACCCAGCCACGTTTCATCTTCAATGCCCTTGCTTCACTCAAAATCTCATGATACATGGCCCCATTCATTCTTTCCTTTACACGGATCAGTCATCCTGGTCCCTTTGTAGAAAAACAGCCCCAAAGCATAATGTTTCCACCCCCATGCTTCACAGTAGGTATGGTGTACTTTGGATGCAACTCAGCATTCTTTATCCTCCAAACACGACAAGTTTAGTTTTTACCAAAAAGTTATATTTTGGTTTCATCTGACCATATGACATTCTCACAATCTTCTTCTGGATCATCCAAGTGCTCTCTAGCAAACTTCAGATGGGCCTGGATGTAACGCTCCGGGTGTCGTGGGTGTGGAGTCAGACGCAGGAATCAGAGAGTGCGAGGCTGTGCTATTTAATGTCCAAAAAACGCAACACAGGGTGCTCACAACCAAAATATACGACCAGGAACAAACACGCTCCTCTACATACAAAACAGAAGGTCACAATAATCAATCCCGCACAAAGAATCAGACGGGCCGGCTGACTAATAAAGCCTCACTAATTATACCCAACTCAAAACAGGTGTACTCAATAAACACATAAGGAGGGGGAGGAAAGAATCAGTGGCAGCTAGTAGGCCGGCGACGACGACCACCCGAACTGGAAGGGGAGCCACCGTCGGTCAGAGTCGTGACACTGGACATGTACTGGCTTAAGCAGGGGGACACGTCTGGCACTGCAGGATTTGAGTCCCTTGCGGCGTAGTGTGTTACTGATGGTAGGCTTTGTTACTTTGGTCCCAGCTCTCTGCAGGTCATTCACTAGGTCCCCCCGTGTGGTTCTGGGATTTTTGCTCACTGTTCTTGTGATCATTTTGAACCCACGGGGTGAGATCCTGCGTGGAGCCCCAGATCGAGGGAGATTATCAGTATGTCTTCCATATCCTAATAATTGCTACCACAGTTGATTTCTTCAAACCAAGCTGCTTACCTATTGCAGATTCAGTCTTCCCAGCCTGGTGCAGGTCTACAATTTTGTTTCTGGTGTCCTTTGACAGCTCTTTGGTCTTGGCCATAGTGGAGTTTGGAGTGTGACTGTTTGAGGTTGTGGACAGTTGTCTTTTGTACTGATAACAAGTTCAAACAGGTGCCATTAATACAGGTAACGAGTGGAGGACAGAGGAGCCTCTTAAAGAAGAAGTTACAGGTCTGTGAGAGCCAGAAATCTTGCTTGTTTGTAGGTGACCAAATACTTATTGTCCACCATAATTTGCAAATAAATGCATTAAAAATCCTACAATGTGATTTTCTGGAGAAAAAAAATCTCATTTTGTCTGTCATAGTTGAAGTGTACCTATGATGAAAATTACAGGCCTCTCTCATCTTTTTAAGTGGGAGAACTTGCACAATTGGTGGCTGACTAAATACTTTTTTGCCCTACAGTATATGAGATAATCAGGTAGGGTATCAGAGAGGTTATTGTGGTGTTGGGATATGAGATAATCAAATACAGTAACAGAGAGGTTATTGTGGTGTTGGGGTTATATATGAGCTAATCAGGTAGAGTAACAGAGAGGTTATTGTGGTGTTGGGGTTATATATGAGATAATCAGGTAGAGTACCAGAGAGGTTATTGTGGTGTTATCAGGTAGAGTAACTGAGAGGTTATTGTGGTGTTGGGGTTATATATGAGATAATCCGGTAGAGTAACAGAGAGGTTATTGTGGTGTTGGGGTTATATATGAGATAATCAGGTCGAGTATCAGAGAGGTTATTGTGGTGTTATCAGGTAGAGTAACAGAGAGGTTATTGTGGCGTTGGGGTTATATATGAGATAATCAGGTAGAGTAACAGTGTGGTTATTGTGGTGTTGGGGTTATATATGAGATAATCAGGTAGAGTAACAGAGAGGTGTCACGCCCTGGTCTTAGTATTTTGTGTTTTCTTTATTATTTTGGTTAGGCCATGGTGTGACATGGGTTTATTATGTGGTGTGTTTTGTCTTGGGGTTTTGTAGGTATTGGGATTGTGGCTTAGTGGGGTTATCTAGTGTAGTCTATGGCTGTCTGGAGTGGTTCTCAATCAGAGGCAGGTGTTTATCGTTGTCTCTTATTGGGAACCATATTTAGGCAGCCATATTCTTTGAGTGGTTTGTGGTTGATTGTTCCTGTCTCTGTGTTAGTTTGCACCAGAGAGGCTGTTTAGGTTTTCACGTTACGTTTGTTGTTTTGTATTGTTCGTGTTTATTCGTTTATTAAACATGTATCAGAATTACCACGCTGCATTTTGGTCCGCCTCTCCTTCACCGCAAGAAAACCGTTACAAGAGGTTATTGTGATGTTGGGGTTATATATGAGATCATCAGGTAGAGTAACAGAGAGGTTATTGTGGTGTTGGGGTTATATATGAGATAATCCGGTCTGAATGTTAATACAGTAGGCAAATAATTAGTAGTAAATAACTTTGCCATCATTATGATGTCGGCAATTTTACTTTAGACATATGGCAATGTTGTTATTAGCTATCAAGGTTTGTCAAAAGTACTTAGCAATGCTTAAATTAGCTAGCTAAAATCCAGTGCTCTCCCCTCAGTCTTGGCTAAATAGTTAACGCTAAACTACGTCTAAAGACATTTTGACGACATCACAATGATGACAAGGTTTTCCTACTAATGATTTGCCTCCTTTAGAAATGTTATTGTTTTTCCAAGCCACTACAATGCACTTTAGACTAATTCTTTATCAACTCCAATTGAGAAGACATTGAGTAGAACATTTTGTCTGGAGTCAGTCTTCAAAACAGTATTGTGACGAAATATGCAACCCATTAACCTACCAGGTCCTACAGTCTCACGTCAGAATTAGATGTTCATCCATGTTTCTCAAATTTCAATTTTTTTCCAAGAATAACACTTATAAGTGTTTAAGGCTAAGTTTAGGCATTAAATCTGTATTTTTTATGTTGGAGTTCAGTTCAGGCATTAACTCAAAAGTCTTAAGGTTAGGCATTAACTCCGATTGGTTGATTAAGGTAAGAGAAGGTTTGGGATGGGCTTAAAACAAAAATACCAAAAACAACTTTATATCACTGGACTCAAACTTGCAAACTTCGGAATAAGAGGCAGATGCTTATGCCCATCCGCAATCCCTGTCCACAACACCCTAGCAAAACCGAAAACCTTGAAGGTAACACGGCTCACTGTTGCCTCTAGCAGCCGTTTTCCACGTCATCTCCCGACATCCTTAGACATGGATGGACGTCAAATATTGACTTGTGTCACTGGGGACCTGCCTGCATAAATAGCAGTTAGTTAGGTGTGTGTGTGTACCTTTAACAGTGCGTCCCAGTGATATCTGCAGCGGTCCGAAGCTTTCATTGGCTGGCAGGATGTAGGCGATGCGGCTGAAACTGAGCACCACGGCAACCGCATACAGGCCCTCAGATATCAGCTGGGGGTCAGAGGGCAACCAGGAGAGACGAGCTGGGGGGGATTGATTGATTGGTTGGTTGGTTGATTGATTAAGTGAATGATTGACTCAAGCCCAAGCTCTGTGTATGTGTGTGGTGTGGTGTGTGTATACTCACCCAGTGTGTAGTAGTGTACGTGTGGTGGAAGGGTGATGTTGTCCAGGGTAGAGAGGTGGGTGTAGTGTGTGTGGACGTATAGCTGGGCTGAGTGGGTGTGGTTATAGGCAGAGAAGCGGGAACTGAAGGACGCCAGGAAGATGGCCAACATTCCGAAGTCCAGGAAGTTCCATGGTTCTAAGAGGTATTCTCCCGCTCCCTGGGACCAGATCTCCTTTACCTCTGCCCAAATCATACCTGAGGGAGGGAGTTAGTAGTTCATAGATGCTCCTTTCACCCCAGTTCAGATCATTCCGCTGGACTTACTTTACATTTAGTTGTGTTACAGCCTGAATTCAATTTAGATTAAATAGATTACAGTACACCATAATGACAAAGTGAAAACATGTTTTTAGAAATGTTTGCTAATTTGTTGAAAATTAAATGAAGAAATGTGTCATTTACATAAATATTCACACCCCCGAGTCAATAGATGTTAGAATCACCTTTGCCAGCGATTACAGCTGTAAATCTTTCTGGGTAAGTCATTAAGAGCTTTTCACACCTGGATTGTACAATATTTGCAGATATTTATTTGTAAAATTCTTCAAGCTCTGTCAAGTTGGTTGTTGATCATTACTAGACAGCCATTTTCAAGTCTTGCCATAGATTTTCAATACGATTTAAGTCAAAACTGTAACTAGGTCACTCAGGAGCATTCAATGTCATCTTGGTAAGCAACTCATATATATTTGGCCTTGTGTTTTAGGTTATTGTCCTGCTGAAAGGTGAATTTTCCTCCCAGTGACTGTTGGAAAGCAGACTGAAACAAGTTTACCTGCAGGATTTTGCCTGTGCTTAGCTCTATTCTGTTTGTTTTTTATCCCAAAAAAACTCCCTAGTCCTTGCCTATGACAAGCATACCCCTAACATGATGCAGCCACCACCATGCTTGAAAATATGAAGAGTGGTACTCAGTGATGTTGGATTTGCCCCAAACATAACACTTTGTATTCAAAACATAAAGTTAATTTCTTCACCACCTTTTTTGCAGTTTTACTTTAGTGCCTTTTTGCAAACAGGATGCATATTTTGGAATAGTTTTATTCTGTACGAGTTTCCTTCTTTTCACTTTGAAATTTCAGTCAGTATTGTGTAGTAATGGAAGACTTCCGGTCAGGCGATGTAAGAAGACGTGTTTGAGAAAGGTACCCAATTAAACATTTATTTTACATTTTTTACACTTCGCTGTCAGTTTTATGTTGATGTATCAGTTTGTTATATTCTTTTGATCACTTTTTATGGTAGCTTGAGCAAGACCAGCCCAAAGATAACTGCTACAACCAACACACCGAACCAACTACTGTAAATGGCTGCCAGCCCTGCTGCAGAGTTGGAGGCCTTGTATATGACCACGCTTGTAGCTGAGGTAGCTAAACAAATAAGTAGCCTAAAAGAGGATATGGCTTGTCTCCTCAGCACTTGGCTTGCGCCTCTCCAAACTTCCATTGACGCCTTTTGCGAAACAGTCAACACGTTTGGGCGATGCTTCACTACACTAGCAGGTTTCTCCATTGACAACACCGAGCGGATTGCTAAGCTGTATCTCATATGGAAACAGCCAACACAGCTCTACTTTCCAAGGTAGATTCACTGGTGAATTATGCCAGAAGGGAAAACATCTGATTTTTGGCATCATGGAGAGAATTAAGACTGGAGTCAACCCTGTGAAATTTGTCTCCAACATGCTGGTGGAAGTGATGGGTAAAGGTGTCTTTGACAAGCCGTCAGAGCTCGACCGAGTGCACAGATCCCTCTCCCCTAAACCCAACTCAGGGGAGCAACCTAGGTTAATCATAGCCCGCTTTCATTTTTACCAAGACAAGGAATGTGCAATGTGCTGGGCAAGGTAACATGAACCAAAATTCTGTGGCCAAGATATATGATTCTACCCGGACCTGAGTGCCAACCTTGTGAAGAAATTAGTTGAATTCAAGGACATCAAAACCGGTCTCAACAAGAAGGGGATCAAGTTTCAGCTCCGACACCCTCCCCGTCTTCTATGCGCATAGAGTAAAGTTGATCGAGGAAGGCTAGCAGTCAGGCTGGAGGAATATATGGCTGGCTAATTTGCTAGCTGACAACGGACTGATTTTCATGACATCGACTTGGATATTACTTTTCACATGAAAGCAATGTTTTATCTTCTCATTCCAGGAGCACAGACTTATTTTTTTGTTATATTTGACTGAGACTAATGGCAACTAATACATCACACTCAAGCGGGAGCTGGCTGGAGACACTTGACTGTTGACTATCTAGCTAGCTACGTTTATTTTGAGATGTTTCTACATGGCTCAACTCCAGGAGCACCGAGGGATATCTTCACTACGTCTATACTTGGCTGAGAAGATTTCAGACAACAGGGACATTCGTCTGACTTGCTAGCATGGCTAGCTATGCACAGCAAAAACAGGAGTGCTCAAGCACTGACTGGGCTATTTGAATGTGGCTGTGGATTTAGTTAAGCACTTCTCCATTTCTAGCGGTTAGCTAGCTGAGATATAGCTTGACATATGGACAACTCCCTAGCTAGCTACATTGAGAATCAACTGAACATGACCTGTATCCATGTACGATGCTGGCACTAGTAACACATGTTAAATATCCAATGTGGGTGTTTTATGTTTAAGGGATACTTAAATCCTAATTTCTACCAGCATGGTAAATGTGCAACCAGAGGGAAAAAAACTCTAGACCACCTTTACTCCACAAATAGAGGCGCGTACAAAGCTCTCCCTCGCCCACCATTTGGCAAATCCTGATTCCTGCTTACGAGAAAAAAACTGGCCAGCTGCCCAGTGACACGGGCCTACCAGATGAGCAAAATGGCTTCTATGCTTGCTTTGAGGCAAGCAACACTGAAACATACATGAGAGCATGTTCCGGATGACTGTGTGATCACGCTCTCCGTAGCCTTTAAACAGGTCAATGCGCTGGCAAGTATCTTCACTGACATTTTCAACCTCTCCCTGACCAAGTCTGTAATACTAACATGTTTCAAGCTGAAGCAAAGGTAACCTGCCTAAATGACTACCGACACGTAGCACTCACGTCTGAGGTCATGAAGTGCTTTGAAAGGCTGTTCATGGCTCACATCAACACCATTATCCCAGAAACCCTAGACCCACTCCAATTTGCATACCGCCCCAACAGATCCGCAGATGATGCAATCTAGTATTGCACTCCTCACTGCTCTTTCTCACCTGGACAAAAAGAACACCTACGTGAGAATGCTATTCATTGACTAGAGCTCATCGTTCAACACCATAGTGCCTTCAAAGCTCATCGCTAAGCTAAGGACCCTAGGACAAAACACCTCCCTCTGCAACTGGATCCTGGACTTCCTAACGGGCCACCCCCAGGTGGTAAGGGTAGCAACACATCTGCCACACTGATCCTCAACAAGGGGGGCCCTTCAAGAGTGCGTGCTCAGTCCACTCCTGTACTCCCTGTTCACCCATGATTGCACAGCCAAGCACAATTCCAAAACCATCATTAAGTTTGCCGACGACACAACAGTGATTGTCCTGATCACATACAACGATGAGACAACCTATAGGGAGGAGGTCAAAGACCTGGCCGTGTGGTGCCAGGATAACAACCTCTCCCTCAATGTGAGCAAGACAAAAATATGATCGTGGACTACAGAAAAAGGTGGACTGAGCACGCCCTCATTCTCATTGACGGGGCTGTAGTGTAGCAGGTTTTAAGAGCTTCAAGTTCCTTGGTGTCCACACCACCAACAAACTATCATGGTCCAAACACACCAAGATATTTGTGAAGAGGGCATGATAATGCCTATTCCCCCTCAGGAGACTGAAAGTATTTTGTATGGGTCCTCAGATCCTCAAAAGGTTCTATGGCTGCACCATCGAGAGCATCCTGACTGGTTACATCACCGCCTGGCATGACAACTGCTCGGCCTCCGAACGCAAGGCACTACAGAGGGTGGTGCGTACGGCCCAGTACATCATCGGGGCAGAGCTTCCTGCCATCAAGGACCTCTATACCAGGCGGTGGCAGAGTAAGGCCCATAAAATGATCAAAGAATCCATCCACCCTAGTCATAGACTGTTCTTTTTATATATATATATATATATATATATATATATATATATATGTTTCACTTCAGTTTATTTTAGTAAATAATTTCTTAACACTTTAAAAAAAAGCTGGGGTCAGCTATTAGGTTTGCAAGCTGGAACGTCAAGCAAATGAACGGCCCAGTTAAACAGGTTAGAGTTTTTGCTCATCTTAATTTAAAACCAGATATAGCATTCTAACATGAAACACAGCTCTGTAAGGCAGATCATGGTAGACTCCGTAAAGGTTGGGGATGATAAATATTCCATTCAAAATGTAATGCTAAGGCAACATAACAGAACAGGGGAACAGCAATACTTATTCATAGGAAAGTACAATTTACAGCTGCTGACATCTCGGATACACAGGGGTGTTTTGTTATGGTGTCAGGTTCTCTTTCACCCCTCTGTTTTGCTTGTAAAGGTTTGTGCTCCCAATTGGGATGATGTTTATTTCATTAACAAATGTATTTCTTTGCTGCCCAATCTCAACTCACACTATATAATTTTTGAAGTTGACTTGAATTGTGTGATCAACCCAGTCTTCCACCATTCAAACTCTAGATCATTATCTGCCTCTAAAATGTTCAGAGCTGTCACGCCCTGGTCAAAGTATTTTGTGTTTATCTTTATGTATTTGGTCAGGCCAGGGTGTGGCATGGGGTTTTTGTATTGGGGTGTGTTTTGTCTTGGGGTTTTGGTGTTAGTATTGGGATTGTAGTGTAGTGGGTTATCTAGCAAAGTCTATGGCTGCCTGGAGTGGTTCTCAATTAGAGGCAGGTGTTTATCGTTGTCTCTGATTGGGAACCATATTTAGGCAGCCATATTCTTTGAGTTTGTCGTGGGTGATTGTCCTTAGTGTCCTATGTGTACTCTCTGTTAGTTTGCACCAGATAGGCTGTTTCGGTTTCGTTTATTGTTTTTGTAAGTTCGTGTTTCTTTGTTGTATGAAACATGAATCTCAATAGCCACGCCGCATTTTGGTCCGATCCTTGTTCTACCTCTTCGTCAGAGGAGGATATAGAAGAAAGCCGTAACAAGAGCTTTGTCTGCATTAAAGAGCCAGGCAGGATGTGTAGATCTATGGAGATTCCTTTTTCCCAGTAACAAAGATGTTCTTTCTTTTCACGTGTACCACTCCTATTCCAGAATATACTACTTTTTTGTAGATAAAGCTCTTCTCCCCACTGTTAAGAAAGTAGAATTCTCTGCCACTGTTGTTAGTGACAATGTTCCTCTGTCACTCAACCTCTCATTGAACTTTACAGATCGCCCCCCATGGAGACTTAACTCATCTTTACTTTCAAACAATTCATTCTGCACCGTTCTATCGAATGCAAATTATGTCATTATTGAGACAAATAAAACAGATTCGATCTCTCCATCTACACTTTGGGAAACACTTGAAGTTGTTCTTAAAGGCTAAATAATTTCCTATTTCTCTCTAATAATTTATTTGATTTGATTTATTTTTTATTTATTTTACCTTTATTTAACCATGTAGGCTAATTGAGAACAAGTTCTCATTTGCAACTGCCACCTGGCCAAGATAAAGCAAAGCAGTGTGACACAAACAACAACACAGAGTTACACATGGAGTAAACAACACAGAGTTACACATGGAACAAACAACACAAAGTTACACATGGAGTAAACAACACAGAGTTACACATGGAGTAAACAACACAGAGTTACACATGGAACAAACAACACAGAGTTACACATGGAGTAAACAACACAGAGTTACACATGGAACAAACAACACAGAGTTACACATGGAGTAAACAACACAGAGTTACACATGGAGTAAACAACACAGAGTTACACATGGAACAAACAACACAGAGTTACACATGGAGTAAACAACACAGAGTTACACATGGAGTAAACAACACAGAGTTACACATGGAGTAAACAACACAGAGTTACACATGGAGTAAACAACACAGAGTTACACATGGAGTAAACAACACAGAGTTACACATGGAGTAAACAACACAGAGTTACACATGGAGTAAACAACACAGAGTTACACATGGAACAAACAACACAGAGTTACACATGGAACAAACAACACAGAGTTACACATGGAGTAAACAACACAGAGTTACACATGGAACAAACAAACAGAGTTACACATGGAGTAAACAACACAGAGTTACACATGGAGTAAACAACACAGAGTTACACATGGAACAAACAACACAGAGTTACACATGGAGTAAACAACACAGAGTTACACATGGAACAAACAACACAGAGTTACACATGGAGTAAACAACACAGAGTTACACATGGAGTAAACAACACAGAGTTACACATGGAGTAAACAACACAGAGTTACACATGGAGTAAACAACACAGAGTTACACATGGAGTAAACAACACAGAGTTACACATGGAACAAACAACACAGAGTTACACATGGAACAAACAACACAGAGTTACACATGGAGTAAACAACACAGAGTTACACATGGAACAAACAAACAGAGTTACACATGGAGTAAACAACACAGAGTTACACATGGAGTAAACAACACAGAGTTACACATGGAACAAACAACACAGAGTTACACATGGAGTAAACAACAGAGTTACACATGGAACAAACAACACAGAGTTACACATGGAGTAAACAACACAGAGTTACACATGGAGTAAACAACACAGAGTTACACATGGAACAAACAACACAGAGTTACACATGGAATAAACAACACAGAGTTACACATGGAACAAACAACACAGAGTTACACATGGAGTAAACAACACAGAGTTACACATGGAACAAACAAACAGAGTTACACATGGAGTAAACAACACAGAGTTACACATGGAGTAAACAACACAGAGTTACACATGGAACAAACAACACAGAGTTACACATGGAGTAAACAACACAGAGTTACACATGGAACAAACAACACAGAGTTACACATGGAGTAAACAACACAGAGTTACACATGGAGTAAACAACACAGAGTTACACATGGAGTAACACAGAGTACCATGGAGTAAACAACACAGAGTTACACATGGAGTAAACAACACAGAGTTACACATGGAGTAAACAACACAGAGTTACACATGGAACAACAACACAGAGTTACACATGGAACAAACAACACAGAGTTACACATGGAGTAAACAACACAGAGTTACACATGGAACAAACAAACAGAGTTACACATGGAGTAAACAACACAGAGTTACACATGGAGTAAACAACACAGAGTTACACATGGAACAAACAACACAGAGTTACACATGGAGTAAACAACACAGAGTTACACATGGAACAAACAACACAGAGTTACACATGGAGTAAACAACACAGAGTTACACATGGAGTAAACAACACAGAGTTACACATGGAACAAACAACACAGAGTTACACATGGAATAAACAACACAGAGTTACACATGGAACAAACAACACAGAGTTACACATGGAGTAAACAACAACACAGAGTTACACATGGAACAAACAACACAGAGTTACACATGGAGTAAACAACACAGAGTTACACATGGAACAAACAACACAGAGTTACACATGGAGTAAACAACACAGAGTTACACATGGAGTAAACAACACAGAGTTACACATGGAGTAAACAACACAGAGTTACACATGGAGTAAACAACACAGAGTTACACATGGAGTAAACAACACAGAGTTACACATGGAGTAAACAACACAGAGTTACACATGGAGTAAACAACAACACAGAGTTACACATGGAACAAACAAACAGAGTTACACATGGAACAAACAACACAGAGTTACACATGGAGTAAACAACACAGAGTTACACATGGGATAAACAACAACACAGAGTTACACATGGAACAAACAACACAGAGTTACACATGGAACAAACAACACAGAGTTACACATGGGATAAACAACAACACAGAGTTACACATGGAACAAACAACACAGAGTTACACATGGAACAAACAACAACACAGAGTTACACATGGAACAAACAACACAGAGTTACACATGGAACAAACAACACAGAGTTACACATGGGATAAACAACAACACAGAGTTACACATGGAACAAACAACACAGAGTTACACATGGAGTAAACAACACAGAGTTACACATGGAACAAACAACACAGAGTTACACATGGAACAAACAACACAGAGTTACACATGGAACAAACAACACAGAGTTACACATGGAGTAAACAACACAGAGTTACACATGGAGTAAACAACACAGAGTTACACATGGAACAAACAACACAGAGTTACACATGGGATAAACAACAACACAGAGTTACACATGGAACAAACAACACAGAGTTACACATGGAGTAAACAACACAGAGTTACACATGGAACAAACAACACAGAGTTACACATGGAACAACAACACAGAGTTACACATGGAACAAACAACACAGAGTTACACATGGAGTAAACAACACAGAGTTACACATGGAACAAACAACACAGAGTTACACATGGAACAAACAACACAGAGTTACACATGGAGTAAACAACACAGAGTTACACATGGAACAAACAACACAGAGTTACACATGGAGTAAACAACACAGAGTTACACATGGAGTAAACAACACAGAGTTACACATGGAGTAAACAACAACACAGAGTTACACATGGAACAAACAACACAGAGTTACACATGGAGTAAACAACAACACAGAGTTACACATGGAGTAAACAACACAGAGTTACACATGGAGTAAACAACACAGAGTTACACATGGAACAAACAACACAGAGTTACACATGGAGTAAACAACACAGAGTTACACATGGAGTAAACAACACAGAGTTACACATGGAGTAAACAACACAGAGTTACACATGGAGTAAACAACACAGAGTTACACATGGAGTAAACAACACAGAGTTACACATGGAGTAAACAACACAGAGTTACACATGGAACAAACAACACAGAGTTACACATGGAGTAAACAACACAGAGTTACACATGGAGTAAACAACACAGAGTTACACATGGAGTAAACAACACAGAGTTACACATGGAGTAAACAACACAGAGTTAAGTTACACATGGAGTAAACAACACAGAGTTACACATGGAACAAACAACACAGAGTTACACATGGAGTAAACAACACAGAGTTACACATGGAGTAAACAACACAGAGTTACACATGGAACAAACAACACAGAGTTACACATGGGATAAACAACAACACAGAGTTACACATGGAACAACAACACAGAGTTACACATGGAGTAAACAACACAGAGTTACACATGGAACAAACAACACAGAGTTACACATGGAACAAACAACACAGAGTTACACATGGAACAAACAACACAGAGTTACACATGGAGTAAACAACACAGAGTTACACATGGAACAAACAACACAGAGTTACACATGGAACAAACAACACAGAGTTACACATGGAGTAAACAACACAGAGTTACACATGGAACAACAACACAGAGTTACACATGGAGTAAACAACACAGAGTTACACATGGAGTAAACAACACAGAGTTACACATGGAGTAAACAACACAGAGTTACACATGGAACAAACAACACAGAGTTACACATGGAGTAAACAACACAGAGTTACACATGGAACAAACAACACAGAGTTACACATGGAGTAAACAACACAGAGTTACACATGGAGTAAACAACACAGAGTTACACATGGAGTAAACAACACAGAGTTACACATGGAACAAACAACACAGAGTTACACATGGAGTAAACAACACAGAGTTACACATGGAGTAAACAACACAGAGTTACACATGGAGTAAACAACACAGAGTTACACATGGAACAAACAACACAGAGTTACACATGGAGTAAACAACACAGAGTTACACATGGAACAAACAACACAGAGTTACACATGGAACAAACAACACAGAGTTACACATGGAACAAACAACACAGAGTTACACATGGAGTAAACAACACAGAGTTACACATGGAACAAACAACACAGAGTTACACATGGAACAAACAACACAGAGTTACACATGGAGTAAACAACACAGAGTTACACATGGAACAAACAACACAGAGTTACACATGGAGTAAACAACACAGAGTTACACATGGAGTAAACAACACAGAGTTACACATGGAGTAAACAACACAGAGTTACACATGGAGTAAACAACAACACAGAGTTACACATGGAACAAACAACACAGAGTTACACATGGAGTAAACAACAACACAGAGTTACACATGGAGTAAACAACAACACAGAGTTACACATGGAACAAACAACACAGAGTTACACATGGAGTAAACAACAACACAGAGTTACACATGGAACAAACAACACAGAGTTACACATGGAACAAACAACACAGAGTTACACATGGAACAAACAACACAGAGTTACACATGGAGTAAACAACACAGAGTTACACATGGAGTAAACAACACAGAGTTACACATGGAACAAACAACACAGAGTTACACATGGAGTAAACAACACAGAGTTACACATGGAACAAACAACACAGAGTTACACATGGAACAAACAACACAGAGTTACACATGGAGTAAACAACAACACAGAGTTACACATGGAGTAAACAACAACACAGAGTTACACATGGAGTAAACAAACAGAGTCAATAATAAAATACAAAAACTCTATATACAGTGAGTGCAAATGCGGTAGGATAAGAGAGGTAAAGCAATACATAGGCCATAGTTTCGAAATAATTACAATTTAGCAATTTAAACAATGGAGGGATAGATGTGCAGAAGATGAATGTGCAAGTAGAGATACTGGGGTGCAAAAGAGAAAGAAGAAAAATAAATGTAAAAAACAGTATGGGGATGAGGTAGTTGGATGAGCTATTTACAGATGGGCTATGTACAGCTGCTCTGACAGATGGTGCTTAAAGTTAGTGAGGGAGATATGAGTCTCCGGCGTCAGTGATGTTTGCATTTCTTTCCCGTCATTGGCAGCAGAGAACTGGAAGGAAAGGCGACCAAACGAGGAATAGCTTTGGGGGTGACCAGTGAAATATACCTGCTGGTGCGCGTGCTATGGGTGGGTGCTGCTATGGTGACCAGTGAGCTGAGATAAGGCGGGGCTTTACCTAGCAAACACTTATAGATGACCTGGAGCCAGTGGGTTTGACAATTAATATGAAGCGAGGGCCAGCCAACGAGAGCATACAGGTCGCAGCGGTGGGGAGTATATGTGGCTTTTGGTGACAAAACAGATGGCACTGTGATAGTTTGCTGAGTAGAGTGTTGGAGGCTATTTTGTAAATGACATCGCCGAAGTGGAGGATCGACAGGATAGTCAGTTTTACGAGGGTATGTTTGGCAGCATGAGTGAAGGATGCTTTGTTGTGAAATAGGAAGCCGATTGTAGATTTCATTTTGGAATGGAGATGCTTAATGTGAGTCTGGAAGGAGAGTTTACAGTCTAACCAGACACCTAGAGATTTGTAGTTGTCCACATATTCTAAGTCAGAACTGTCCAGAGTAGTGATGCTAGACGGGCGGACAGGTGCGGACAGCGATCGGTTGAAGAGCATGCATTTAGTTTTACCTTGGCCAGGTCGATGAATACAGCTGCACCGTATTGTCTCTTATCGATGGTGGCTATGATATCGTTAAGGACCTTGAGCGTGGTTGAGGTGCACCCATGACCAGCTCGGAAACCAGATTGCATAGTGGAGAAGGTACGATGTGATTCAAAATGGTCAGTAATCTGTTTGTTAACTTGGCTTTCGAAGACCTTAGAGATGCATGGTAGGATAGATATTGGTCTGTAGCAGTTTGGGTCTAGAGTGTCTCCCACTTTGAAGAGGGGGATGACCGCAGCAGCTTTCTAATCTTTGGGGATCTCAGATGATACGAAAGAGAGGTTGAACAAGCTAGTAATAGGGATAGCAACAAATTTAGAAAGAGAGGGTCCAGATTGTCTAGCCCTGCTGATTTGTAGGGGTCCAGATTTTGCAGCTTTTTCAGAACATCAGCAATCTGGATTTGGGTGAAGGAGAAATGGGGGAGGCGTTCGCAAGTTACTGTGGGGGGTACACGGCTGTTCACCAGGGTAGGGGTATACATGTGGAAAGCATGGGCAGCCGTAGAAAAATGCTTTTTAAAATTCTCAATTATCGCGGATTTATCGGTGGTGACAGTGTTTCCTAGCCTCAGTGCAGTGGGCAGCTGGGAGGAGGTGCTCTTATTCTCCATTGACTTTACAGTGGCGCAGAACTTTATGGTGTTTGTGCTGCAGGATGCAAAATTTGTGTTAGGAAAGCCAAGGCTAGCTTTTTCAAACTGCCTGTGTATATTGATTCCTAACTTCCCTGAAAGTTGCATATCGCGGGGGCTATTCGAATGTAAAATGCCACAGCTGTTTTTGTGCTGGTCAACGGCAGTCATGTCTGGAGTGAATCACGGGCTATATCTGTTCCTGGTTCTACATTTCTTGAGTGGGGCATGCTTATTTAAGATTGTGAGAAAGCACTTCTAAAGAATAACCAGGCATCTTCTACTGACGGCATGAGGTCAATATCCTTCCAGGATACTCGGGCCAGGTCGATTAGAAAGGCCTGTTCGCTGAAGTGTTTTAGGGAGCGTTTGACAGTGATGAGGGGTGGTCGTTTGACCACAGACCCATTACGGACGCAAGCAATGTGGCAGTGATCTCTGAGATCCTGGTTGAAGACAGCAGAGGTGTATTTGTAGGGCAGGTTGGTTAGGATGATATCTATGAGGGTGCCTGTGTTTACGGATTTGGGGTTGTTCCGGGTAGGTTCATTGATAATTTGTGTGAGGTTGAGGGCATCAAGCTTAGATTGTAGGATGGCCGGGGTGTTAAGCATGTCCCAGTTTAGGTCACATAACAGCCCGAGCTCTGAAGATAGATGGGGGGCAATCAATTCACATATGGAGTCCAGTGCACAGCTGGAGGCAGAAGGTGGTCTATAGCAAGCGGCAACGGTGAGAGACTTGTTTAATAAACAATGAAAAATTCAACAACATTCTGGGATTAGGACAACAGTACTACACCTCTCCATCACCAGAAATGTATAAATAAAGGCTTAGTCTTCAAACGTGGCTTTGCCTTCCTGTTGGCCCGCAGAAGGATTTTATTGGATTGGAAATCTATCTATCCTCCCTTAACCTCTCTTTGGCTCAAAGATATGCTGTTCCTAAAATTAGAAGATATTAAGTATACTATCTGAGCGTCAAGCAACTCATTTTATTCCACCTGGGACCCGATAATATCCTATTTTGAACATCTCCAAACACTTCCTTCAGATTAGTACTCTTGGCCTCACCCCCACCAATTAAGATTATTGCTATATAGGCCTATAAAATCACCTAATCATCTGAAATTGTTAGGCTATTATGTTTTCGCTTGTTTTGAAGTAGCGTTGTATCATTTTGTTTTCTGACATGTAACTCAATGACTTCCCTTTCTTTTTAAATGTGTTTGGAGGTGGGTCGAAGGGGGCCAAAAAGGGGAAAATGTGTCTTTACATTTGATCTTTCATTCAGTGTGAACAAAAATATTACACAAATATTTGGAGTAATTACACTGTTGTTTATCCAGCCTCAGTTCTCTTTTATTACAGCCATTGGCTGAAATCCTTGAGAGGTTTTCTTCCTCTCCTGCAACTGAGTTGCCACCTGTAGGTTGAATCCTTATTGGCTGAAGATATTTCAGATTTTCATTTTTTATAAATTAGTTTAAAAAATGTAAAAGCATAATTTCAGTTTGACATGATGGCGTATTGTGACACAAAATCTACATTTAATATTTTTTATTTAGGCTGTAACGACGAAATGTGGAAAAAGTCAATGGATGAGATTACTTTCTAAAGGCACTTTTGTACTTATAGCAGGGAGAGAGAGGGAGCGAAGGATAGAGGGAGGGTGTTAGTAGCCAGGAAATTATGTTATAGCAGCAGGATATGATGTCAGACTGACCAATGACCCAGGATATGATGAGAATCTCCATCCAGGTGAAGGGGGTGGTGGTCATACGATACAGCAGGGTGGGGTCTTCCTCTGGAGAGGAGAAGGAGATGAAGAACAATTAAAGTTGCAAGCAGCAATGCTGGGATTCAAGCTGTGGGCCCACTGTTCCACCATCAGGTGTAATTGGACACATCGCCCTAGAATGGGGTCAGTCTGTTATATCTGGTGTAAATCTCCTGTCTTATCTGGTGTCCTGTGTGAATTTAAGTATGCTTCCTCTAATTCTCTCTCTCCTGGAAGAACTGAGCACTAGGACCTGGCCTGATGACTCCTGGCTGTCACAAATCCATCTGGTCATGTGGCTGCTTCAGTTTCAACCCTGACCTGTTCACTGGATGTGTTACCTTGTCCCGGACCTGCTGTTTTTGACTTTGTCTCTCTCTCTCTCACTCACGCACCTGCACCTGCTGTCTCAACCTCCTTTGAAAAGCAAACTGACATTTACTCCTGATGTGCTGATCTGTTGCACCCTCTACAACCACTGTGATTATTATTTGCTGGTCATCTATGAACGTTTGAACATCTTGAATAAGAATCTGGCCTTAATGGACATATACTGTTATAATCTCCACCCAGCACAGCCAGAAGAGGACTGGCCACCCCTCAGAGACTGGTTCCTCTCTAGGTTTCTTCCTAGGTTCTTGCCTTTCTAGGGAGTTTTTCCTAGCTACCGTGCTTCACAAAATCAAATGAAATGAAATGTATTTGTCACATACACATGGTTAGCAGATGTTAATGCGAGTGTAGCGAAATGCTTATGCTTCTAGTTCCGACAATGCAGTAATAACCAACAAGTAATCTAGCTAACAATTCCAAAACTACTACCTTATAGACACAAGTGTAAGGGGATAAAGAATATGTACATAAAGATATATGAATGAGTGATGGTACAGAGCGGCATAGGCAAGATACAGTAGATGGTATCGAGTACAGTATATACATATGAGATGAGTATGTAAACAAAGTGGCATAGTTAGTGGCTAGTGATACATGTATTACATAAAGATGCAGTAGATGATATAGAGTACAGTATATACGTATACATATGAGATGAATGATGTAGGGTATGTAAACATTATATTAGGTAGCATTGTTTAAAGTGGCTAGTGATATATTTTACATCATTTCCCATCAATTCCCATTATTAAAGTGGCTGGAGTTGAGTCAGTGTGTTGGCAGCAGCCACTCAATGTTAGTGGTGGCTGTTTAACAGTCTGATGGCCTTGAGATAGAAGCTGTTTTTCAGTCTCTCGGTCCCAGCTTTGATGCACCTGTACTGACCTCGCATTCTGGATGATAGCGGGGTGAACAGGCAGTGGCTCGGGTGGTTGTTGCTTGTGAGTGCTTTTGGTGACAAGCCAAATTTCTTCAGCCTCCTGAGGTTGAAGAGGCGCTGCTGTGCCTTCTTCACGATGCTGTCTGTGTGGGTGGACCAATTCAGTTTGTCTGTGATGTGTATGCCGAGGAACTTAAAACTTACTACCCTCTACTACTGTTCCATCGATGTGGATAGGGGGTGTTCCCTCTGCTGTTTCCTGAAGTCCACAATCATCTCCTTAGTTTTGTTGACGTTGAGTGTGAGGTTATTTTCCTGACACCACACTCCGAGGGCCCTCACCTCCTCCCTGTAGGCCGTCTCGTCGTTGTTGGTAATCAAGCCTACCACTGTTGTGTCGTCCGCAAACTTGATGATTGAGTTGGAGGCGTGCGTGGCCATGCAGTCGTGGGTGAACAGGGAGTACAGGAGAGGGCTCAGAACGCACCCTTGTGGGGCCCCAGTGTTGAGGATCAGCGGGGTGGAGATGTTGTTGCCTACCCTCACCACCTGGGGGCGGCCCGTCAGGAAGTCCAGTACCCAGTTGCACAGGGCGGGGTCGAGAGGTTGATGACGAGCTTGGAGGGTACTATGGTGTTGAATGCCGAGCTGTAGTCGATGAACAGCAGTCTCACATAGTTATTCCTCTTGTCCAGATGGGTTAGGGCAGTGTGCAGTGTGGTTGAGATTGCATCGTCTGTGGACCTATTTGGGCGGTAAGCAAATTGGAGTGGGTCTAGGGTGTCAGGTAGGGTGGAGGTGATATGGTCCTTGACTAGTCTCTCAAAGCACTTCATGATGACGGAAGTGAGTGCTACGGGGCGGTAGTCGTTTAGCTCAGTTACCTTAGCTTTCTTGGGAACAGGAACAATGGTGGCCCTCTTGAAGCATGTGGGAACAACAGACTGGGATAGGGATTGATTGAATATGTCCGTAAACACACCAGCCAGCTGGTCTGCGCATGCTCTGAGGGCGCGGCTGGGGATGCCGTCTGGGCCTGCAGCCTTGCGAGGGTTAACACGTTTAAATGTTTTCCTCACATCGGCTGCAGTGAAGGAGAGTCCGCATGTTTTGGTTGCGGGCCATGTCAGTGGCACTGTATTGTCCTCAAAGCGGGCAAAAAAGTTATTTAGTCTGCCTGGGAGCAAGACATCCTGGTTCGTGACAGGGCTGGTTTTCTTTTTGAAATCCGTGATTGACTGTAGACCCTGCCATATACCTCTTGTGTCTGAGCCGTTGAATTGTTTGATTGCCTTGCGGAGGGAATAGCTACACTGTTTGTATTCGGTCATGTTTCTGGTCACCTTGCCCTGATTAAAAGCAGTGGTTCGCGCTTTCAGTTTCACTCGAATGTTATGTTTGGTGTAAAAGCAACACAGCTCTTCACTCTGAACACACCATCCCCACTGTCAAAGATGGTGGTGGCAGCATCATGGTTTGGGCCTGCTTTTCTTCAGCAGGGACAGGGAAGATGGTTAAAATTGATGGGAAGATGGATGGAGCCAAATACAGGACCATTCTGGAAGAAAACCTGATGGAGTCTGCAAAAGACCTGAGACTGGGACGGAGATTTGTCTTCCAACAAGACAATGATCCAAAACATAAAGCAAAATCTACAATGGAATGGTTCAAAAATAAACATATCCAGGTGTTAGAATGGCCAAGTCAAAGTCCAGACCTGAATCCAATCGAGAATCTGTGGAAAGAACTGAAAACTGCTGTTCACAAATGCTCTCCATCCAACCTCACTGAGCTCGAGCTGTTTTGCAAGGAGGAATGGGAAAAAATGTAAGTCTCTCGATGTGCAAAACTGATAGAGACATACCCCAAGTGACTTACAGCTGTAATCGCAGCAAAAGGTGGCGCTACAAAGTATTAACTTAAGGGGGCTGAATAATTTAGCACGCCCAATTTTTCAGTTTTTGATTTGTTAAAAAAGTTTGAAATATCCAATAAATGTCGTTCCACTTCATGATTGTGTCCCACTTGTTGTTGATTCTTCACAAAAAAATACAGTTTTATATCTTTATGTTTGAAGCCTGAAATGTGGCAAAGTTCAAGGGGGCCGAATACTTTCGCAAGGCACTGTATGTCGAGTCTTGGCAGTGTTTGGAACCAAGTTTTGTTATAATACAAAAATATCTGTGTCTGATTTGTGTATTCTGATTTACAACAGAATAAAAGTAATGAACCTAAACAAATACAATAGATCCCCTAATAATGGTAATAATTACAGCCACAAGCTGTGTTGCCGGGGTTTACGCTAGGTACTGTTATTCATTGTTGGTAAATGTTGAAGTGAGCTGAGCAGTTGTAATAAGATGGCAAGAGCTAGGGGTACCTGAAGAGGGGCATTAGGAGTATTGACAATGTTTCGCAAGCAAACATTTCACATAGTCAAACACACCAACATTATATTACAGTATTCCAATGTTAGGATTATTTGGCTGAAATATGGCACGATTCCACAATTGAAATCAATTAGCATCAGTTTCACTGAGGGACTTTTATTTTGAAGGCAAACCGCAAAATTAACTATTATGGCTGACTAGTGGTTATTGTGGTTAGCATCACATAGCTCAGTTCTCAGTATAACAGTCTCTTTTAACCCACTGTAAATGTTGCGTAATCTGAACCTTAGTGAAAACTGTACCCTCGTTTCTAATCTTCAATTCAATTAGCGCCCTATGCCTACATGAAGTTTGGTGTTCTGTTACAAATACATTTTAAACAGACTGTAGGCCTGAGCAACGTGAAGTAACGTTAGGCAGCTAACGTTACTACCTATGTAGAAACTGATGAGGGGAAGCGGGAGTAGACGTGACACAATCACGTGTCTATGAACCAGAATTATGTTGTTAGCACTGAGGCGGTGTGCCCTAGTAGGAAGTCCACTGTGTGCAGCTCACCCTGCACTAACATAAAAAACATGAACATATCTACTTCTGCTAAGCTTCCCAGTAAAGCAATGAAAACAAACAAACATTTCAGAAGTGCTTAAAATAGCCTAAGCTAACATATGTAGCTTAAGAAACAAGGTTCATGAAATTAATAACTTAATAGTAAAAGATGACATTCATATTCTGACTCTCTCTGATACTCACTTAGACAATAACTTTGATGATACATTGGTAGCAATACAAGGTTATAACATCTACAGAAAAGACAGAAATGCCAATGGTGGAGGTGTTGCTGTTTATATTCAGAACCACATTCCTGTAAAGCTTAGAGACGATCTAATGTTAAACACTGTTGAAGTGTAACGGCTTTCTTCCTGGGAAGGAGAGGAGGACCAAAACAAAGCGTTGTTGAAGTTCATGGTTCTTTAATAAGAGACACTTAACATGAACAAACGTGGCAAAACCGAAACAGCCCTATCTGGTGCAGAAAACACAAAGACAGGGAACAACCACCCACAAAACAGGCTACCTAAATATGGTTCCCAATCAGAGACAATGACTAACACCTGCCTCTGAGAACCATATCAGGCCAAACATAGAAATATACAAACTAGACACACAACAGAATGCCCACCCAGCTCACGTCCTGACCAACACTCAAACAAGGAAAACACAAAAGAACTATGGTCAGAACGTGACATGAAGTAATATGGCTACAGGTTCATCTGCCTCACCTAAAGCCCATTCTGGTGGGAAGCTGCTATAGACCACCAAGTGCTAACAGTCAGTATCTGGATAACATGTGTGAAATGCTTGATAATGTTTGTGATATCAACAGAGAGGTATATTTTCTGGGTGATTTAAATATTAACTGGCTTTCATCAAGCTGCCCACTCAAGAAAAATCTTCAAACTGTAACCAGTGCCTGCAACCTGGTTCAGGTTATCAGTCAACATACCAGGGTAGTTACAAACAGCAGAGGAATGAAATCAACATGAATTAGTAAACATGAATCTTTACTAACGCTGCAGAAATTTGCTTTAAAGCAGTAGTCAGATCCATTGGATGTAGTGATCACAATATAGTAGCCATATCTAGGAAAACCAACGTACCAAAGGCTGGGCCTAATATAGCGTATGAGAGGTCATACAACACGTTTTTGTAGTGATTCCTATGTTGTTGATGTAAATCATATTTGTTGGTTCGTGGTGTGTAATGAGGAGCAATCAGATGTTACACTTATGAAATTGCTTATCCCAGTTACTAATAAGCATGAACCCATTTAGAATATTACTAAAAACTGTTAAATCCCTGTGAATTGATGAGGAATTGAAAAATTGTATGGTTGAGACGGATGAGGCAAAAGGAATGGCAAAAAAGTCTGACTGCACAACCAATTGGCATCGGTACTGCAAATTGAGAAATCATGAGACTAAACTGAATAAAAAGAAGAAGAAACTATACTATGAAACAAAGATAAATGACAAAGAATGATAGTAAAAAACATTGGAGCACCTTCAAAAAGCAAGCAGCTCCATCATTCATTGAAACAGATGGATCATTCATTACAAAATCGACTGATATTGCCAACTACATTAAGTAGGCAACGTAGGCATGACATGCCAGAAACAAACGCTAACACCACACATTATATCAGTATATCTAACCAAATTATGAAAGACAAGCATTGTAATTTTGAATTCTGTAAAGTGACTGTGGAAGAGGTGAAAAAAATAATTGTTGTCTATCAACAATGACAAGGCACCAGGGTCTGACAACTTCGATGGAAAATTACTGAGGATAATAGGATAATAGGATAATCTTTAATTTAAGCCTACTAGAAAGTGTGTGCCCTCTGGCCTGGAGGGAAGCTAAAGTCATTCCGCTACCTGAGAATAGTAAAGCCCCCTTTACTGTGTTTGACCAGATACAATGCTATTTTACAGTAAACAAATTGACAATAGACTTTCAGCACGCTTATAGGGAAGGACATTCAACAAGCACTGCACTTGCACAAATTAATGGTGATTGACTGAGAGAAATTGATAATAAGATTGTGGGGGCTGTTAGATTTCAGTGCGGCTTTTGACATTATCGATCATAGTCTGCTGCTGGAAAAATGTGTTGTGGATAAATAGTTAACTGTCAAATAGAACACAGAGGGTGTTCTTTAATGGAAGCCTCTACAACATAATCCAGGTAGAATCAGGAATTCCCCAGGGCAGCTGTCTAGGCCCCTTACTTTAAAAAATATTTACTAACTACATGCCAGTGTATCTATGTATGTGGATGACTCAAAATCAAATCAAATTTATTTATATAGCCCTTCGTACATCAGCTGATATCTCAAAGTGCTGTACAGAAACCCAGCCTAAAACCCCAAACAGCAAGCAATGCAGGTGTAGAAGCACGGTATTCCACAGTACTACATAGAGCCATGACTACATGGATCTCTATTCCACAGTACTACATAGAGCCATGACTACATGGAACTCTATTCCACAGTACTACATAGAGACATGACTACATGGAACTCTATTCCACATCAGGTAACTGATGCAGCAGCATCAGAATCAGATTTTTTTTAAACAGGTAAAAATACACCTTATGGAAAGCGGGGACTGTGAAGCAAGACAAACAGGCTCAGACACATGCATACACACACATGATAACATACTCACTATACACACGTACACATGGATTTTGTGTTGTAGATATGTGGGTGTGGAGTATGGGCCTGAGGGCCAACAATGTGTTGTGGATTCTGTAATGAATGTATTGTAATGTTATTTTTTTTTTATAACTGCCTTAATTTGAGCCTTGTTAGCATCTAAGGGGGATCCATAACAAATAGAAATACAAACACTATGGCTGCCATATTGGACACATTGCTGTAGTGTAATCCTTACCAGACCTTATTGTTGGTTGTGATCGGGTCGGGGTCATGTGGGGAGAATTAAGGTTAAGGTTAAACAGACCTTGTTGTTGGTTCTGTTGCGGTCGTGTGGGGAGATGTGTAGTCATGTTGGGTAGCAGTGTGGTCCCAGCGAAGCGGTCGGCAGCGTTCAAGACCAGCAGACACAGAAAGATGGAGAAAGAGGAAGCGTGGGCCACGAACTTCATGAAGGGACTTCTCATCACCTTCCCTACCTGTGGGAGACAGGTGACCACAAGTAGTTTAACAGCTGTAGGGTGGAGGGGTTAGGCTGTAGTGTGCATAGTGGAGTGTGTAGGGTACCTACCCTACTGCAGGGGGCCACCAGGTAAGCCACAGCTAGTCCAGGTAGTCCAACAGCCACTCCCAGGACCACTAGTAGTTTAACAGCTGTAGTCTGCTGTCTCAGACCTGGTAGGTTCTCATACCAGATAGACAACAACTGCTGTTGACAGTTAGGATGGGCTACAAACTAGAGAGATGAAGGGAGTTAAATTAGACTGATATCCATACGCACATGCAAGTGTATGTGTGTGTGTGTACTGACCTTCTTGAGTTCATATTTGATGGCCAGTTTGAGTCGCATGAGTGAGGGTCGACCAGGTGGATGGTACTTCTCCTCTGAGTCAGTATCTCCACTCAGTATAGCCTCCACCTCCTCAGTGCTGCGACAGAGATCCAACAGACCTACCACATAGTCTTTACACTGCCCAGACAGACGCCGGTAGTCATTCTACAGGGAGGGAGGGAGGGAGGTGCGGAAGTAGAGTGGGAGATAGTGAGAGAGAGTTGGGGTAGGGAGAGTGGGAGAGAGACAGAAAGGGGGAGAGCGAGAGGGTGGAGAGAAAGAGAGGGAGACATTAATGTCGTTTATGCAAGTTCTTTCACTTGTCTGTGCATAATTATATGTGTGTGTGTGCATGTGCATGTGCGTGTGGTATGTACATTTTTACCTTCATAAATGCATGGTTGTGTGTATAGAGCACAGGTGTGTATAGTACCCGTGTGTGTGTGTGTTAGTTAGAGCCTGTGAGTGCTCCTCTGTGTGCACCTTAAACTCCTTCTCGATGTTGGCCAGGACAGCTAACTCGTTACTGAGCTCCAGGGCGGCTAATACTGGATCCTCATTGGACAGCGAGAGGTAGGCGGGGCTAGCCAGGCCACGGTAAGCGTTAATCCTGGACCGTGAGTGGCTGAAGGAGTCAAATTGCTGCTGGTAGTTGCACGAATCACAGCAACAAAAGTAGTCGTGGGGCGGGTCTATACGAGCTCCTTTACCCAATAGGTTGTGGACAATCTCATATTCATGACAATGAGCAGCAAGAATCACTGGAGTCACATCATGGGAGAAACTATAGAGAGAGACAAAGAGAGAGACAGTATCAATGAATTGGCGAGGGCACTAGAACAGTCTGCAGCACCCGGCCTCACCCTACTAGCATCTGAAGTCAAATGACTCCTGTTTGCTGATGATGTGGTGCTTCTGTCCCCAACCAAGGAGGGCCTACAGCAGCACGTAGATCTTCTACACATATTCTGTCAGACCTGGGCCCTGACAGTATATCTCAGTAAGACAAAAAAAATGCTGGTCCAGTTGCCAGAACCACAAATACAAATTTTATCTAGACATCTCTACCCTAGAGCACACAAACTATACATACCTTGGCATAAACATCAGCGTCAGAGGTAACATCCACAAAGCTGTGAACGATGTGAGAGACAAGATAAGAAGGGCCTAATATACCATCAAAAGGAACATAAAATTCAACATACCAATTAGGATCTGACTAGAAAATACTTGAATTAGTTATAAAAACCCATGGCTCTTTCCGGTTGTGAGGTCTGGGGTCCGCTCATCAACCAAGAATTCACAAAATGGGACAAACACAAAATTGAGAATTCTGCTGAAATATCCTCCGTGTACAATGTAAAACACCAAATAATGCATGCAGAGCAGAATTAGGCCGATACCCATTAATTGTCAAAATCCAGAAAAGAGACATTATATTCTACAACCACCAAAAACAAAGCGATTCACAAACCTTCCATAACAAAGCAATCACCTACAGAGAGATGCACATGGAGAAGAGTCCCCTAAGCAAGCTGGTCCTGTGGCTCTGTTAACACAACAGACCCCACAGAGCAACACAATTAGAACCAACAAAATCATTAGAAAACCAAAAGATAATTACTTGACACATTTGAAAGAATTAGTAAAAAAACTGAGCAAACTAAAATGCTATTCGGCCCTAAACAGAGTACACAGTGGCAGAATATCTAACCACTGTTAGTGACCCAAACTTAAGGAAAGCTTTGACTACAGTTGAAGTCAGAAGTTTACATACACCTTAGCCAAATACATTTATAAACTCAGTTCTTCACAATTCCTGACGTTTAATCCCAGTTAGGATCTTCAGCTTTAACTTATTTCATCACATTCCCAGTGGGTCAGAAGTTTACATATACTCAATTAGCATTTGGTAGCTTTGTCTTTAAATTGTTTATCTTGGGTCAAACCTTTTGGGTAGCCTTCCACAAGCTTCCCACAATAAGTTGGGTGAATTTTGGACCCTTCCTCCTGACAGAGTTGGTGTAACTGAATCAGGTTTGTAGGCCTCCTTGCTCGCACATGCTTTTTAAGTTCAGCCCAAAAAGGTATATAGGGTTGAGGTCAGGGCTTTGTGATGGCCACTCCAATACCTTGACTTTGTTGTACTTATTAAGCCATTTTACCACAACTTTGGAAGTATGCTTGGGGTCATTGGCCATTTGGAAGACCCATTAACAACCAAGCTTTAACTCCATTACTAATGTCTTGAGATGTTGCTTCAATATATCCACATCATTTTCCTACCTCATGATGCCATCTATTTTGTGAAGTGCACCAGTTCCTCATGCAGCAAAGCACCCCCACAACATGATGCTGCCCCCGTGCTTCACGGTTGGGATGGTGTTCTACGGCATGCAAGCCTCCCCCTTTTTCCTCAAAACATAACGATGGTCAGTATGGCCAAACAGTTCTATTTTTGTTTCATCAGACCAGAGGACATTTCTCCAAAAAGTACAATCTTTGTGCCCATGTGGAGTTGCAAACCGTAGTATGGCATTTTTATGGCGGTTTTGGAGCAGTGACTTCTTCCTTGCTGAGCGGACTTTCAGGTTATGTCGATATAGGACTTGTTTTACTGTGGATATACAGTGAGGGAAAAAAGTATTTGATCCCCTGCTGATTTTGTATGTTTGCCCACTGACAAAGAAATGATCAGTCTATAATTTTAATGGTAGGTTTATTTGAACAGTGAGAGACAGAATAACAACAAAAAAATCCTGAAAAACGCATGTCAAAAATGTTATAAATTGATTTGCAAGGGCCTCCCAGGTAGCGCAATGGTCTAGGGCACTGCATCGCAGCGCTAGCTGTGACACCAGAGACTCTGGGTTTGCGCCCAGGCTTTGTCGCAGCCGGCCACGACTGGGAGGTCCGTGGGTCGACGCACAATTGGCCTAGCATCGTCCAGGTTAGGGAGGGTTTGCCCGGTAGGGATATCCTTGTCTCATCGCGCACCAGTGACTCCTGTGGCAGGCCGGGCACAGTGCACGCTAACCAAGGTCGCCAGGTGCACAGTGTTTCCTCCGACACATTGGTGCGGCTGGCTTCCGGGTTGGATGCGCTCTGTGTTAAGAAGCAGTGCGGCTTGGTTGGGTTGTGTTTCGGAGGATGCACTCTCGACATTCGTCTCTCCTGAGCCCGTACAGGAGTTGTAGCAATGAGACAAGATAGGAACTACTAATAATTGGATAGTACGAAATTGGGGAGAAAAAGGGGCTACAATTTTTAAAAATAATAATAAGTAAATAAAATAAAATTTGATTTGCATTTTAATGAGAAATAAGTATTTGACCCCTCTGCGAAACATGACTTAGTACTTGGTGGCAAAACGCTTGTTGGCAATCACAACCCAATCACAGAGTTCAGACGTTTCTTGTAGTTGGCCACCAGGTTTGCACACATCTCAGGAGGGATTTTGTCCCACTTCTCTTTGCAGATCTTCTCCAAGTCATTAAGGTTTCGAGGCTGACTTTTGGCAACTCGAACCTTCAGCTCCCTCCACAGATTTTCAATGGGATCAAGGTCTGGAGACTGGCTAGTCCACTCCAGGACCTTAATGTGCTTCTTCTTGAGCCACTCCTTTGTTGCCTTGGCCATGTGTTTTGGGTCATTGTCATGCTGGAATACCCATCCACAACCCATTTTCAATACCCTGGCTGAGGGAAGGAGGTTCTCACCCAAGATTTGATGGTACATGGCCCCGTCCATCGTCCCTTTGATGCGGTGAAGTTGTCCTGTCTCCTTAGCAGAAAAACACCCACAAAGCATACTGTTTCCACCTCCATGTTTGACGGTGGGGATGGTGTTCTTGGGGTCATAGGCAGCATTCCTCCTCCTCCAAACATGGCGAGTTGAGATGATGCCAAAGAGCTCAATTTTGGTCTCATCTGACGACAACAGTTTCACCCAGTTGTCCTCTGAATCATTCAGATGTTCATTGGCAAACTTCAGACGGGCATGTATATGTGCTTTCTTGAGCAGGGGGACCTTGTGGGCGCTGCAGGATTTCATTCCTTCACGGCGTAGTGCGTTACCAATTGTTTTCTTGGTGACTATGGTCCCAGCTGCCGTGAGATCATTGACAAGATCCTCCCATGTAGTTCTGGGCTGATTCCTCACCGTTCTCATGATCATTGCAACTCCACGAGGTGAGATCTTGCATGGAACCCCAGGCTGAGGGAGATTGACAGTCCTTTTGTGTTTCTTCCATTTGCGAATAATCCTATCAACTGTTGTCACCTTCCCACCAAGCTGCTTGGCGATGGTCTTGTAGCCCATTCCAGCCTTGTGTAGGTCTACAATCTTGTCCCTGACATCCTTGGAGAGCTCTTTGGTCTTGGTCATGGTGGAGAGTTTGGAATCTGATTGATTGATTGCTTCTGTGGACAGTTGTCTTTTATACAGGTAACAAACTGAGATTAGGAGCACTCCCTTTAAGAGTGTGCTCCTAATCTAAGCTCGTTACCTGTATAAAAGACACCTGGGAGCCAGAAATCTTTCTGATTGAGAGGGGGTCAAATACCCTCATTAAAATGCAAATCAATTTATAACATTTTTCACATGCTTTTTTCTGGATTTTTTTGTTGTTATTCTGTCCCTCACTGTTAAAATAAACCTACCATTAAAATTATAGACTGATCATTTCTTTGTCAGTGGGCAAATGTACAAAATCAGCAGGGGATCAAATACTTTTTTCCCTCACTGTAGATGCTTTTATACCTGTTTCCGCCAGCATCTTCACAAGGTCCTTTGCTGTTGTTCTGGGGTTGATTTGCACTTTTCACACCAAAGTACGATCATCTCTAGGAGACAGAACGCATCTCCTTCCTGAGCGGTATGATAGCTGAATTGTCCCATGGTGTTTATACTTGCGTACTATTGTTTGTACAGATGAACGTGGTACCTTCAGGCGTTTGGAAATTGCTCCCAAGGATGAACCAGACTTGTGGAGGTCTACAATTTTTTTCTGAGGTCTTGATTTCTATAGATTTTCCCATGATGTCAAGCAAAGAGGCACTGTGTTTGAAGGTAGGCCTTGAAATACATCCACAGGTACACCTCCAATTGACTCAAATTATGTCAATTAGCCTATCAGAAGCTTCTAAAGCCAGGACATCATTTTCTGGAGTATTCCAAGCTGTTTAATAAAGGTACAGTCAATTTAGTGTATGTAAACTTCTGACGCACTGGAATTGTGATACAAAGAATTATAAGTGAAATAATCAATTGTTGGAAAAATGACTTGTCATGCACAAAGTAGATGTCCAAACCGACTTGCCAAAACTATAGTTTGTTAACAAGAAATTTGTGGAGGGGTTGAAAAACTAAGTCCAACCTAAGTGTATGTAAACTTCCGACTTCAACTGTATGCTGAAGAGGGTGGGGCTTAAACAAAATCCCTGTCTTAACAATCATGAAGCGTGGATGCCGATTGGTCAGACCACATTGAATAGTCCTTAGCACGGGTACCTCCTGTTTGAGTTTCTGCCTATAGGAAGGAAGGAGCATAATGGAGTCATGGTCAGATTTGCCGAAGGATGGCAGTGGAGGGCCTTACAGGCATTCCGGAAGTTGGAGTAACAGTTGTCGAGTGTTTTGGCAGCGCGAGTCTATGTGTTGATAGAAATTCGGCATCTTTTTTCTCAAATTTGCTTTCATAAAATCCCCAGCTACAATAAATGCAGCCTCAGGATATGTGGTTTCCTGTTTGCATAAAGTTCAGTGGAGTTCTTTGAGGGCCGTCGTGGTATCAGCTTGAGGGGGGATATACACGGCCGTGGCTATAACCGATGAGAAATCTCTTGGGAGATAATACAACATTTGATTGTGAGGTATTTTAGATCGGGTGAACGAAAACATACAGGAACTCAAGTCCTATCACAATTACACCATGAGTCGTTAATCATGAAACATGCACCCCTGCGCTTCTTCTTACCAGAGATATTTATTCCTTTCTGCGCAAAGAACTGAGAATCCAGCTGGCTGACCGATTCTAACAGTATATTCCGAGAGAGCCATGTCTCCATGAAGCAGAGTAGGTCACAATCCCTGATGTCTCTCTGGATCTTTCCAGACTCGGGCTCTGAGCTCGTCAACTTTGTTATCCAGAGACTGAACATTAGCGAGTAATATACTCGGAGGTGGTGGGTGTGTTTTCGCCTCCTAAATCAGACTAGAACCCCACTCCTTCGCCGGCGTTGTTTTGGGTCAGCTTCTGGAATCCTTTCAACTGCACTGGTGGTTGCAAACAAAGGATCTGCTTCAGAAAAGTCATCCCTGCTCGTGATGCTGGTAGTTCTGGTAGTGCTGGTGAGTTACCAGCGCTCTGATATCCAATAGTTCTCCCCGGCTGTATGTAATAACACAAAAATATTCTGGGCCAATAACGTAAGATATAATACATTGTCTAGTTGATGTCTAGGTAATCCTGTTTAATGCCGTTTTTTAAATGTATCATGTAGTAAAACTGCATAAGCGTTGCTCTTCACTTTCTGGAGGACCAACAGGTCAATATTAGGAAAGTTTTCTTAATGGTTTGTACACTCAGTGTTAGTTGCTAGAATTTTTTATTTTATTTTTTATTTAACTAGGCAAGTTAGTTAAGATCAAATTCTTATTTACAATGATGGCCTAGGAACGGTGTGTGAACTGCCTTGTTCAGGGGCAGATTGATAGATTTTTACCTTGTCAGCTCGGGGATCGAGCTAGCAACCTTTAGGTTACTGGCCCAACGCTAGGCCTAGATTCCCTGGGGTCACGTCACGGGAGAAACTAGAGAGAGAGAAATATACACGTACATAGACACACACACAAAAACACACAGACAGACAAGCATTACACACACACACACACACGCACACACACCCCCCTCTCACCGTGTCCCATCCTCATCATAAGCGTAGAAGTCATCCAACATGTCCACCTGGGCAGGGCTTGCTGTCAGGCGTTGCGCGTCACTGAACGAACGGTGGCCTAGCAACACCTCCGTTATACGCACATAACCTTTACCTAGGATACACACAGAGAGTAATGGAGTAAGTGTATCTCTCTCTCTCTTTCTCTCTCTATCAATCATCAATCAATAAATCACTCACTGATGGCCAGTAGCAGAGCGTCTCCCACCCTGGATAGCTCCACTCTCCCAAGCAGCAGCTCAGTCACCTCTAGATGCTCATTGGCCACCGCCAGCTGCAATGCATTCTGGCCCATGTAGTCTACTGCGTTCACGTTGAGACTGGGCATGTGTAGGACCATGCGTCGCACCTCGTGGGAGAAGTAAATGCTGGTTAAAAAACAGCGATATAACGCACTGTGGTGAATTTAAGCCTGGTCCCAATGTCTGAAACAGATACACAACGCACTGTGGTGACATTAAACTAAAGTCCCCTGTATAATTTGGCTATATAAAGAGTTTTATGGTAAAGGCCTGTAATATCATGTAAATGTCAATGTCCGAGCACCCATGGAAAATCTATTTGGCAAAATAAAAAATTCCCCATACAAATCTGTCAGTTTAAACGAGAGATATCGCTTGTTTTGCATTGGAATGCGTCTCAATCCACTGCATCTGCCGATGTAACACTTCCGCATCTGCAGTGAAACGTGATAGAGCTACAGCGGTGTTTGTGAGACTATGAGACATCCCGAAAATCAGTCTTCTCACAAAATCGTCTGTAGCTTCCGAACTGCCTTCAAACTATTATGACCTGTCATGACGTGACTATCATTAATGTGATGACATGCTATTTATCGGATAATTAACTATGTTGAATTATTATGTGATTAAATTAATCATATAACAATCAACCCATTAGTATCTTGGGGCACCATGAAAAAAGTTTGTTTAATGAGTTACCGTTTCCCGAATTAACTCAAGACTACAGTGGGGCAAAAAAGTATTGTCAGCCACCAATTGTGCAAGTTCTCCAACTTAAAAAGATGAGAGAGGCCTGTAATTTTCATCATAGGTACACTTCAACTATGACAGACAAAATTAGAAGAAAAAAATCCAGAAAATCACATTGTAGGATTTTTTATGAATTTATTTGCAAATTATGGTGGAAAAAAGTATTTGGTCAATAACAAATGTTTATCTCAATACTTTGTTATATACCCTTTTTTGGCAATGACAGAGGTCAAACGTTTTCTGTAAGTCAATCAGTCAACCAATTTCTAAAGACTGTTGACATCTAGTGGAAGCCATAGAAACTGCAACCAGATACCTCAGAAATCTAGATTCCCATAGAAAACCAATTGAAAACACAGTCACCTCAAAAAAGAAAATTCCTGGACAGTTTGACCTCTGGGTTTCGCCTGCCAAATAAGTTATGTTAAACTCAGACATCATTTTTACAGTTTTATAAACTTTAGAGTGTTTTCTATCCAAATCGACCAATTACGTTCATATCCTAGCTTCTGGGCCTGAGTAGCAGGCAGCTTACTTTGGGCACGCTTTTCATCCGGATGTGAAAATAGTGCCCCCTAGCCCGAAGAGGTTTTAAAACATGTTGGCATTACAGACTCAGACAGAGAGAGGTTGAAAATGTCAGTGAAGACACTTGCCACTTTGTCAACGCGTGTTCGCAGTAACACGTCCTGGTAATCCATCTGGCCCTGCGGCCTTGTGAATGTTGACCTGTTTAAAGGTCTTACTCACATCGACTGCAGAGAGTGTGATCACCCAGTCTTTCCCGAAACAGCTGATGCTCTCATGCATGTTTCAGCGAAGGTTTACCTTCTAACAGGACAACGACCCTAAGCACACAGCCAAACCTACACAGGAGTGGCTTTGGGACACGTCTCTGAATGTCCTTTAGTGGCCCAGCCAGAGATTGGACTTGAACCCAATCGAACATCTCTGGAGAGACTTGAAAATAGCTGTGCAGGGACGCTCCCCATCCGACCTGACAGAGCTTGAGAGGATCTGCAGAGAATGGGAGAAACTCCCCAAATACAGGTGTGCCAAGCTTGTAGCGCCACACCCAAGAAGACTCAAGGCTTTAATCACTGTCAAAGGTGCTTCAACAAAGTACTGAGTAAAGGGTTTGAATATCTCTTTTTTATTTTGAATAAATTAGCTACATTTTCTAAAAAACTGTTTTTGCTTACGGGGTATTGTGTGTAGATTGATGACGGAAAAACACAATTTAATACATTTTAGAATAAGTCTGTAACGTAGCAAAATGTAGAAAAAGTCAAGAGGACTGAATACCTTCCGATTAACTGTATATGACCCCTCTGTGGAAATGTGAGACTCTACTGTACATTTTAGTGTTTTGCTCGAGAATGCCCACAGGACTCACAAGACTCATCTGAATGTCCCCCGTGCCAGTTGAAAAAATTAAATGTTTCCTGATCTTTCTTATCTCTCAGATATAGTACAGACACTTCATAACAAACTTCCTTTAGATTTTTTTTGGGGGGGACTGTATCTGTTGTTCCATGTGGTGAATCTGTTATTCAATGAGTTTGTATGGGCTAATTTGGGATACTCTAAGGAGTCTTCTTAATCAAAATTATCCTTGGTATGACCTTCTTAAAACAATTCCATATAGCTTAGTAGAACCCCTCCCCAGCTTAGACAGGGCTTAGACTCTTATAAGTTAACTGACAGGGGTGTAACATTGTCATGGTAACAGTTCCTTATTGTTGATCTGCATTGTTGAGTAGATTTAGCAAGTAAGCATTTTACTGTACCCTTTACATCTGTATTTTGTGCACGTGACCAATAAACGTGTATTTTATTTGACAGGGCTGTAATGTTGTCATGGTAACTGACCTCTGGGATATTGCCATACTCTGCCGCCTCCAGGAAGCGCTGTTCTGCATCCGAGAGGCTGATGGGCGGATCCGAGAACATGTAGGCGGGGCCTCGCAGGGCCTGTCGTCGCTTAGCAACCGCCTGACGTGCCAGGAGCTGTCGCTCTGCACTGCTGCGACTGACAATTGAAACACAAATATACAAATGTAAATACACACATACACACACACACACACGTCAACACACACACACACACACACACACATATACAAACTGAAACCCCTACCTACATGTACAATTTACCTCAACTAACCTGTACCCCTGCACATTGACTCAGTGCCGGTACCCCCTTTATATAGTCTCCACACTGACTCGGTGCCGGTACCCCCTGTATATAGTCACCACACTGACTCGGTGCCGGTACCCCCTGTATATAGCTTCCACATTGACTCTGTACCGGTACCCCTTGTATATAGTCTCCATATTGACTCTGTACCGGTACCCCTTGTATATAGCCTCCATATTGACTCGGTGCGGGTACCCCCTGTATATAGTCTCCACATTGACTCGGTGCCGGTACCCCCTGTATATAGTCACCACACTGACTCGGTGCCGGTACCCCCTGTATATAGTCTCCACATTGACTCGGTGCCGGTACCCCCTGTATATAGTCTCCACATTGACTCTGTACATAGTCTCCACATTGACTCTGTACCGGTACCCCCTGTATACCCCCTGTCTCCATATTGACTCGGTACCGGTACCCCCTGTTTATAGCCTCGTTATTATTCTTTTAGTGTTAATTCTTTCTTTTTTTTAACTTTAATTTATTTAGTAAATATTTTTGAACTGCATTGTTGGTTAATACGGGCTTGTAATTAAGCATTCACGGTAAGGTCTACTACACCTGTTGTATTCGGCGCATGTGACAAATAAAATTTGATATGACAAACACACACACAATATAAACAAACACAAACAAACATGGGTCGATCTATGGCTGGAATAGAGGGAATAGGTGTTTGTTTGGGAGTGGTAGGGTGAGTGAGTGTATGCATCCCACATCTGTTGACAAAAATGTAGAATTCCTACTGCCGGTCCTTGTTATCGACAACAATCCTTCATAGAAGTGCTTATATTATTACGCATATTATTCGTCAATTGTGGGAATAAATTAAGATATGCAACATTTTTTTATCTTTTTTTTAAAGGCCCTAGGACCCATCTGTTATTTTAAAGGATGGGCCCCTATCCCTTAAAGGCCCTAGGATCCATCTGCTCTTTTAAAGGATGGGCCCCCATCCCTTAAAGGTCCTAGGACCCATCTGCTCTTTTAAAGGATGGGCCCCCATCCCTTAAGGGCCCTAGGACCCATCTGCTCTCTTAAAGGCCCTAGGATCCATGTGCTCATTTTAAAGGATGGGCCCCTATCTCTTAAAGGCCCTAGGATCCATGTGCTCATTTTAAAGGATGGATCCCCATCTCTTAAAGGTCATAGGATCCATGTGTACAGGGATGGTCAGCCAGTCACTGGGAGGACAACCCAACTTGGGATGAGGGGATGTTTTAGCGGGTGGAATATTGGAGGACAAATAGTTTTACTTAGATGCAGCTACAGCGTAACAGTGCAACCAGCTCGATTCGGGTTTATGTACCAATATTTTTAACTTTTTTACATTGGAAAAAAGTAGAGACTCAAAGCAAAAAAATGGTATATCACACAACTACAGTTGAGGAACAATGGGAAAGTAATTCTGCTTTGAAAGTTGATAAACTTGTAACTTCACTTTTGAGAAAATGGCCTTGAATGTTTAGGTACACCTACTGGAGAGCTCTTCTTTGTCTACACCCATTCAGCATGGTTCTCAACCTCTAAAGCCATCTCTTTAAGGATTCACATGTGAGGCCAAGTACTAAATAACCAAAGATTTCAAGACTAAATGCTGGTTTATACTACGGGTGTATTCATAAATTTAATCTGGAGTGGCAGAGTGTGTTCAGAGTGCGCTCAGTATGGTTGTAAACTCAGAGCGTTGTCAGATTGTCCATTTGTAAATACAGAGCGTTTCACTCTGGAGCATTCAAAGCCACACTGGACGCTCTGGCCAAGGAGTAGAGTTGATGAGCGTTCTGACCTAACAACAGCAGTCAAGCTAACTGGCTAACGTTGGCTAGATTGCTAACTACTTCCAGACACAAATGAGAGAACTGCTCACTGACCGTTTTACTCACCCTAGCAGAGCTGGTTAGGCTGTTTTTATGTTATCGAGAGCATTGGTGACTGCAACTGTGCTGCTGGCAACAAATTATTTACACTTTTTTGCCAACGTTTTCTGACACCGGCCATATTCAACGGGTGTTGAGCGTTCGTAAATGCATCAGTTATTATGCCTTCTGACACACTTAGACAAGAATGCTCTGAAATCGGAGTAGATAGCCAGAGCGAATTCACCAGCTATGCCTATCGACACTTGTCGCAGTGATATCATGAACGTTGCACTGAAATGGTTACTTTTTAATTTAACCTTTATTTAACCAGGTAGGCTAGTTGAAAACAAGTTCTCATTTGAGACTGCGACCTGGCCAAGATAAAGCATAGCAATTAGACACATACAACAACACAGAGTTACACATGGAATAAACAAAACAGTCAATAATACAGTAGAACAAAAGAAAACAAAAACTCTATATACAGTGAGTGCAAATGAGGTAAGATAAGGAGTTAAGACAATAAATAGGCCATGGTGGCAAAGTAATTACAATATAGCAATTAAACACTGGAATGGTAGATGTGCAGAAGAGGAATGTGTAAGTAGAGATACTGGGGAGCAAAGGAGCAAGATAAATAAATAAATACAGTATGGGGATGAGGTAGGTAGATAGATGGGATGTTTACAGATGGGCTATGTACAGGTGCAGTGATCTGTGAGCTGCTCTGACAACTGGTGCTTAAAGCTAGTGAGGGAGATATGAGTCTCCAACTTCAGTGATTATTGCAGTTCGTTCCAGTCATTGGCAGCAGAGAACTGGAAGGAAAGACGACCAAAGGAGGAATTGGCTTTGGGGTTGACCAGTGAGATCTACCTGCTGAAGCGTGTGCTACGAGTGGGTGCTGCTATGGTGACCAGTGAGCTGAAATAAGGCATGGCTTTACCTAGCAGGGACTTGTAGATAACCTGTAGCCAGTGGGTTTGGCGATGAGTATGAAGCCAAGGCCAACCAACGAGAGCGTACAGGTCGCAATGGTGAGTAGTGTTTGGGGCTTTGGTGACAAAACGGATGGCACTGTGATAGACTGAATCCAGTTTGTTGAGTAGAGTGTTGGAGGCTATTTTATAGATGACATCACCGAAGTCGAGGATCGGTATGTTTGGCAGCATGAGTGAAGGATGCTTTGTTGCGAAATAGGAAGCCGATTCTAGATTTAATTTTGGATTGGAGATGCTTAATGTGAGTCTGAAAGGAGAGTTTACAGTTTAACCAGACACCTAGGTATTTGTAGTTGTCCACGTATTCTAAGTCAGAGCCGTCCAGAGTAGTGATGCTGGATGGGCGAGCAGGTGCGGGCAGTGATCGGTTGAATAGCATGCATTTAGTTTTACTTGCATTTAAGAGCAGTTGGAGGCCACGGAAGGAGAGTAGTATGGCATTGAAGCTCGTCTGGAGGTTAGTTAACACAGTGTCCAAAGAGGGGCCAGAAGTATACAGAATGGTGTAGTCTGCGTAGAGGTGTATCAGAGAATCACCAGCAGCAAGAGCAACATCATTGATGTATACAGAGAAGAGAGTCGGCCCGAGGATTGAACCCTGTGGCACCCCCATAGAGACAGCCAGAGGTCTGGACAATAGGCCCTCCGATTCGACACACTGAACTCGATCAGAGAAGTAGTTGGTAAACCAGGCGAGGCAATCATTTGAGAAACCAAGGCTGTCGAGTCTGCCAATAAGAATGTGGTGATTGACTAAGTCGAAAGCCTTGGCCAGGTCGATGAATACGGCTGCACAGTAATGTCTCTTATCGATTGCGGTTATGATGTCGTTTAGAACCTTGAGCGTGGCTGAGGTGCACCCATGACCAACTCTGAAACCAGATTGCATAGCGGAGAAGGTACGGTGGGATTCAAAATGGTCAGTAATCTGTTTGTTAACTTGGCTTTCGAAGACCTTAGAAAGACAGGGTAGGATATATATAAGTCTGTAGCAGTTTGGGTCTAGAGTGTCACCCCCTTTGAAGAGGGGGTGACCACAGCAGCTTTCCAATCTTTGGGAATCTCAGATGATATGAAAGAGAGGTTGAACAGGATAGTAATAGGGGTTGCAACAATTTTGGCAGATAATTTTAGAAAGAGAGGGTCCAGATTGTCTAGCCCGGCTGATTTGTAGGGGTCCAGATTTTTGCAGCTCTTTCAGAACATCTGCTATCTGGATTTTGGGTGAAGGAGGAATGGGGGAGGCTTTGGCAAGTTTGCTGTGGAGGGTGCTGGGCAGTTGACCTGGGTAGGGGTAGCCAGGTGGAAAGCATGGCCAGCCGTAGAGAAATGCTTATTGAAATTCTCAATTATAGTGGATTTATCGGTGGTGACATTGTTTCCTAGCCTCAGAGCAGTGTACAACTGGTAGGAGGTGCTCTAATTCTCCATGGACTTTACAGTGTCCCAGAACTTTTTTGAGTTAGTACTACAGGATGCAAATATCTGTTTGAAAAAGCTAGCCTTACCTTTCCTAACTGCCTGTGTATATTTGTTCCTAACTTCCCTGAAAAGTTGCATATCACCTGGGCTATTCGATGCTAATGCAGTACGCCACAAGATGTTTTTGTGCTGGTCAAGGGCAGACAGGTCTGGAATAAACCAAGGACTATATCTATTCCTGGTTCTACATTTTTTTAATGGGGCATGCTTATTTAAGATGGTGAGGAAGGCACTTATAAAGAATAGCCTGGCCTCATCTACTGACGTGATGAGGTCAATGTCATTCCAGGATATCCCGGCCAGGTCGATTACAAATGCCTTGACAGTGATGAGGGGTGGTCGTTTGTTCGCAGACCCATTACGGACACAGGCAATGAGGCAGTGATTGCTGAGATCTTGATTGAAAACAGCAGAGGTGTATTTGGAGGGCGAGTTAGTGAGGATGACATCTATGAGGGTGCCCGTGTTTACGGATTTGGAGTTGTTCCTGGTAGGTTCATTGATCATTTGTGTGAGATTGAAGGCATCAAGCATGGATTGTAGGATGGCCGGGGTGTTAAGCATGTCCCAGTTTAGGTCACCTAATAGCACGAGCTCAGAAAATAGATGGGGGGCAATCAATTCACATATGGTATCGAGTGCACAGCTGGGGGCAGAGGGAGGTCTATAGCAATTTGCAACAGTGAGAGACTTGTTTCTGGAAAGGTGCATTTTTAGAAGTAGAAGCTCGAATTGTTTGGATACAGACTTGGATAGTAATACAGAACTCTGCAGGCTATCTTTGCAGTAGATTGCAACTCCGTCCCCTTTGGCAGTTCTATCTTGGCGGAAATGTTATAGTTAACAATGGAGATTTCAGACACGGCTAAGACATCTGGGTTGGCAGAGTGTGC